>NW_019154087.1:27106113-27287976 GCF_002288905.1 Enhydra lutris kenyoni
ACTCTTAATCTCGCAAAACAAACTGAGGGTTGATGGGGGGAGGGGGGTTGGGAGAGGGGGGGTGGGATTATGGACATTGGGGAGGGTATGTGCTATGGTGAGTGCTGTGAAGTGTGTAAACCTGGCGATTCACAGACCTGTACCCCTGGGGATAAAAATATATTATATGTTTATAAAAAATAAAATTAAAAAAAAATCACTATAAGTACTTGTTTTACCATGTCCTTTTTTTCCTAGGATCAGTGCCATCCATCTCTCCTCCCAAGAGGTTTTTTTGTTTTTTATTTGGCGGGGGGGGGGGGGGGGGGGGGGGGGCAGGCTGATTAGGTTTCAGCTCTAAATTGTTTTTACATTCCAATATTTTTCTCTCTGTTTTTAACTCCAGATAACCTTGATTGGACCTGGGTGTCCTTAAAGGTTCCTCAGCCACACATTTGCAAATGATCTCATCCTTTACGCTCTTTAAAAATAGTATTTTTTTTCCTGATTGCAAGATAAGACATTTTCACTGCAGAAAATTTAGAGCACAGAAAAGTACAAGGAACAAAACTGAAACTAATCAATGTAAACATCCACTTTATTTTGATTCTTTTACATTTTACTCTTGCAGTTTAAAGGATGTCTTAAAGATACATCATCCACTGAATTAGGTGAAAGGCAACATAAATACTTTATATTTGATTTCTGTGAAGATATACAGATTGAAGAACTTTTATTGTATATAATGAATACTGAACTTTCCAAATACTCATTCAGTCACCTGGTAATTGTCAAATATTCATTTTGCAATGAATAAAACTGACAAATCCTTACCTTCATGGAGCTTATGTTTTAAAATCCATTCATTTACGCACTCAGAATGCACTCATAATACTCTACTATAAGCCAGGAATTATGCTAAATACCCAGGAATTCAGCAATGGCCAAGATGTTCAAGGGTTCTGCTTAATGGAACTTGAATTCTAGTGGGAAATGGACACTGTGGAGAATACAAATATGAATAAGACATGATACTTTTCTTCAAGAATTGGATCTTCAATTTAAATTGATGTATTAATATTAGAGAGTAGGGTGAAGAAGGAAACAACTAGGTCATGAATGGGCATATTAGGAAAGTTTGAAATAGTAAAGACGGGAATATAGTAAATAACTGGCACTTAAGGTTGATAAAGAAAATTAGTGACAGGAGGATTGGAAAAGAAAATTGACAGTTAAATTGTATAAAGTAGATCACTGACCACATTTCTATCTTTATTACCTGACCACCTTTCAATTTATTGCTTCCCAATGTACAAAACCATTTATATAGAAGATATTTTTAAAGCTATTTTTATCATGTCAAATTTAGTGAAAAATGCTGTCATTAATAAGTTTCTCCTCATTCCTCAAAAGTGTTTTGTTTTCAATGACATGGTTGCAATCATGTAATCAGCTTCATTATTAAGTTACTATTGAGTTTTTATAAGAAAATGCATCAATGTTTTTTGAACCATTATTAACTTTTCATCATGTTATCTTTAAATAAATGAAGGACATTATTTTTTAAGTCTTTCAGAACATTGTATTTCTAAATGAATAGTTTATGTAGTTCTTTGTAAGCAGTGGGAATTGCTTTGCAATTTAGGAGTAACACGGTTTTAGTTGATGACCCCAAATTAAATCTGGCTTGAGCCTTCTGATGAGAATTCCAAAATCCCACTTGTTGATGTGCCTCCATCCTCCTTAGATGGACCCTAAAGCACTAAACTCTTCAGTAGCTCATTGCATCTGGAGCACAGAGCATGGCCCTGGAGGCTATCAGACTCCTCTCAAAAGCCTTCCTAATCAACGCTACCATTTGACCACCACCAGTACCCTGCTTTTCCCTTCCCTGCCAGGAGAACAAAGCATTTCCCTAATCCTATAATCACAAAAAATCTGGTCTACTCTCCTGAAACAAGGGAGAAAATAACTTTCAGTCCTTGCTGGGATGTGTACACCATGCTAAAGATGAAGATTTTTTTTTTTTTTTTGATTACCCAAGAAAGAGCTGTAATTTAAGTCAGATTTTAAAGGATAAATAAGAAAAGGGGAAAGAGAACACTCTAGACAGAATAACTTTAGGGGCGCCGGCGTGAGTCCATTAAATGTCCTACTCTTGATTTTGGCTGTCGTGATCTCAGGGTCTGGGATGGAGCGCCTCCTAGGGCTATGTGCTAGGCCCGGAGCCTGCCTGGGATTCTCTCTCCCTCTGCCCTGCCTCCATCCCCCCCCCCCCAGCCCCCACCCCTGGGCATACACTCTCTCTCTCTCAATAATAATAATAATAACTTCAAAAAAACCACATAGGCTAAAAGGATTTCAGTGTGTGCAGGAGTTGAAGTTCTTTGGAGTAGCAGGAGCAAAGTTAGACAAGGGCAGTTTATAAGAAATTTGGACTTAATCCAATGACAGTTGTTTATCATCTTTTAGGAATCTTGGAGATTCCATCAGAGGAGCCTTAGGATTAAGAATCCAAAGCTTCAAAAAAAAAAAAAAAAAAAAAAAAAAGAATCCAAAGCTTCTAGGGGCCCACCCTCAACTAGAGTAGCTCTGCTTTCGTTTCATAAGGTCTCCACATAAGATTTCACGTGGGGGGAAAAATAGGTTTTTTGGTAATAACAGGACATTGAGTGTTTACTTTGTACCAAGCCCTGTTCCAGACACTTGTCATGTATCAGTTCATTTTTCTCACACCACCAGCAACCACGTCCTTTACAGCAGAGAAAACGGAAGCTCAGGGCGGCTACATATTTGTCTGTCATTCCATAGCTATAGAGTGGCAGTGCTGAAATTTGAACCCAGACAGCCTTAATCACAGAGACTATTCTCTTTTACAACTGATATTTCAGGTGACTTAAGAGGAAACATAATATGAGTTGTGACAAGTCACTTCTGGCAGGTGCCGCCGCCTGGTGCGGCTTTTTGGCTGAAGGGCCCTGTGATGTCTACTCTGTCCCTGGACTTTGACAACCCAATAGATCAATATTCACGAGAGACGTGGAAAGGAAAGGGTCGAATAAACTGACAGCACACCAGTCGGTCCCAGCAAACCCCAAACCCCTCACCTCCGCAGGCCAGAGCGCCCACCACGCCGCTTAAAGGCGCTTCCGCCACTAGCCCCGCCCCGCCCCGCCAGACCCCGCCCAGACCCCGCCCCGGCGCCCTCAGCGGAGCCTGCGGCCGTAGGCTTGGCCCTAGCGGCCCGCGTGGGGGTTGGTCTTGGCGGGTTTCTCCCGCCCGCGTGGCGCGTGGTGTACGCGGCGGTTGCTGGGCGCCAGGGCCGCTCCCGGGGTAGCGAGGTATGCTGAAGGAATTGTAGGTACGGTCCGTTTTTCTCAACTCTCTCCCTTTCCAGGCCCTTGGGCACTCCTGCTCCCTGGTCTCCCGCGGTCCTTCCCTTCCTGTGGACCTGAGGAACTCCTTACCTCCCGCTTCAGGAGGATGCGTAGCTCGGAGGCGGGGGAAACAGCCACAAACCCTTTTCTCCCCTCTCCCTGACTCGTTGCTGTACTCCCTCATCCCACATCTCTTCTTTATTCTTTCCCTTCTCTGTTTCTCTCGTTTTACAGGTAATTCCCAAGTAAGAAAAAAGAGGTCAGTCAAGATTGACTGCAAAATTAATTTTATTAAGGGCAGACTGTTGTACAAACGGTGACTATCTGCAAATGAACCTTAACATGCTCTTGTGACTGGAGGTGTGTTCGAGGATTCGTTTCTTATTATCCCTGGAAGACCTTCCTCCCTAATTTACCCTCCTCTGCGTTACCCCGTCCCCAGCCCCTTCCTGTTGGCTTTATCACAGAAGCCAAGCCCTTTAGATCAATCAATGCTTTTGAAGGATTAAGGACAGTTGTTGCACAGGTACCAGGTGTCCAGTACATCATTCAGGAGTCGTAAGAGCTCTGCAGGCCCTACCAAGTCCCTGACACCCCTGATGTGTGTCCTAGAGTCTGTGAAAAATTAGATGGTGCAATGGGAGAGGAGCAACTGACCCCCATACTCCCTAATTTTCCATGAGGGTAAACAGAATTGTTATTTGTGCAACAGCACTGTGGAAAAGTAACACTTGTTACTATCACAACTAAAGAATTCATGACCCCAGATGGTGTAGTTACTATGTGCCTATGAAAAGGGCATTCATATTTATTGCCTTCTGTGAGTACCAAAATTTATATAGCTTTTTATCAGTTGGCTCTTGTCATGAGCTCCCACCCATTACCCAACAAAAGGACAGAGGCATGTGCAGTAGTGGTACTACATAAATAACATGTTTATGCTACATCTCATTTTGTACATTATTTGCATATTCATCCTGTTTATACATTTCTGTGAGATGGTTCACAAAATTCCAGTTTACTGAGGAGGGAACTAAACACAGATTAAACAGTACCTGGAACTTAGTATAATATACATTTAGTAAATATTTGTTGAAGGAATAAATGGATGAGATCCTCAAGGAGCCATGCCTTTTGCGCCTTTGTATTCCCTGGACACAGAGCTAAGTCTAGCCCCAGGAAGTTCGCAAATGTGAGAGAGGTCAAGTGACTCACTCAGGAACGGGCGTTCAATAAGTATCTTTAGGGAGCTACTATTTTGCCATTATTCTGAATACAATGGTAAGAAAGACTGGCAAGATCCCTGTTCTCATGAACTTAAAATTTAGTGAAAAGGGAAACAAGATACGAAAAGGAAATTTTGGATAATGTTAAGTGACTTGAAGAAGTAAAACAGTATGAAGTGAGAGAGATACTGGGGAAGAAGTTGCTTTAGATTTATTGGTTATGGAAGGGCTCTCCAAAGAGCTATCATTTGTGCTGAGACCTCAGTGATGTAAAAAAGCCAACCACAGAAATATTTAGGTTCAGAGCTTTGCAGTTAAAGGATGCTCCAGTTGCAGAAATCCTACAGTAGGAAAGAGCTTGGCTCTTTCAAGGAACACCATAAGATTTCTGTAGCTGGAATATGGATAAAGTGCTGTAATATGACCTTAAAGAGATAAGTAGGGGCTAAATCACAGAGGGCTTTGAATAGGTCATGGGGCTCTATCTACCCATGGAATAAGTTTGGAATTCATTTAAAACATGATGATAAACCAGCAAGGAAGGGAGTAATATAATCTGATTTACATTGAAAAAAAGATGTGTTCTTCCTGTTATGTGGTTAATGTATTATAGGGATTGGGGGAGAAGATTAGTAGCAGAAGATAGTTGTGATCCAGGAAGAAATGACAGTAGTTTGGGCTTAAGTGGTATAAGAAGTGGATGGGTATGAAATATATTTGTAGGCAGAACCTACAGACTTGATGATGTTATGAATATCGGGGTGAGAAAAAAAGAGAAGCTCCTAGGCTCTTCTCTTGAATTTGAGTGGATGGTTGTGCCATATACCAAATGAAAAAGACTAAAGAAGAAAGTGTGAGTATGTGTGTGTGTGTGTGTGTGTGTGTGTAGGGGAGGGTTTTTACTTTGCTCACCTTAAGTTTGATATGTTTATTAGAAATCCAAAATAAGTTCTGTGTCTTGAGTTCTGTGTAAGGAACCAAAGATAACAAAGTTGAGATTTATCAGCACATAGAAAAAACTACCTGGAGAAAGTGTATTCATAGAGAGCATTCCAATGATTAGAGGTAAAGCAGAAGAAAAGAAGCAAGCAAAGGAGATGGCAAAGGAGTAGCTCAGGAAGTAGGAAGAAAACCCAAGAATGCGGTGGCCTAAAAGCCAAGACAACAAAGCATGGCTAGTGTTATTGAAACATACTGAAAAATCAAAGAGATATGATCATTGGATTTTGGCAACATGTAGTAGTTATGTGCCTTGACAAGCAAAATGAAGAGAAAATGTAATGTGAAGAAATAGACATAGCACTATAGATACCTCAAGATATTTCATGAGGAAGAGTGAGAAAAGTAGGTAATAGAGGAATATGTGGGGTCAAAGTAGAATTCTCAGAGATGAGAATACTGAAGTGTGTTTCTAGGCTAATGGGAATTATTCCATAGAGGAGAAAAATTATAGTATAAGAGAGAATGTGTATATTTTAAGAGTGAAGTCTTTGAGAAAACAAGAGGGAATAGGATCCAGGGAATATGTAGACGTAATAGCTCAGAAACATGAACATAAAATTTATAGTAATAGGAAAAAAGGCAATGAGTATAGATAGCCATGCAGACAGATAAATAGATTGAGTGATCTCAGAAGAGAGTTTCTGCCTGATACTGATTCTCTTTTTCTCAAGAAAGTAGAAGGTCTGAGGCTAGATCAGTAAGGAGAACGAAGGAAGAATGTTTGGGTAGAAGGTTTAAGGGGTGAAAAGAAGACATAAAACAGACATTTTATTTTATTATTTTTTTTAAGATTTTATTTATTTATTTGACAGAGAGAACAAAAGCACAGGGAGCAGCAGGCAGAGGGAGTGGGAGAAGCAGGCTCCCCAGAGCAAGGAGCCTGATGCTGTGCTCGATCCTAGGACTCTAGGATCATGACCTGAGCTGAAGGCAGACACCTAACTAACTAAGCCACCCAGACGCCCTATAAAATATCATTCTAAAGGACAGAAGGCTGTCATACTTGCCTTGGTCTGTGTGGGCTGCTCTAACAAAATAGCATAGACTGGGTAGCTTATAAACAAATTTATTTCTCATAGTTCTAGAAGCTGGGAAGTCCAAGATCAAGGTGCTGGCAGATTCAGTGTCTGGTGAGAACCCTATTTCTGGTTCACAGTAGCCAAAATGGAATAAGGAGCTCTGAGGAACTCGCAACAAGGGTATTAATCCCATTCATGAGGATTCTGTCCTCGTGACCTAATCATATACCAAAGACCCCCCACCTCCTAATGCCACCACATTAGGGGTTAGGATTTGAACATATGAATTTTGAGGGGACAAAAATATTCAGTCAATAGCAATACTAGAAAAGCATAGAGTAGCATAGCTGGGCAGGATCAAGTGCCTATTTGAGATTTGCGGCCTTATTAGTGGGTAGCTGAGATAGGGTGGAGGAAAAGATCATAATAGCCAAGGAGTCATAAGACCAGACTGTTGGGAGGGTTGGCTACCTGGTTATTAGTGATAAATTAGTGACTGAGTAAGTTCTTGAACCCAGATATCCTGACTTCCCAGCTCAATAGGTTACCATTTTACTGATAAATGGCTCACAGCATTATTCCTTGGTGCCACCTACCCTTCCAGTTAACATTTAAAAAAAAAAAGACTTGATTTTTCTTTGATCCATGTTTCTAAATTCTAGATTTTCATAGGCTGCTGCTTTTTACTCTCTTATCCCCTTTAATATTTACTTGTTAAATTTTAGGTTTGTTTTTGGTGTGTGGGGGCTTTTTTTTTAACCACTTCCATCAATATGTGTTTATTAAATTGTAAAACCCTAACTCTTAAATAGTAAAGTGGAGATGAAGGATGAAATTTGGAAATCCTGTTGCCTATAGAGCTGGAATGACCAGTAATAGGGAGACCTAATTTGCATTTACTCAAATAATAATAATAATAATAGTATATAATAATAATAGACAGCATTCAGGTAGCCTTTTGCATTTTATAATATGCTTTTTTTTTCTTTTTTTTTTAAATTTTTTTATTTTTTTAAAAACATATAATGTAATTTTAGCCCCAGGGGTACAGGTCTGTGAATCACCAGGTTTACACACTTCACAGCATTCACCATAGCACATACCTTCCCCAATGTCCATAACCCCACCACCTCTCCTGACCCCCCTCCCCCCAGCAACCCTCAGTTTGTTTTGTGAGATTAAGAGTCTCTTATGGTTTTTCTCCCTCCCAATCCCATCTTGTTTCCTTTATTCTTTTCCTGCCCCCCAAACTCCCCATGTTGCATCTCCACTCCTCATATCAGGGAGATCATATGATAGTTGTCTTTCTCTGTTTGACTTATTTCGCTAAGCATGATACCCTCTAGTTCCATCCACATCGTCGCAAATGGCAAGATTTCATTTCTTTTGATGGCTGCGTAGTATTCCATTGAATATATATACCACATCTTTATCCATTCATCTGTTGATGGACATCTAGGTTCTTTCAATAGTTTGGCTGTTGTGGACATTGCTGCTATAAACATTCAGGTGCACGTGCCCCTTTGGATCACTACGTTTGTATCTTTAGGGTAAATACCCAGTAGTGCAATTGTTGGGTCATAGGGTAGCTCTATTTTCAACTTTTTGAGGAACCTCCATGCTGTTTTCCAGAGTGGTTGCACTAGCTTGCATTCCCACCAACAGTATAGGAGTGTTCCCCTTTCTCCGCACCCTCACCAGCATCTGTCGTTTCCTGACTTGTTAATTTTAGTCATTCTGATTGGTGTGAGGTGGTATCTCATTGTGGTTTTGATTTGTATTTCCCTGATGCCGAGTGATGTGGAGCATTTTTTCATGTGTCTGTTGGCCATCTGGATGTCTTCTTTGCAGAAATGTCTGTTCATGTCCTCTGCCCATTTCTTGATTGCATTATTTGTTCTTTGGGTGTTGAGTTTGCTAAGCTCTTTATAGATTTTGGACACTAGCCCTTTATCTGATATGTCGTTTGCAAATATCTTCTCCCATTCTGTCAGTTGTCTTTTGGTTTTGTTAACTGTTTCCTTTGCTGTGCAAAAGCTTTTGATCTTGATGAAATCCCAATAGTTCATTTTTGCCCTTGCTTCCCTTGCCTTTGGCGATGTTCCTAGGAAGAAGTTACTGCAGCTGAGGTTGAAGAGGTTGCCGCCTGGGTTCTCCTCAAGGATATTGATGGATTCCTTTCTCACATTGAGGTCCTTCATCCATTTTGAGTCTATTTTCATGTGTGGTGTAAGGAAATGGTCCAGTTTCAGTTTTCTGCATGTGGCTGTCCAATTTTCCCAACACCAATTGTTGAACAGACTGTCTTTTTTCCATTGGACATTCTTTCCTGCTTTGTCAAAGATTAGTTGACCATAGAGTTGAGGGTCTCTATTCTGTTCCATTGATCTATGTGTCTGTTTTTGTGCCAGTACCATAATGTCTTGATGATGATAGCTTTGTAATAGAGCTTGAAGTCTGGAATTGTGATGCCACCAACTTTGGCTTTCCTTTTCAATATTCCTTTGGCTATTCGAGGTCTTTTCTGGTTCCTTATAAATTTTAGGATTATTTGTTCCATTTCTTTGAAAAAAATGGATGGGATATGCATTTTATAATATGCTTTTATTTTCTCTTATCTCATTTGATTTTATAACTACCTTTTCAGATGAGGACACTGAGGCTCAGAAAGGTTAAGGATCTTGATCAAGGACACATACCTAGTAAGTGGCAGAATTATTAACCACAGTGTTCTGACAATAAGTCCCATATTTTTTACTGTAGTAGTTTGTCTCTTTGCTTTTTATACTTTATTATATCCAAAATGATATCAAAGAAAAACAGCTAGGTAGAAAGTAATGGCTGGCTAGAGGCCTTTTACAATTCAAAAACTTTTTCTGTATGTTTAAAATTCAACAGTTAATGAGACTAGATAATTACCTACCATCTGTGTTAGGTAATTCAAAGAACTCAGAGATGATTATGAAATCACTGATTTAATCTAATAGGGAAATGCAGGTCACTAAACAGCATTTCTTGCATCCTCTCCCAAGCACATTTTATATGTGCTTCCACAATACCCTGTATTGACTAAACTCTATGTACAAAGGAGAATGAATTCAGTACCAGTTACACAGTGGGCTGTCAGTGAATATTTGTCAAATAATAGCATGATGATAGTTAAACGAACAATTATAATAGTGAGATGAATGCTGTGGTAAGGGATGGATGCTGTGATAAGGATGCATCCTAAAGGGAAATTCTAAAGGGAGGAGCTCTACACTGATATAGAGTTATTTGTACAAAAAACAGTGGTGTAGGGTTGGAAGACAATATACAGAATATATAAAGTCTCAGAGATATGAGGCTTGGCAAGTTTAAAGAACTAAAATACAGCTGAAGTTTAAAAAGCCAAGTAAAAAATGAGATTGGCAAGGACAAGTTTAGCCCTTATTAAAGTGAGTTCCATAGCTGAGTTTGAGTTTGGACATTTTTCTTCTATGGGGAGCCATTGAGAAATATTAGGCAGGAAGTTGCCATAATCATGCTATATTTTAGATTATGCTGTACTGTGGACATTACAAAGGGAGGCCCAATACTCGAGGTAGGGAGACCAGTTGAAAGGTCATTACAGAGCTTATGGGAAAAGGTGCCTATAGCCTGGACTGGAACAGCAGCAATTTATAATGAGAACAGTGGACAAAATTTTCAGTTACTTAGGAGCTTGTATTAACATGATTTAGTAATCAGTGGATATCAGCAGGGAAGGAGAAGGAATGACTCCTTGGTTTCTAGTTTCAGCAATAGGTAGATGGTGGCTTCGTTCTCTGAAATAGGAAATTCTCTGAAGAAGGAATAGACTTAGTGGGGGAAGGTTTTGAGTTCAGTTGTGCATATATTGAGCTTAAGATGCTTGTAAAGACAATGAAGTAGAAATATCCAGCAAGTACTTAAATACACTATTTAGAAACTCAACAGAGCTTCTCTAGGCAGACTCATCAGCATATTGGTCATCATTGGAGCCATGAGAATAAAATAAATTTCTTAAGAAATGTATGTAGAATAAGAAGAGAAGAAGGAATAGGGAAGAGTGCTGAGGAACCCCAACACTGAAAGGATGGATAGAGAAAAAGAAGACCAAGAAAGGACAACCAGAGAGCTAGAACGAAGGTCGGACAAGTGATAATGTGATGTGAGAATTCAAAAAAGAAAGACGACTTCTAGTTTTGTGCAATGCCTTATAGGAAATTCTATTGGAAAGACCCTTAACCAATATATTTCATTTACAAAGAAGAGATGCAGTGGTAAAGTATTACAAGCAAAGAAAACAAAAAATGCATGGGAGAACAAGTAACAGTGTAATGTGACTGAAATGTAGAATCAAGAGAACTAGAGAGAAAGCCATGATAGTTTGATGCCCTATCGTGGAAAACCACGGATTCTGGGCAAACTGTTGGTAACTTTACTATTTGGTGAGAAAAACCATTGTGGTTAGGGCTAAGGGGAAAACAAGGATATAAAACATGTTCTGAACCCTGGAAAACCTTACCACTTTATTGTGGAAACAAGATCTCGGCACCTGAAAAGAATAAAAATTCAAGATAATATCTGATTAATGAGAACAAACACTTAATACTATAGGAATTTTAACAGTGGCAAAGTCGATTTGAATTGGAGTACTAATTTAGTCCAGATTTGTATTGTCCTGATTAAATAATAATGCCAACTAGTCATTATCTTAAAAACAGAACAAAATGTCCTATTCTAATTTGAATGCTCTGTATAAAGAATATTCTCTTTGTAGATACAGCTTTCAAATTCATTTGTTGAGAAAGGCTTGTACTGAGTTTTTACTTGATGATCTTTGACGTACACTCAAAAAGACTTCTTTGTATGAAAGATAACAATAGCTCCAAACATCCTAAAACAATACATGTAAATACATATTGATGCTTATGCTTTACCTAACATTAATTTAATAAATATATGTTAAATGAACATTATGTGTCAGTAATACTTAGTGACTCTGGGCATGGGCTACATATTGAAACACACCTGAATTCAAATCCCAGTTCTGCTTTCAATGGAAGGGAAAAAAAGTTGCAATCTCACTTAGAATAGTTTATACTTAATTCTAAGTATTATGATTTTTTGAAAGAAATTTCAGTTATTATGTATCCAATTATTAATGCTGCTGTCAAACTTAATTGATATTTTTACATCTGTAGGGGAGAGAAATAAGGAATGATTTTAAAGTATTTGGTTAAACCGCTGAGTGAATGATCCATATTTAAGAGAACTAAGAATTGGCCATAAATTTTGCTGAATGGTAGGGATAAAGTCCCTAGATGTCACCGTTGCACAATATTGCTTCAAAATGATAAACCCAAAGTACAGTATAGAGTACAAGAACACAGACCAAGGAAAGACAACTAGTTGTTTCTATTATATAATATACATACATACACATATATACATATTTATATAAGATGTGTCAGTAGTTCCCAAGCAACATGTGTTGATATTCTCTCATGCTGTTTCTTAGTAAGTTCATAAGTTAATAGAAAGGAGCATAGACTTAAAACTGGCAAAAACCTTTGATCATCTAACCTCCTCCCTCTCTACCCCATTTTACAAGACTGGAATTAAGGACAAGGAAGTGAAGTGACAAGAAATTGACTCAATACTATGTAGCAGATTAAAAGCAGAAAGCTTGGATTTCCCAACTTTATGATACCATACTGTTTCTGTTAACATTTATAATCAAAGAGACATTCTAATAAAACCAGAACCTCTTAAATCCATCAAAACTTTCTACCACTTTAAAAGCAAAGTCTAACAATATGATAGCATCCCCCATTTCTAATAAAAATTATCAGTTGAATACCATAGCTTTTGCTATGAACTGTAAAAACATCTCACTTTATCCCCATAATAGCAAGATATGTAGTCTGTATTTAATTATTTCTGTCTTATTCCAAAAAGGATTTTTAAGAAATTTATTGAGGGGCACCTGGATAGTGCAGTCCGTTAAGCATCCCACTCTTGGTTTTGGTTCAGGTTGTTATCTCAAGGTCGTGGGATTGAGCCCCTCATCGTGCTCCACACTCAGCATGGAGCCTGCTTGGGATTCTCTGCCCCTCCCTGCCAACTCTCTTAATCTCCATCTCAAATAAAGTTTTAAAAAGAACCTTACTGAAATAAATATATCATAAAATTAAAAATGAAACTGAAGTGATCATAAAAGATACTAGAATATAAACCACTATTAAGTCTTCTTTTTGTTAATATATGAAAATCATGCCCTAATGTCTAGTAGAATCAGATTTGATTGGCTAGTCTCAAATTTTGTTCTGCCTTCTCTACCTGTGAGCACAAAGTAAGAAGAGTAGATAGTATTATGCTCATTAAAAGATAACCGGATACTATAATTTCCCCAAGATCATGCAAGTAGTATATTTCTGATTTCAAAGGCCTCATTCTTTCCATTTTGCTAGCTATCCAGACATATAATGAGAGGACTCCTAACAAGATACAGTCACTGTAACCCCTAGACACCTGGATTGCCACAATTCTGATTTATACAGGTAGGCTATTGTTTATATCAAATTTATTTTCAAAATTGCACAGAGCTGTTGACTAGATTTATTCTGTCAAGAAACTGACTCCTAAAAATTTATTAAAAGAAAGATAAATGTTATGAGCTTATCTACATTTTAAATTACAAAATTTGTGTTGTATTAAGGAAATTGGCATTTGAAAAATTGATTATCTAAGAAAAAGACATCTCCAGGGGAAGTGAGAAGTCCAAAGAAAAACAGAGAGGAGATATCTAGAGCAAAGAGGAAAACAGATAGGCACAATATTAAAAAAGAAAGAAGGGAGCAATAGGGAGAGAGCTAAAGCTCATATATCCTGCCTAGCCTGCTTCCGATCCCTAAATTACTCAGGTATCTGGATTTTCCTCTTTATCTTCCCCCTTTTTTGTACCAAAAATCTTTTTAAAAATCTTTAAAAATCTTAAATCTTACATTAGCCAGGGTCCTAGCTCTTCAAACCTTCCTTTCTTCTTAACATGTAGAGATGTTTCTGTTTTTGTTGTCATCTTGAGTATGTGGCATTTTAAAATTCTCAGTTCTTGGGGCACCTGGGTGGCTCAGTGGGTTAAGCCTCCACCTTCAGGTCATGATCTCAGGGTCCTGGGATCGAGCCCCACATGGGGCTTTCTGCTCAGCAGGGACCCTGCTTCACCCCCCCGCCCCCGCCTGCCTCTCTGCTTACTTATGATCTCTCTGTCAAAAAATAAATGGAATCTTTTAAAAAAATAACAAAATAAAATTCTCGGTTCACTCCATATTTGTTTCACAAATATTTATTAAGTGCTTACCACATGTAGATCAAGGGTAAAATTGGTTATTGTCCCTTCTCTCATGGAGCACACAGCTTTCCAGTTCCCTCCAAGATGTAATAGGTCCACTGCAACCTCTTTTTTTCACTGCTCACAGTAAAAAACTTGACAAAACATGAAGAGCAACTACATGAAGATCAAAAAGTAAAAAAAAGCAAGTGGATTGTGAAGAAGAGTCAAAACTACAAGACTGAATTTCTTTTGCAGCTTTGACCTGAAGACAGGCTCCAGTCACAAAATCAATGCAATGATAGCACAGGAGGCCAAAACTACAGTAGAAAACCTATTTTTGTGACCTGCAGATGTGGGAAAATGGACTCTATAGTTTAAAGAGAGCATGGGGAATCCTTGTTATTGATGATGTTTTCCTTTTGTGATTTTTCCCCAAGGGCAGGTCCTATTAATGACATTATGGGCTACTACAACTCAGAGAAAAACCCCATCTTCAGACCGGAGAAACCAGGAAAAAAGACCTTGAGAGATATAGCAGGGTACAGATATAGGAGAAGAAAAAAACTGGAGAATGAGTTTCCTTAGTTCTGCATATGAACCCATCCAGGGGCTTTGGGTCATCTCCGTCTGTGCATGCATGAGACAGAACACTGAAAATAGGAACAGACTCAAAGGAACCCTAGAATTTTTAGTTAGCAGTTAGCAGAAAAAGATGTTAAAAGACTATGACTGTAAGAACTAAAACTAGGAAATTCTTAGAAGAAAATATAGGGGAAAACCTCATGATATTAGATTTGGCAGTGATTTCTTTGATTAGATAGCCAAAGCACAGGCAATAAAAAAATATAGATATATTGGACTATATCAAAATTTAAAATGTTTGTGTGTTGAAAAACACCACCAACAGAGAGACAAGACAACCCACAGAATGAGAGATTAGTGCAAATAATTTATCAGGTGAGTGATTAATATCCAGAATATATAAAGAACTTTTACAACTTGAAAACAAAAATAAATAACCAGTTAAAAACTTGGCAAAGGGGTGCCTGGGTGGCTCAGTCACTTAAGCATCTGCCTTCAGCTGAGGTTATGATCTCAGGGTCCTGGGATGGAGCTCTGCATCAGGTTCCCTCCTCAGCAGTGAGTCTGCTTCTCCCCCTTCCTCCCCCTCTGTGATGTCTCTCTCAAATAAATAAATAAAATCTTTAAAAGAAAAACTGAGAAAAGGACTAAAATGATATTTTTTCTTTTAAATTATTTTTATTAACATATAATGTATTATTTGCCCAGGGGTACAGGTCTGTGAATCATCAGGCAAAATAGATATTTTTCTTTTTTTTTTTTATATTTTATTCATTTATTTGACGACAGAGATCTCAAGTAGGCAGAAAGGCAGGCGGGGGGCGGGGGGAAGCAGGCTCCCTGCTGAGCAGAGAGGCAGATGTGGGGCTCAATCCCAGGACCCTGAGATCATGACCCGAGCTGAAGGCAGAGGCTTAACCCACTGAGCCACCCAGGTGCCCCAAAATAGATACTTTTCTTTTTTTTTTTTTTTAAGATTTTATTTATTTGTCAGAGAGAGAGAGAGGGAGAGAGAGCAAGCACAGGCAGACAGAATGGCAGGCAGAGGCAGAGGGAGAAGCAGGCTCCCTGATGAGCAAGGAGCCCGATGTGGGACTCGATCCCAGGACGCTGGGATCATGACCTGAGCCGAAGGCAGCTGCTTAACCAACTGAGCCACCCAGGTGTCCCCAAAATAGATACTTTTCTAAAGAAGTTATACAAATTGCCGATAAGGGCTCAAGGATGCTCAATAATCATTGGAAAATGGCAATGAAAACCACAGTGAGATACCATTTCATACCCATTGGGTTGGCTATTATGAAAAACAAAGTAACAGGTACTGCCAAGTATGTAGAGAAATCAGAACCCCTGTGCAGTACAAGTATATGAAAAAGGATGGTATAGGCATAGTCACTGTGGAAAACAGTGTGGCAGTTCCCCTAAAAATGAGACAATTACCATATGATCCAGCAGATTTCCTTCTGTGTATATACCCAATATAATTGAAGGCAGATACTTGAACAGTTATCTGTACATCCATGTTCTTATCAGTATTATTCACAATAGACAAAAAGTGGAAACGACACAAATATCCATCAGTGAATGAATAGATAAACAAAATGTGGTATATATATACAATGGGATGTTATCCTTAAAGGGGAAGGAAATTCTGATACATGTTACAACATGAATGAATTTTGAAGACATTATATTAAGTGAAATAAACCAAATGCAAAAGGACAAATATTATAGATTCCATTTATCTGAGCTACTTAAGGTACTTTACTTCATAAAGATGGAAAGTAGAATGTGGTTTCCAGGGAGTTAGGAGAAGAGAGAATGGGGAGTTAATAGGAAGTTGGATACAGAGTTTCAGTTTGGAATAATAAAGTTCTGGAAATGATAGTAGTGATGTTGCTTAATAATATGAATGTACTTGATGCCACTGAACTGTATACTTTAAAATGGCAAGTGTTTTGTTATATATATTTTATCACAATGGGAGAAGATTTTTTAATGACTATGATTAATATCAGCCAAGAACATATTATCTTCAAAGGAGCCATGGTAAGAATTAACAGTTAATGTCTCAATAGAAATCATGGGAGCCAGAATAGAGAGGAACATCTTTAAAATTCTTAAAGAAAATAACTTCTGATATGGAATTCTGTATTCAGTGAGAATACCTTTCAAAAGTAAAGGTGAAATAAAGACATTTAAGGCAAACAAATAAGGAATGTATTGCCAACAGATATATATTAAAACAAATATTGAGGACAGACAATACCAAGGTCAACAAGGGTATAAAACCGTAAAGACAGGTTACAACTAGTGCAATAAGGAAAGAAAAAGATAAAATATATAAAATTTAGAAAGGAAGAAATAAAACATTTGCTGACTATGTGCTTGTGTACTTAGAAATCTAAAAGAATCATTAGAATAACGTGAATTTATCAAGGCTTAGAATTTATCAAGGCAAAGTAAATAAATAAAAATTACTTGTATTTCTGCATACCAGCAAAAAAACAAGTAATAAATTTTTTAAATGGTACCATTTGGTACATCCCAAAAAACATCAATACCTAGAAATAGGTGTAATGAAAGATATGTAAGAGCTCTACACTGAAAACTATAAATATTACTAAGATAAACTAAAGAAAATCTAAGTATGAAGGGATACAGTGTTCAAGAATTAAAAGACTCAGTAGTGTTAAGATGTCAGTTCTCCCCAAATTGACCTACAGATTCAATGCAATTTTTTCTTGATTCAATGCAATTTCTGTCAAAATTCCACCAGAGAGAGAAAGTAAGAGTGTGTGTATAAATAGACAACCTTATTCTAAAATTTATGTGGAAATATAAAGAGATAAAGAGTCAATCCTACTCTGAAGGAGAACAAAACTGGAGAACTTCCAACACTAGGTAACAATTCCTATTATACAAGTACTAGTGTAGTGTTGGCATAAGGATAGACAAATAGCCAGTGGAACAGAAGAAAATGAAAAATAAATTCACATATATGTCGTCACCTGATTTACAACAAAGGTGACACTGGAATGCAATGGGTAAAGGATGATTTTTTTTTTAAGATTTTATTTATTTATTTGACAGAGAGCAAGAGAGGGAACACAAGTAGAAGTGGGAGAGGGAGAAGCAGGCTTCCCGCTGAGCAGGGAGCCCGACTTAGGGCTCCACCCTGGGACCCTGGGCCCTGGGATCATGACCTGAGTCAAAGGCAGACACTTAGTGACTGAGCCACCCAGGTGCCCTATGGATGATCTTCTTAATAAATGATGCTAAGTCAGTTCGATATTGATATGAGAAAAAATGAATTTTACCTCTTCTCACACCATACATAAAAATCAATTCCAGATGGATCTTAGACTTAAATGTGAAAGGCAAAACATTAATGCGTCTAGAAAAATATATAGGAGAATACCCTATAATTTCAGGGTTGGCAAAGACTTAAAAAATAATAAAGCTCTAATTATAAAGAAAAAAAGATAAATTAGACTAAATTAAAATAAAAATTTCTGTTCGTTCAAAGACATCATCAATGTGAAAAGGCAAGCCACAGAATAGAAGACAACATTGCCCATTTATATATCTAATAAAAGATTTGATTCTGGAATACATAAAGAACTCAAAAAAATCAGTAAAAGTCTGCCAATACATTTTTTTTAAATGAGCAAGAGATTTGAACAAACACTTTACTACAGAAAATATTCAAATGGCCAATAAATATGTGAAAATAATGTTAGTCACCATGAAAATGCAACTTAAGGGGCACCTGGGTGGCTCAGTACGTTAGAGCTTTTGCCTTCGGCTCAGGTCATGATCCCAGGGGGCTGGGATCAAGCCGGGCATAGGCATGGGCTCTCTGCTCATCGGGGAGCCTGCTTCCCTTCCTCTCTCTCTGCCTGCCTCTCTGCCTACTTGTGATCTCTGTCTGTCAAATAAATAAAAATTTTAAAAAAATAAAAAGAAAATGCAACTTAAATCCACAGTGTAACAGCTCCAGAATAACTAAAAGGAAAAAGATGATACCAAGGTTAACAAGGATTTAAATAGTGTTAAAGAGTATTTGGTTCAAATTCCAGCTATGCCATTTGCTAGCTGTGTGACTTTGGGAAAACCACTTACCCTTTGTGGGTCTCAGTTTCAACATCTATAAAATGAGAATAAGAAGTAACTCATATTATGCTAAGCAAAATAACTCAATCAGAGAAAGACAATTATCATATGATCTCTCTGATATGCAGAGTTTGAGAGGAAGGGTGGAGGAACATAAGAGGTATGGAGGGGAAAAAATTAAACAAAATGAGACCGGGGAGGGAGACAACCATAAGAGACTCTTAATCTCAGGAAACAAACTGAGGGTTGCTGGGGTGGGAGGGAGGGATAGGATGCCTGGGTGATGGACATTGGGGAGGGTATGTGCTATGGTGAGCGCTATGAATTGTGTAAGACTGATGATTCACAGACCTGTACCCCTGAATAAATAATATATGTTAATTTTAAAAAAACTCATAGTGTTGTGGAAATGATTCATGTTAAGTGCTTAACTTAATCCAACTTGTATCAGCTTTTATATCATTTAATCCTCACAATAACCAGTATATTTAGCAATATATCATTACCGGTAAGGAAATTGAGGCCTATGGAAATAAATCACTCCTCATGGTTATTAAAAGATAAAGGGGTGAAATACTTTTCTATCTAAGCTCCGAAGTCCTTACTTTTAGTTGCTCTGCTTACTATCTACAGTTCCTCTCTTGGCAGATACGTAAAGAGAGTATTGAGTAGTTGCCAGGCACAAGAGTTACTTGACACAGTATCAAACTTCTCTTACAGCGGCTAACATGTATATTTATTGTTCAGACTCCTTACCTAGGTTTTGAAATTCTGTTGCATGGTCTGCTTGCCTGGATTCCAAGTCCTGCTATCCTAACCATGACCTAGTTATAGACTTCTTCTTTTTTTTTTTTAAGATTTGTTTATTGATTTTTAGAGAAAAAGAGAGAGAGTGGGGGCTGGGGGAGAGCAAAGGGAGAGAACATCTTAAGCAGACTCTGTGCTGAGCACAGGGACAGACTCGGGGCTCAATTTCACAACCCTAAGATCACAACTGAGCCAAATCCAAGAGCTGGAGGTTCAACCGACTGAGTCACCCAGGTGCTCCAACATAGCTGTGGATTTTAAAATAACGCTGCCTGGTGTCTTATACGATTCTTGGTGTTATGTTTGCCTCTTCCTGTCTATCTGCCTAGTTATGACTCACAGTTTCTCCTAAGTTAGGTCACAGCTCAAATGTCACCTTGATGATCATTGTAACATCTTCTAGTACTTTCTAGTACTGGAGAAAGTACTTAAGTACTTTCTCCAGTACTTAATCACAACCTGAATATATTGTCTTTCTCTTCCTCTCACCAAAAATATCATCTCCATAAGAGCAGAAACCTACCTTTGTTTTATGTTATTTTGCTGTTTTATCTTCAAAGCCTAGAAGAATAGACATTCAATAATTATTGTATGGATGGGACTTTGTGCCCCGACCTCACAACTCTTGTGCACTCCAGCTCAAATTTCTTAATATTTCTAGCTCTCAGCCTATCCTTTCAGAACTTGACACAGCTTAGGTGATTTCACTTAACCTCCTTGTTCATACAGCTAACTCACTTTTAACTTCTAGTCTAACAGTTAATGACAGGCTCTCATTCTAATGACCAAATTAGTTTCTATATTCCCTTTCATTAAAATGGAATTTAACTTTAAAGGGACTTAGCTATTTTTCATCACATCTTAAAAATAAAAGTTATTTTCTGTTTTAATGTCATAAATTAGTTATGATTCCTTATAGGATTTTGCACACTAATATTTTACTTCATTAAAATGAGGCAATAAATGTAAAGCACCTGGCATATGTGGTGGATACTCAAATGTTAATGATTCTTTTCTTTAAAAATTTTCATTATTAAAATTGCTTGTCTTTTTTAAAAAGTCTAGATACTGGAAATACTGTGGGGTTTGGTCTTATCAAGTACCTAAAAATTCAGACTTAAAGTTTTTAATTTTGTCCTCAACAGTAACTCAGGAATTGAAAGATATTTTTATGGCAGCAAAAATCACAGAGAAGGTAGAAATAATAGATATTTTAAAATAAGTTTCCAGACCTAATTCTTCTCCTGATGTGGTCCCATTTCGTTCTTTTTTTTTTTTTCTAGTTCATTGTTATTCAAAATGAAACTTATTTTATTTTGTTTAAATGTTGCACCTATGGATCTTTCAAATGGACTACATATAAAGATACTATATATCAGTAACTTACAGATGTAGGTATTATTGCAGTTAATCATATTTAATTTTTAAAAATTTTGCACTCTTCTGACAGGGATGTGGCTGAAATGCTGGAAATTATTTCAGTGCATAAAATAAAGAACTGGGTTTTCTGATACATGCTTTTACGATATGACCTACCATTATGAACTACTGAGAGGTATTAAATTTCTGTGTGATAATGGTTTTTAAAACATATGTATATGGTTTTGCTTCATAACTTTACAATGAATGTTTGGAGCTGTCTTAACTATGAAGATATCTGGCTTGACTGTGAAACAACTTTATGATAAAAAATCATTAAAAAATTAATCCCTCTTACACATGTTTGTTTCAGATGTCTGTATAGTACTATTTTATTCAAATTGTTTTTCTTTTAAACATTAGCATGTACACCACAGAATCACAAAATGAACATCTGGAGGATAAAAACACCCCATCATCTACAACTTCTCAGGTAAAAACCTAAAACTATTTTGTAATGTACAATATAAAAATCAATCTGATCTTAAAGTTTATTGTTCAAGTTTACCAGTTAGGTTTCTATTATTTGTCTGGTTAAAAAATGAGAAGGAGTCACTTAAAAATAACTAGTTTAAACAAGTACTAAGAAATGAGCAAAAGGAATGAAAAGATGGAAAGGGGTGACTAAACATTATTTTGGAGTAAAGAGTTCAGATATCAAGAATAATGGAAATATGGCTCATTATTTCTTGCCATATCTAGGAAAAACTCAATAATTTAGACTACAAGAGGTAAAGAAATTAATTAAAATGTTGTGTTATATATTTGAAAAGAACTAAGTTTTTATTTTTCTAAGAGTACAGAGTAAGTCATAGACCTGTTGGTCTATTTTACTCCATAATAATTGCTTATGATTAGAATTATAAATTATTACTTTTTAAAAATTTGTTTACTTTTTTAAAACAGTTTCTATAGTTCTCAAGAGCCCAAAAATTTCTTCTTTTAAATATTTAAAATATTCACCATTGATTCAGATTATTTGTCTATAAAGACTTTATCCTAGTCTATGTCAATTTGTTATAAATTCTGAAATAATAAAACTTAAAATAGTATGGTCTTACCTCATATGACCTTTGACCCACACTAATCAAAATTCATCTTTGTGTCTTTACCTTGGCCCTTGTGTATAGTGACAGATTTCCCACAAAAGTCTTTATACCAGAACTCCAACAAATTAATCACGATCAGATTTAAAGAACTTTGATATTAAAAGAACTACATAATTCATTTACATCAGTTGCTATGATGCCTTTGCCTCCCTAGTCATTAAATGTTTCCTCTTTGCTTCCTTAATATGTCCATGCCTCTAGCCTTTGTTACCATTTCTTCTGATAATCCAGTGTTCTCTCTCCACTGTACTCAAAGTATTATCAATACACTCAAAGTGTTGGACTGTGTGTACACATGCATACATGTGCATGCACACACACACATCATGGCAATGAGGCAAAACTGATGATTTCTATTTCAGGGTTAATGCTACTCTGTTTTGGTTTTTTTTTTTTTTTTTTTGTCTTGTTTTGTTTACCTTGGTAGAAACCTCTCAATATTCTCACCAACTAAGATGTCTTTTTTTTTTCCTAAGTCAGCAGTTTCATAATTAGACTAACTACATTAAAAGCCTGGAAGATGCAGCTAAACCCATGAATTACCTAAGGATGTTATCTATAATTAACAGTGGGAGCATGAACCTTAAATTTCTGAAAGCCTGATCTGTTTTTCTCATTTTTTCCAGTTATATAATTTTTCAAAGAAATGAGTCCAAGTAAAATTATATTTTACCTCCTTTCCAACATAGTTGTATTTTCAATCTACAAAAGTTTTATTAAATAATCGTTGGCAGTAAGACTGAAGAGGAACACTTTTAATTATTCTGCCTACACTATAGCTCACTTATTCAGTATGCATAAATCACAAATTGAAAATAGCAGGGACTCAAGTCTATAAAAGCTAAATCAAGGTGCTCTACAAAGTGCTCTCCTGTGACATCCTCAAATACCTATTGATATAGTGCATGAATATTCTTTTATATGTGTAATTCTCCAGGGTGACAGTAATGATATGAATTTAATTATGAGATTTGGTGGTTTTATACTGTCATAAAATTGTATGAAAAGTGTATTTCTTCAAAGATTTCCTTGCTTTACTTCAGATCCTCAAAGATAGTAGTATTAGTGAACATCAAGAAACTAAGGAAACAGTCTTGTCACAAACAGAGGAAACAAAACCACAGATGGAAAAGACTTCTTCTTGTCCTCCACAAGGAAAACTGAATAAATTTATTACAAATGGTATGTGAAATAAGAAATGTAAGTAGAGAGAAAACCGGAGATGTATTTGATAAATATATATTTTTAAAGATTTTCTTTATTTATTTGACAGAGATAGAGCACAAGCAGGGAGAGCAGCAGAAGGAGAAGTAGGCTCCCCACTAAACAAGGAGCCTGATTTTCAGGGGCTTGATCCCAGAACCCTGGGATCATGACCCAAACCGAAGGCCGACACTTAATTGACTGAGCCACTCAGGTGCCCCTATATTTGATAAATATGATAAATATTAAAACACGAACCAACAAAGCCACTGCTAAATCTATATATTTACTGTACACTTTAGCTATATACTTCAGTTCTTATTACAAGCAATATGTGGACAAAAAGGAAATATTTCCTTAACTGTCAAAAACTAATAATAATTGCTTAACAGATACATATTTTAATTTTTTCATGACTTCTTCTATTAAATCTTGGGGATTAGAAACAGCATGGATTAAGGGGTGCCTGGCTGACTAGGGCAGTAGAGCATCTGACTCTTGATCTCAGTGTTGTGAGTTCAAGCTCCACAATGGGTGTGGAGCCTACCTGGAAGGAAGAAAGGAAGGAAGGAAGGAAGGAAAGAAGAGAAGGAAGGGAGGAAGAGAAGGAAGGGAGGAAAAGAAAGAATGGGCATTGATTAAATATTTTTATTTAAACTCTACTTTTTTTTTTTTTCAAAGATTTTTATTTATTTATCTGACAGAGAGATCACAAGCAGGCAGAGAGGCAGGCAGAGAGAGAGGAGGAAGCAGGCTCCCTGCTGAGCAGAGAGCCCGATGTGGGGCTCAATCCCAGGACCCTGAGATCATGACCCGAGCCGAAGGCAGCGGCTTAACCCACTGAACCACCCAGGTGCCCCTAAACCCTACTTTTGATATTTAGTTTTTTAAAGATTTATTTTTGAGAGAGAGAGAGAGTGAGAGTGGGGAGAGGAGCCGAGGGAGAGAATCTCAAGCAGACTTCCCATGGAACCCAGAGTCCAATGTGGGGCTCAGTTTGACAACCCATGAGATCATGACTTGAGCCAAAATCACCAGTTGGACACTTAAGCAGCTGAGCCACACAGGTACCTCTGATATTTAGTTTTAAGTCAGCTGGAATGAACATTATACCTCTGGCAATATTAAGGTTCTTAATAAAATTAGGACCCAAATTTTTAAAGAGCTGCTGCCTTGTAAAAGATTGTATAAATTTGCTTTACCATTAAAATTTTAAAGCATCTCATTGTCATATATTTATATGTTGTCACCTAATATTAATAAAAGATTTTCTTGATTTTTTTCTAGATATTCTATATGATTTAACTTAGATTTTGGTCTCCATAAGTATAGAGCCTATAGAGAACAATATTTAGTTTAAAATATGAGGAACAAGTAACTGAAGTATTAAAATTTTCTTTTTTTTTAAGATTTTATTTATTGAGAGGGAGAGAGAGCATGCACATGCGCAGGCTAGGGGAGGGGAAGAGGGAAAAGTGGGGAGAAAATCTCAAGCTGACTCTGCACTGAGTGCCAAGCCTGACACAGGACTTGATCTCATGACCCTGAGATCACAACCTGAGCAGAAACCAAGAGTCAGACACTTATAACCAACTGAGCCCTCAGGCACTTCTAAAATTTTACTCTATTTACTGCTTGCTAAATTTAAACTTTTGAAACCAAATTTTACTAATTAATTTTTCCCTTAGTAAAAGTTACTTTTTAATTCACATCAATATATTTTTTTAAGATTTTATTTATTTATTTGACAGACAAAGATCACAAGTAGGCAGAGAGGCAGGCAGAGAGAGAGGAGGAAGAAGGCTCCCTGCTGAGCAGAGAGCCCGATGCAGGGCTCGATCCCAGGACCCTGGGATCATGACCCGAGCTGAAGGCAGAGGCTTTAACCCACTGAGCCACCCAGGTGCCCCTTAACATCAATATTTTTAAGGATTCTAAAGCTGAACTTGAATATCCGACAGTGAAAAGTGATTGGACTTCTTTGTAAACATAATTTCTGCACATAGATCTTACATGCACATTCCCATGACCATATACTCTGTGTAGTGGGCATTGTCTATACAGCAATTGTTAGGAGTAGGGTCAGGGCCTGTGAAGAGAGGAAAATATATTGGTCACCAAAGATTATCCACTGAGATTGAGAACTGCAGTTTGCTCAGGAACTAATTTAGGAGTTGTATAACACCAGTATTGAAACTACAAACATACTTGGGTTTATAACTGGTTTTCCCTTTGTTTGCTTTCATTTTTGATTTTTCAAATTCAGAGAAATTTATAGGAAAAGGATCTTCCATGTTTCTATCTTAGGGGATGCATATTCTTGTATTCTCTTTTTCTGTCTCTGTCTCTGTCTCCATCTCCATCTGTCTGTCTGTGTCTTATCTCTGTCTCTCTCACACACACAACTGTACACCCTATATTGGTGTACAGAAACTCTTAAAACATATTTTCTAGGGGCGCCTGGGTGGCTCAGTGGGTTAAAGCCTCTGCCTTCGGCTCAGGTCATGGTCTCAGGGTCCTGGGATCAAGCCCCGCATCGGGCTCTCTGCTCAGCGGGGAGCCTGCTTGCTTCTGTCTCTCTGCCTGCCTCTCTGCCTATTTGTGATCTCTCTCTCTCTCTCTCTTTCTGTCAAATAAATAAATAAAATCTTTAAAAAAAAACATATTTTCTAGATAATAGCATATATTCTAGATAATGAAGATAGAGCTGCAGTTTCTCTATAAATCATATTTAATTCACCAATCCCATAATGTATATAAGTTAATTTAGTAAGAAATCTAAACTCTCAACCACATGCAAAAATCAGTCTCATCACTTTTAATCACACTATTTATGTCTTTTATTCGGGTGGTAGCTTGCCTAGTACCAAAGAAATGGATATTCTAGGGAAATAAGTTTAGGTTTTAGGCTATTATTCTTTTTTTGTTTAAGTTTGCTTTCAATAAAGATACTTTGTTTTCAATAAAAAGTACTTTATAACTATTTTCATAAAGTTGTTTTTCCTTTAAATAAATGAAAGGAAAGCTTTATTGTATGTCCAACTATGACTTTTAAATAATCTTAGGGCCAGAATTTCTCCATTAAAATCTTATCATCAATGTTATGAAGTAAGCAGTCTTGAAAGTTTAGAGCTCAAAAATAATATCCCAGACACTTTGAATTTCTGGTCCAGCATCATCCCTCCACCTTAACATATAAAAAGTTGAACAAACTGAAAAATTAACAACTCTTCTTAGTTCCACCAAAAAAGTAAGGCTAGAGGGCAAATAACTGCCCCCCAAATTGGAGACAGCATGTGGATACAAAGGATCATAACTTATCAGAGCAGAAACCTCTGTGAGAACCAGTTCTAGGGTAGGTATACCTAAATTTTAATTGACAAATTGGCTAGGGACTCAGGGTGGATAAGTCTGACGGGGGTAGGCCAGTCATAGTGCGGGAAACACACTTTTGTGAGTTTTACCTCCAGGAGCCATCTGGCAGGCGGAGGGGGAAAGTTATCATATGCAGTTTACTAGAGCTTTCTGCTCTTCTTAAGAATACCTTCCCTCAAGAGAAACTGTTTTATCAGAACCTAACCTATGGGGATTTTATCTGAACCAAACTGACCAGGGAAAAGAGAAATAACCAAAACTTACCCCCTCTGTATAACCCCCACTAGCCATCCTATAAAACCTAATGGGATAGGAAAAAAAACAAAACAAAACTAAGAGGCATTTGTGAGGTTCATAGTGCAGGAGCAAAGGCTCACTAAAGACTGGTTCAACTCTATAGAAGTCTTCCCCTTCCCACACAACTTACCACTATATTACCAAAGGTCTTTTTACCCAGGACAATATATTCACTTTTAAGCAAAAATATGTAAGATGTATTTAAAGACCAAACAAACAACAACAACAACAACAACAACAACAAAACAGTTTAAAGAGACAAAGTATCAGTAGACCCAGATATTGCAGGGATGTTGGAATTATCAAACTGTGAATTTAAAAAACTATGACCAATATACTTAGGGCTCCAATGGAAAAGTAAGCATGTAAGAATGGAAGGGTAATGTAAGGAGGAGATGGAAGTCCTTAGAACCAAAAGAATGCTAGAAATTATAAAGAGTAATGGAAACAAATGTCTTTGATGGCTTCATTAATAGACTATACACAGCTGACGAAAGAATCTCTGAGCTTGTGGATCTGTCATTAGGAAATTCCAATGCTGAAAAGTAAAGAGGAAAAAAAGATTGAAGAAAAGGAACAGAATACACAAGAACTGTGGGATGAGTACAAAACATAATGGGATTAGCAGAGAAGAAGAGAAAAGGCAGCAGAATAAAGATTTGAAAGCAATAATAACTGAGAATTTCCCCCAAATTAACACCAGGTAGAAAACCACAGATCCAGGAAGCTCAGAGAATTCCAAGCAGGATAAATACCAAAAAATAAACAAACAAACAAAAATACTACACTTGGATATATCATATTCAACCTATAGGAAATCAAAGATTTTTAAAAGTCTTGAAAGAAGCTGGGGAGGGGGAACACTTTACTAATAGAGTAGCAAAGATAAAAATTATATCTGACGTATCTGCCGAAATGATGCAAGTAAAAAGAGAATGAAATGAAATATTTAAAGTGTTGAGACAAAAACAACACACCAGCCTAAAATTCTGTATACTACAAAATCATCATTCAAAAGTGAAGGAGAGGGTCTCTTGGGTGGCTCAGTCAGATAAGTGTCTGATTTTTGATCTGAGGTCATAATCTCAGGATTGTGAGACTGAGCTTCGCATCAGGGTCCACACTGGGCATGGAGCCTGCTTAAGAGTCTCACACACTCTCTCTCTCTGTCTCCCACTGTTCCTCACCCCCAAATTTAAAAAAAAAAAAAAAGTGAAAGAGAAATAAAGACTTTCTCAGACCAACAAAAATCAAACCAGTAAATCTGCCTTGCAAAATGTTAAAAGAAATTCTTCAGAGAGAAAAAAATTATATAGGTCAGAAACCCAGATTTACATAAAGAAGGAAAAGCATCAGAGAAGGAGTACATGAAGGTAAAACAAAAACTTTTTTTAATATTCTTAAATGATTGAACACATAACATTTCACAATAATAGCAAAAATATGTTCACTGATTATATGCATTATTCTCAAGCTTACATGGAACATTCACTAAGATGGACCACATTCTGTCATATGCATACAAAACACCGTAATTAATCTAAAAGAATAAAAATCATACATATGCCCTCGGACTATAAAGGGTTTAAGCAAAAATTCCAAAGGCAGTTGGAAAATCCTAAAATACTTGGAGATTAAACAATACATTTCTAAATAATACATGGGAACCTCAAGTGATATTTTAAAATAGTTGGAACTAAATGAAAATAAAAATACAACTTATGAAAATTTTTGGATGCAGTGAAAGCAGTGCTTAGAGGAAAATTTATAAAATTTAGGGGCGCCTGGGTGGCTCAGTCTTTAAGCATCTGCCTTCAGCTCAGGTCATGACCCCGGGGTCCGGGGATTGAGCCCCGCATCGGGCTCCCCACTCTGCAGGAAGCCTGCTTCTTCCTCTCTCTCATTCCCCCTGCTTGTGTTCCCTCTCTCGCTATGTCTCTGTCAAATAAATAAGTACAATCTTCTTTTTTTAAATAGCAAAAAATCAATGAAACCAAAAGCTGGTTCTTTTATAAGATTGATTAGCTCAATAGACCTCTAGCTAGGCTAAGAAAAACACAAAGAAGATATATATAATCCACTAATATTAGAAATTTAAGAAGGGGGGCGCCTGGGTGGCTCAGTGGGTTAAGCCTCTGCCTTCGGCTCAGGTCATGATCCCAGGATCCTGGGATCGAGCCCCGCATCGGGCTCCCTGCTCGGCAGGGAGCCTGCTTCCTCCTCTCTCTCTGCTGCCTGCCTCTCTGCCTACCTGTGATCTCTGTCTGTCAAATAAATTAATTAATTAATTAAAAAAAATTTAAGAAGGGACATCACTACATCACTACCCATGGACCTGTAGAAAGATATTAAAGATAAGATAAAAAGATAATAAAGGAATACTGTGAACATCTCTTAGCTCACAAATTTGATAATTGAGAAGAAATAGACCATTTTCTTGAAAAACACAATCTACCAAAATATACACAAGAATAGACAATCTTAATAGGAATATATCTATTAAATAAATTGAATCAATAATTAATAACCTCCCAAAACAAAAGGCACCAGACCTAAAATGGCTTCACTGGAGAATCTTACCAAACATTTAAGAAAGAAATTATACCAATTTTCTACAATCTCTTCCCAAAGATGGAAGCAGAGGGACAGTTCCCAAATCATTCTGTGAGGTCAGCATTTGCCTCATACCCAAATCAAAAACATTACAAGAAAAGAAAATCATAAACCAGTATCCCTGATAAGCACAGAAGAAGATCCTCAACAAAATATTACTAAATCGACTTAACAATGTATAAAAGAATTATACATCATGCAACCATGCGAGATTTATTCTAGGTATGCAAGGTTGGTTCATATTTGAAAAAGAATGATCGTAATCCATAACATGAACAGACTAAAGAAGAGAAATCATATGATCATAGTAACAGGTGCAGGAAAAACATTTGACAAAATCCAATATCCATCATAATTTACAGATAGAGGGAAACTTCCTCAACTTGATAAAAAAAAAAAAATAGACTAAAAATCCACAGCCACCATTATACTAAATGGTGAGAAACCAGAAGCTTTCCAACTAAGACCAGGAATAGGACAAGGATGCCCTCTCACACTACTCCTTTTCAATATCATACTAGAAGTCCTAGCTAATACAATAAGAAAAGCAGAAACAAAGCATATGAAGAAATAAAAAATACAAAAACAAAGTATATAAAGAAATAAAACTTCCCTTGTTCACAAATGACATGATTGGGTAGAAAATTAAAAGAATCAAGAAGAAAACTCCAGAGACAACAAATAAGCAAGTATAACAAGATTGCAGGATAGAAGGTTAATAATACAAAAGTCAGTTATTGTCTTCATATGTATCAACAATGAATAAATGGAATTTGAAATTGAAAATACATTACTATTTACATTAGTGCCCCTAAAAATAAAATACCTAAGTATAAAGCTAATAAAATATGTACAAGATCTACACAAGGAAAACTGCAAAACTCTAGTGAAAGAAATAAAAAAAGAACTAAATCAATGCACAGATTTTCCTTGTTCATGAAAAACTCAATATTGTCAGGATGTCAGTTCTTTCCAACTTGATCCATAGATTCAATACAACCTCAATCAAAACCCCGACAAGTTACTTTGTGGATGCCCACAGACTCATCTGAGGTTTATATAAAGTGGCAAAAGACTGAGAAGAGCCAATGTAGTATCAAAGGAGAAAAATTAGATGAGAATTGACACTACCCAACTACAAGACTTACCATAAACCTACATATCCTGTGGTCATCACATCAATATAGAAGAGCCTTACAGCAATATGACTTTATTTATCCCTCCTCTGCCTTCAGTGCAAGATTTATATATACTTTTACTTCTACATTCTTACTTTTTACTTCTACATTGATGTATATATTCTTACTTCTACATTTGCTTTTAAAAGCCAACAGTCTTTTTTTTAAGTTTAAAAAAGTCTCATATTTGTCCACATATTTACATTCTCTGGTTCTCTCCATTTCTTTCTGGCAATCTGAATTTTCATGTGGAATTCTTTCCCTCAGTCTAAAAATCTTCTTGCAGTGTTTTTTGCAGTATAAGTCTTATGGCATTCTTTCAGCTTTTGTCTGAAAGTGTCTCAATTTGGCTTTTTTTTTTTTAATTTTCTAAACAGAGGTATAATTGACATATAATCTTATATTAGTTTTTAGGTGCACAATATAATGATTCCATATTTGTATATATTACAAAATGATCACCACAATAAATCTAGTAAACGTCCATCATCATACACAGAAACTTTTTTTCTTATAATGATAAATTTTAAGATCTACTCTCTTAGCAACTTTCAAATATATAATACAGTATCATTAACAATAGCACCATGTTATACATTACGTTCCAGTAACTTATTTATTTTATAACTGGAAGTTTGTAACTTCTGACCCCCTTCACCTATCTTGTCAACACCCCCATCCCTGCCTCTGGCAACCATCAGTTTGTTCTCCATATCTGTAAGCTTGATTTTTAGATTCCATGTAGAGGTGAGCATGCAGTATTTGTCTTAGTCTGACTTACTTCACTTAGCATAATACCTTCAAGGTCCATCCATGTTGTCTCAAGTGGCAAAGAGTTTTATCTTTTCCTTTCTTTTCTTTTTTTTTTTAATATTTTAAAGTAATTTCTACATCCAACATGGGGCTTGAACTCGCAATTACCAAGAGATCAAGAGTCACAAGCTCCAATAACTGAGCCAGCCATGCACCCCAAGTTTTTTCTTTTTTGTGACTGAAAAATGTTTGATTGTATATATATACCACAATTTATCCATTCACCTTAAATGAATATTTAATGTTGTTTCCCTAGCTCAGTTATTATAAAGAATGCTGCAGTGAACAGGAGGAGGGTGCATATATCTTTTTGACTTACTGTTTTTATTTTTGTTGTATAAATACTCAGAAGCAGAATTGTTGGGTCATATGGTATTTCTATTTTCCTTTCTTCTTGACTCAGTTTTGGTAACTTGTATCTTTCTCTGGATTTGTCAGGGCGCCTAGGTAGCTCAGTTGGTTAAGCAACTGCCTTCGTCTCAGGTCATGATCCCAGGGTCCTGGTGTCAAGCCCCACATCAGGCTCCCTGCTCCTTGGGGAGCCTGTTTCTCCCTCCCTCTCTGTCTGACACTCCTCATGCTTGTTCTCTCTCTCTCTCTCTCTCTCTCTGTTAAATACATTAATAAAATCTTTTTTAAAAAAGTAGAATTTATCTATTTTATCTAGTTTTTTACAATATTTCCTTTGTGTTATTTTAATTTCTCTAAATCTAAAGTGATGTTTCCTCTTTAATTCCTGATTTTGGTCATTTGTACCTTCTTTTTCCTTTGTCAGTCTAGCTAGACATATCTATCTTATTGATCTCAAATAATTAATTTTTATTTCATTGGTTTTCTCTAATGTTTTTGTTTTCTATTTAATTATTTTCCACTTCAATCTTTTTAATTTCATACATTCTACTTACTTTTGGTTTGATTTACTTCTCTTTTTTAAGTTGTTAAGGTGGATGTTTTTATTGTCAATTTTAGATAATTCTTTTTTTCTAATATTTTTAAAGCTATACTTTTCCATCTGTACACATCATATCCCGTTAATATTGATATGCTGTGTTTTCATTTTTATTTGCTTTAAGATAAGTTGTAAGTCCCCTTGGGTTTACTTCTTTGACTCCTGATTATTGTTTGCATAAAATGTCTTTTTTCATCTTTTACATTCAGCTTATCTGTTTCATCCAAAGTATCTTTCTTATAGATACCAAATAATTGGATCTCTTTTTTTTAATCCAGTAAGATAATCTTTGCCTTTTGAATTTAGACCAAACACATTTAACATAATTACTGGTTTAGTTGAACTTATGTCTACCGTTTTATTACTTGTTTTCTGTAAGTGTCATGTCTTTTGTTTTTCTGTTCATTCTTTACTGCTTCTTTTGTGCTAACCAAATATTGTTAGTGCACTATTTCAATTTCCCTGTTAATTTTTTAGCTATATTTTAGAGGTTTTAGTTTTAGTGATTTCTCTGTGGATTATAATTATTATCTTCAATTTTTCACAATCTACTTCAGTTTAACATTGACTTAATTCCTGTGGTATACAGCAGCTTTGAGCCAATAGACCTCTATATGCTATAAATTCAACAATATTTTGTTATATTTATTGCTCTTAATAATCAGTTTAGCGCTTTAAAGGACTCACATATACTTTTAAAATATTTTTTTAAATGATAATACTTTGGCTCTTCCCCCAAGTGGCCTGAGGTGACCTCAGAAAATGGTTTACTATTTGCTTGACCCAGAAAACCATACAAAATTATGCAAATCTAGAGGTTCAGATCTGTGTACTCACTTTAGGAACACATATGTAACTGCCCAGGCCAACAAGGGTACGCATATTCAAAAAGCCACCCAGTATCTGACTGATGGTCACTTTGCAGAAGCAGTAAATGCCATTCCGTTGCTATCATGATGAAGTTGGTAGGTGTGCCCAGGCCAAACAGTGGGGCTGGACACAGGGTCAGTGGCCCAAGAAGAGTGCTGAATTTTTCCTGCCCATGCTTAAAATTCCAGAGAGTAATGCTGAACTTAAGGGTTTAGATGTTGATTCTCTGGTCATTGAGCACATCTGGGTGAACAAAGCCCCCACGATGCAGCACAGAATTTACAGGGCTCAGATCGAATTAACCCATACATGAGCTTTCCTTGCCACACCAAGATGATCCTTACTGAAAAAGGGCTGATTGTTCCTAAACCAGAAGAGGAGGTTGCACAGAAGAAAACGATATCCCAAAAGAAACTGAAGAAACAAAAATTTATAGCCCAGGAGTAAATACTGCACAGAATAAATGCAAATAAAAATAAAAAGAGAATGTTGGTTGTCTCTTATTATTAAACATATTTCAAGTATCCTCAAAAAGAAAGTAATGATAATACTTTGTTAAAAACTTGTCCCATAAATTGATAGGAACTTTGGAATATATATTAAATGGATATGATTTCAATTATTCTAACAAGCAAACATTAGTCAATGCTATGTATCATTCATTATATAGGACTATTAATAATGACATTTGATAAAATAGAATTCATCTTTTGTATATATATATCTATGTCTATGTAGATATATGGTTATATGATTTTTTTTATATTTCAGGAGTTACAATTTTTATGGTATGGTGTGTAGCCTGGTCATTCTTTGGCACTGAAGTTCTCCCTGGTGGAAATTTATTTGGACTATTAATGATCTTTTATAGTGCTATTATTGGGGGGAAGCTTTTGGAACACATTAGAATACCTTCAGTACCTCAACTTCCACCTCTTCTTGGTAAGTGTACAGTTAGCTCTTATTTCTTTGTTATTAACTATATGTAAATTATGAACATACTCTATAGACAGAATAGATATAATATAGAAAGATTTCAATGTAATATGATCTTTATGTATGTATTTACCATATATGTATGCTTATAGCTCATTTCTAGAACTATTTATTCTTTCTACAAATGAGCACACAGATTTTTTTCTTAAAATATTTTTGAAATAATTTAAATATATCCAATATATGATTCCTGTTGCCTTATTTAATAGGACATTTTTTAGTTAATTTTAAATATATTGTAGAAAAAGAAACATTTGGAAAAGACTGAATTTTTCTGTAGATAACGTAACTCAAATTCAATTATAAGATTCAAATACTGTAGTGATTAGGGCATAAGAAGGTTTTATGACTTTTGAGTAAGCTATATGGACATCTCTACTATGTACATTCTTGGATGCATCATCTGCCTAACTAGTATTTTATCATTACCATTACTATATAATTCTCCATCTGGACAGAGGAAAATTAGTGGAAGAACGTCTATTAGTGGTGTCTCATATTTTCTAAATATTCAATACACCCAAATATTCAGTACACTTTCATTAGAGATAATCACTCCATCCTATTGCTAATACCTTTTCTATGTCCACAGCACCCTTTCAGCACCTGCTAGGTATTTATTGAATCTTTTTTTTTGTCCAAAACTTCCACTCTTGTCCTAGCTTAGGCTATTTGTTTTCCACTTTTTTTTTTTTTAAGATTTTTTATTTATTTTACAGACAGAGATCACAAGTAGTCAGAGAGGCAGCAGAGAGAGAGAGAGAGAGAGAGAGGAAAGCAAGCTCCCCGCTGAGCAGAGAGCCCGGTGAGGGGCTTGATCCCAGGACCCTGGGATCATGACCTGAGCCGAAGGCAGAGGCTTTAACCCACTGAGCCACCCAGGTGCCCCAATGTTTTCCACTTTTTGATGGACTATGGCAGAGCCTTCTAATTGTTCTCCCCTCCAGTTTTATGTCTATCTAATTCATCAAGACCATCACGTGGAAAATACCAAGACTCGTTATGTCACTTCCTCCTAAAACTTTCCTATGGTGCATTACTCTGGCAAAGCAGTGCAAATGGAGGCTGCAGGGGGGTTAGCTTTATATTATCTGTCCCTTCCTGCCCATTTTCCTACTCCCTTCCTTGCCTTTTATGTCCCAACAACACTGAATTACTTGTTGTAGCCTTTTAAGGTATGTCATTTTTTATGCTGCTTCCTCTATTTGTATGTAAGCTGCCCTTCGCCAAAGCAATGAGATACAGTGTGTATGAAGAAGGGAAATTAAACATTTCTCTCTTCTAACTTGGAAAAATTAAATGAATGAGATGTGCTTTATTTTCTTTCTTTTAAGGGATGTTACTGGCTGGTTTTACTGTCAGAAATGTTCCATTCCTCAGTAATTACATCCGTATTAATAACAGGTGGTCTTCAGCTTTAAGAAACTGTGCCCTTACCATTATCCTAATACAAGCTGGACTTGGACTTGATCCACAGGTAGATTTCTAATTATGTCTTTAAAAAAATATTTTAAATATTAGGGGCTTATAGAAAAGAAAAAGAGGCAAAATTTTTGTTAAAGCTATTCCAAATGAAGCCTGTAAGCAACACTAAGAGAAAAGGACTTTGCAGAAATATTGGCATCTTATAATTTCTACTTCTGGTCACCATTATTGCTGATATGAAGAGAATCATTATGATGTGAGATCTCTATTAGAGATCATCTGTAATGATACGAGATCTTTATTAGAGCTCATCTTTAATTATTTGTATAGAGATAACATTCCCTTGTACAGCATTTGTATTGTTTGGGAGCTGCAGGTTTTCTGTGGAGAACTATTTACTTTCCAGTTAATAAAGGATAAGGTCCACTTCTAAACTGTTTTTGCTTTTCTTTTATTTTGTTTTTCAGAGGGGTTAAGTATTTTGGTAATATTTTTGTTTCGTGATTGTTATCTACCCACCCCCCCCACAGAATATATGCCTGATTAACTTTGAATTATTATAGAAGCTAATCCTTTTAAATATTTCTTAAAATATTAATATCTAGAATGGTAAATCTATTTGGCTTTTAAAAAGATGATTATTCATGAGTATAACGGTACTCAAACAACAAGTATAAGAGTTTAGTGGAAATATCTCAAGATATTTTTAAGAGCATATTTTCAAGAGCCTAAAGACAGGGGCACCTGAGTGGCTCAGTTCGGTTAAGCATATGCCTTCCGTTCAGGTCATGATCCCTGAATCCACAAGGTCCTGGAATTGAGCCCCACATTGGGCTCCCTACTCTGTGGGGAGCCTGCTTCTCCCTCTCTCTCTGAAGCTCCCCCTGCTTCTGTACTCTCACTCACTCTTTCTCTCTCTTTGTCAAATAAATTTTAAAAATCTTTTTAAAAAAATCTTTTTTAAAAAGAGCATTAAAAACTTATAATTTATTATATTCTCAAGTAGAAAAATAGAACCAATGAAAAAATTATAAATTTCTCCCTTTTAGTAAGTTATGCTGTCTTTAAGTGATGTTCTCTTTTGACACATTGGTATTTTCTATTATAATTATTAAATTAATCAAACAAGTCATTTCTAAAAGTTAACTGATGGAAATAAACATAGGTTACTTTCATTATATTATTTATAAGGAAGATTAAGGAAGGTAGAAATAGTTATTTAATTACAGACAAATTGATCTTTTAAAATAGTTTAGATACAAAAATGTTTTACAAAATGTGAAATAGTTTATAATCCAATGGACCTACAAAATGAGCTGCATTAGCATTTCAAGCCCAGTGGGACAATCTGGAAGATTTAGCTTAGTAAAAGCTAATTACTCAAAAAAGACTATATATTTCAGAATTTACTTAAATAATTTTCTTGTTGGCCATTATAAGTTTGTCTAAATGTGATTATTTTTATATTTCAGGCTTTGAAGCATTTGAAGAGAGTTTGTTTAAGGTTGGCTATTGGTCCTTGCCTCATGGAGGCATGTTCCACTGCTGTTATTTCCCACTTCCTTATGAAATTTCCCTGGGAATGGGGATTTCTGTTGGGGTAACTTTTTTTCTTTTTCTCTACAAAAATATTCAGTTAAGGATGCTCGGTTTAAAATTATTGAAAATAGGGGCGCCTGGGTGGCTCAATGGGTTAAGCCGCTGCCTTCGGCTCAGGTCATGATCTCAGAGTCCTGGGATCGAGCCCCGCATTGGGCTCTCTGCTCAGCAGGGAGCCTGCTTCCTCCTCTCTCTGTGCCTGCCTCCCTGCCTGCTTGTGATCTCTCTGTCAAATAAATAAATAAAATCTTAAAAATAAATAAATAAATAAATAAAATTATTGAAAATAATTCAATAAAATGATTGAAATAATCAGAAAATTATATAGACAAATTTCTCATTAAAGTTCTTTTCACGGTGGTAGAAAACCTTGAAAGTTCATTGGTTAGAAGCAGAGCCATGTTCTAAATCTACCATATCCTTAACAAACATGCATAGTCCCTAAATGTTTAGGGCAAGATAATTCACTTGATCAATTTATTCCTTCTCTCCTATTATAATCTATTTCTACTTTTTAACCCATCCAATGGCCTTTTCCTTATACGTTGTATATATATATTATATATACACATGAGAAAGATTTTATATAGATATAGATATTATAACAAAAAAAAACTCTTTCCTATATCTAGTGTCCCATGTATTTTTACCCACTATCCATTTCCCTTCATGTTCCAGTTCCTCAGAGTAATAGTCTATAATCACTCTCTCTAGATCCTGAACTTATTTTCATTCTTCAATGCACTTACCTTTTGCCTCTATTTATCCATTGGAAAATATAGTAAAGTTCACCCATTACATACTTACTGCCAAATGCAATGGATTCCTTAAAATTAATTTTTATTATAAAAGTAATACCCAAGTACATTTTACTTTCAAAAAATAAGAACTTTATAGACAAAAGTAAAAAGCCTTTTAACCGTGTCTTCAAATCCTAGTGCCCATACCCCTACCCAAGGTAATAACTTTTATAAGTTTTATGTTATCATTCTAGACCTATAAAATTAACATTCCATATAATTTATATGAAAATACATAAAACAGGGGCACCTGGGTGGCTCAGTAGGTTAAAGCCTCTGCCTTCGGCATCGGGCTTTCTGCTCGGCAGGGAGCCTGCTTCCTCCTCTCTCTCTGCCTGCTTCTCTGCCTACTTGTGATCTCCGTCTGCCAAATAAATAAATAAAATCTTTAAAAAAAAAAAAAGAAAATACATAAAACAGTCCTGTTTTCCAGGGATATATGTACTATATATATATTTATATATATATATATATATATATATCTCATATAAATTGTGTCAAAGAACGTATCACTTTCTTTGCAATTTTCTCAACAGTATTTTTGAGATTATACACATTTAAAAATGTAGTTCATTTAATTGTTGTATAGTGTTACATTATATGATAAGACCAGATTTTATTTACCCTGTTACAACAAGTACATTTTATTTGTCTCATTTTGCACAAATCTCAGTTTTTCTAGAATAGTTACCTAGGTTATGTGCATTTTCAGTTTTGACGGATACTATCAAAATGCCTTCAGCTCATACTAGTTTGCCCCATCACCAGCAGGGTATGAAAATAACTGTTATTCTTTCACATCCTTGCAAATTTTTGATAATGCCGAACTTTTATGATTTCTTTTAATCTGGTGAATGAAAAATGATATCTCATTGTTTTTTTAATGTGCATTTATGTGTTTATTAATGACCTTGAGTATTTTTATGATGAAAAACCTGTATTTAGATTTAGCCAGCTGGACTCAGTTTAGATGATCCCAATTTTGTTGGCAACATCCAAAGCATCATAGTCAGGGGCCAGTAGAACATATGCCTTCTTCTCTCCATCAGGTCCATCAAGGTGTTGACCTTGGCCACATCAATGTCCTAGAGCTTCTTCACAGCCTGTTTGATCTGGTGCTTATTGACCTTAACATCCACAATGAACACAAGCGTGTTGTTGTCTTCTATTTTCTTCATGGCTGACTCAGTAGTCAGGGGGAACCTGATGATGGCGTAGTGATCAAGCTAGTTTCTCCTGGGGGTGCTCTTTGGAGGGTATTTGGGCTGCCTTCGGAGACACAGAGTCTTGGGTCGTTGGAATGTAAGTAATGTGCGGATCTTCTTTTGTGTGTGTGTATGACTGTAGATGCCTTTCAGCACCGCTTTCTTGGCCTTCGAAGCCTTTGCTTTGGCTTTGGCTTTGGGAGGGGCTGAGGCTTCCTTCTTAGCTTTCGGCACCATCTTCGTAAAAGGGATTTCCCGAGTATTTTTATGCTAGCCTCTTTATACCCTTTTTCTATTTTTCTGTTGAGTTATTCTTTTCTTTCTTATTATTTCAATGTTTTGTTATAAATATTGCAAATATCTTGTCCTAATACACCACTAGATATTCAACTTTGCTTATGGTGACTTTCTATCTAAAAAGAGTATATATAGGGGCACCCAGGGGCGCCTGGGTGGCTCAGTGGGTTAAAGCCTCTGCCTTCGGCTCAGGTGTTGGTCCCAGGGTCCTGGAATCGAGCCCCACATCGGGCTCTCTGCTCAACAGGGAGCCTGCTTCCCTTCTTCTCTCTCTGCCTGCCTCTCTGCCTACTTGTGATCTCTGTCAAATAAATAAATAAAATCTTTAAAAAAAAATAAAAAGAGTATTTTATTATTTCCAACATATAGAAGAGCAAATACATAAAACCATTCCTTGATTTTGAAAATCAAAAAGAAAAATGAGGGCATGGGGAAACATAACTGCTTTTGCTGTACCGAAGGGTTTTATTAATGTAATCAAATTTATCAATATTTCTTTTTCTGTTTAATGCCTTTTCATGGGTCATTCAAAAGGTCCTTTTTAACCTATAATCACAAATTTATTTATAATTTATTCACATTACTTTTAAATTAATTTTTTAAAATTCTTTTAAAATAGCTGGAGTTTATTACATATGAGGATCTAGCTACATTCATTTCCACATGAATAGGTAGTTGTCTCAACACCATTTATAGAAAACTTTTTTCTTGTCCCCATTGATTTGAAATGTTGATTTTATCATGTAACAAATCCCATAGATTTGTTTTTATACTTTGTGTTCTATTTTCTTCCAATCTCTTTTGTCTATTTCTGTGTCAGTATTCTAAAGTTTTTGCTATTTTGCCTCTACAAAAACAGTATCCTCTTTTTTACACACACACACACACACACACACCACGTCCACGTCTTCATTATCCATTCATCTGTTGATGGACATCTGGACTGCTTGCACTTCGTTTTGGACATATTTTATTGCTATGTCTTCAAGTTCATTGATCTTTTCTTCTGCAGTGTTCAACCTTCTCTCAGTCCTATCCAGTAAATTTTTTAAAATTCAGATATTGCATTTTTTTGTCATAAGCCATCATACATTTCTTTCCAACTTTATTGAGATATAATTCACATATAACATTTTGTAAGTTTAAGATATACAATGCGTTGAGTTGATACACTTATATATTGCAAAATAATTACCAGCATAACATTAGTTAATGCCTCCATCTTGTCACATAATTACCTTTGTGTGTGTGTGTGTGGTAAGAACATTTAAGACCATCTCCCTTAGCAACTTTCAAGTATATAATACAGTACCATTAACTATAATCACCATGCTTCACATTAGATCTCCGAAACTTATTCATCTTGTAATTGGAAGTTTATACTCTACTGACCGACATTTCCCCATTTCTCCCACCCCCCAGACTCTAGTAACCACCGTTTTACCCTGTTTCCATGAGTTCATCATTTTTAGATTCTACACATAAGTGAGATCATACAATATTTGTCTTTCTCTGTCTATTTTACTTAGCATAATGCCCTCAAGGTCCAACCATGTTGTTGCAAATGGCAGTATTTCTTTCTTTCTCATGGCTGAATATTCCATAGGTGTGTGTGTCTGTGTGTCTGTGTGTGTGTGTGTGTGTGTGTGTATAACACACACACACACACACACACACCCCACAGTTTCTTTATCTACTCAGCCATTGGCAGAAACTTAGGTTGTGTCCATCAGATACTGCCATTTTTTATTTCCTAAAGTTCTCTTGGTTCTTTATTCTGTCTTCCACTTTTTTCTCCATTATGTTCATGTTTTCCTTTAGATTCTTAAGGAACATATTTATATGTAACATATTTATAACAGCTGTATTAACATATTGATTTATCATTTCCCTCATCACTCTCATTTGTGGATCTGTGTTCTATTAACTGATTTTCCCCCCAGTTATAGGTTACATTATCCACCCCTTCATATGTCTAGTGGTGAGATGCTGGATTTTGAAAGTTTTACATGTTGGGTTTTTTTGTTTTTTTTTTCTTTTAAAGATTTATTTATTTATTTGAGAGAGAGAGTGAGAGAGAGGAGGAGATAGGAGAAGGTCAGAAGGAGAAGCAGACTCCCCACGGAGCTGGGAGCCCAATGAGGGACTCAATCCCGGGAATTCAGGATCACGATCTGAGCCAAAGGCAGCGGCTTAACCAACTGAGCCACCCAGGCACCCATGGTGGTTATTTTTCTTTAGAATTACACTTTGTCCCAGAGGGCAGTTTTAAATTATGTGTGAATTTGTTGATGCTTTCAAGTCTCATTTTTAAGATCTTTTGGGGATTATCTAGAGTAGCCTCACTATAGGGCTAATTTAGTTTCCTTCTAAGGTGTGGCCCTTCTGAGTTTCTACTGAATGCCTTATGTACTTGACAAGGTATCTCCACTCTAGTTGGTGGGACCCCAGAGGTTTTCCCAGCCTTGTGTGAGCTCTGGAAATTATTTATCCTACTACTTCAGTGATCTTTCTTTAGGTGTTGTACTTGCCCAGATTTCTGGGGTTTTACTCTATGCCCGTCCTCACTGTTATTCAACCAAAGACACAGAGAGTCCTTCATACAAATTTCTGGAACTTTTGTCTTTCCCGCCCTCAGGTACTCTGCTCTGAAAATTTTAACTGCCTTGGCTTTCCCAGACTCTTTCTCCTCAACTCAGCAAGTTTGTTGGGCTTTGTTTGGTTTTACTCTACCACAGCCTTGAAATTGCTCCCAAGCAGAAAACCTGGCTCAGTTGGTGGTAGAGCATGTGACTCTTGATCTTAGTGTTGTGAGTTTAAGCCCCATGCTGGGCATAGAGATTACTTTTTTAAAAAAGAAAGAAAATTTTTAGAAAGAAAGAAAGAAAGAGAGAAAGAAGGAAGGATGGAGGGAAGAAGGAAGGGGGAAGGGAGGGAGGAGGGGGGGAAGAGAGAAAGAAAGGACGGAAGAAATAAAAGGGAGAGGGAGGAAGGAAGAAAGAAAAAGGAGACGAGAGAAGAGAAGGAAGAAAAGAAAGAGAGCAGGCAAGAAGGAAGGCAGGAAGGGAGGAAGGAAAATGTCCAAAATTATTTTCCTTAAACTTTTTTTTTTTTATTTGCCATTACCCATTTTTATTTATTTATTTTTTTAATTTTATTTTTTATAAACATATAATATCTTTTTATCCCCAGGGGTACAGGTCTGTGAATCGCCAGGTTTACACACTTCACAGCACTCATCATAGCACATACCCTCCCCAATGTCCATAATCTCACCCCCCCCAACCCCCCTCCCCCCATTAACCCTCAGTTTGTTTTGTGAGATTAAGAGTCACTTACGGTTTGTCTCCCTCCCAATCCCATCTTGTTTCATTGACTCTTCTCCTACCCCCTTAACCCCCCATGTTGCATCTCCTCTCCCTCATATCAGGGAGATCATATGATAGTTGTCTTTCTCCGATTGACTTATTTCGCTAAGCATGATACCCTCTAGTTCCATCCACGTCGTCGCAAATGGCAAGATTTCATTTCTTCTGATGGCTGCATAGTATTCCATTGTGTATATATACCACATCTTCTTTATCCATTTGTCTGTTGATGGACATCTAGGTTCTTTCCATAGTTTGGCTATTTGTAGACATTGCTGCTATAAACATTCGGGTGCACGTGCCCCTTCGGATCACTACGTTTGTATCTTTAGGGTAAATACCCAGCAGTGCAATTGCTGGGTCATAGGGTAGTTCTATTTTCAACATTTTGAGGAACCTCCATGCTGTTTTCCAGAGTGGTTGCACCAGCTTGCATTCCCACCAACAGTGTAGGAGGGTTCCCCTTTCTCCGCATCCTCGCCAGCATCTGTCATTTCCTGACTTGTTAATTTTAGCCATTCTGACTGGTGTGAGGTGGTATCTCATTGTGGTTTTGATTTGTATTTCCCTGATGCCGAGTGATATGGAGCACTTTTTCATGTGTCTGTTGGCCATCTGGATGTCTTCTTTGCAGAAATGTCTGTTCATGTCTTCTGCCCATTTCTTGATTGGATTATTTGTTCTTTGGGTGTTGAGTTTGCTAAGTTCTTTATAGATTTTGGACACTAGCCCTTTATCCGATATGTCATCTGCAAATATCTTCTCCCATTCTGTCAGTTGTCTTTTGGTTTTGTTAACTGTTTCCTTTGCTGTGCAAAAGCTTTTGATCTTGATAAAATCCCAATAGTCCATTTTTGCCCTTGCTTTCCTTGCCTTTGGCGATGTTCCTAGGAAGATGTTGCTGCGGCTGAGGTCGAAGAGGTTGCTGCCTGTGTTCTCCTCAAGGATTTTGACGGATTCCTTTCTCACATTGAGGTCCTTCATCCATTTTGAGTCTATCTTCGTGTGTGGTGTAAGGAAATGATCCAATTTCATTTTTCTGCATGTGGCTGTCCAATTTTCCCAACACCATTTGTTGAAGAGGCTGTCTTTTTTCCATTGGATATTCTTTCCTGCTTTGTCGAAGATTAGTTGACCATAGAGTTGAGGGGCTATTTCTGGGCTCTCTATTCTGTTCCATTGATCTATGTGTCTGTTTTTGTGCCAGTACCATGCTGTCTTGATGATGACAGCTTTGTAATAGAGCTTGAAGTCCGGAATTGTGATGCCACCAACTTTGGCTTTCTTTTTCAATATTGCTTTGGCTATTCGAGGTCTTTTCTGGTTCCATATAAATTTTAGGATTATTTGTTCCATTTCTTTGAAAAAAATGGATGGTACTTTGATAGGAATTGCATTAAATGTGTAGATTGCTTTAGGTAGCATAGACATTTTCACCATATTTATTCTTCCAATCCAGGAGCATGGAACATTTTTCCATTTCTTTGTGTCTTCCTCAATTTCTTTCATGAGTACTTTATAGTTTTCTGTGTATAGATTCTTAGTCTCTTTGGTTAGGTTTATTCCTAGGTATCTTATAGTTTTGGGTGCAATTGTAAATGGGATTGACTCCTTAATTTCTCTTTCTTCTGTCTTGTTGTTGGTGTAGAGAAATGCAACTGATTTCTGGGCATTGATTTTATATCCTGACACTTTACTGAATTCCTGTACAAGTTCTAGCAGTTTTGGAGTGGAGTCTTTTGGGTTTTCCACATATAGTATCATATCATCTGCGAAGAGTGATAGTTTGACTTCTTCTTTGCCAATTTGGATGCCTTTAATTTCCTTTTGTTGTCTGATTGCTGAGGCTAGGACTTCTAGTACTATGTTGAATAGCAGTGGTGATAACGGACATCCCTGCCGTGTTCCCGACCTTAGCGGAAAAGCTTTCAGTTTTTCTCCATTGAGAATGATATTTGCGGTGGGTTTTTCATAGATGGCTTTGATAATATTGAGGTAAGTGCCCTCTAGTCCTACACTTTGAAGAGTTTTGATCAGGAAGGGATGCTGTACTTTGTCAAATGCTTTTTCAGCATCTATGGAGAGTATCATATGGTTCTTGTTCTTTCTTTTATTAATGTGTTGTATCACATTGATTGATTTGCGGATGTTGAACCAACCTTGCAGCCCTGGAATAAATCCACTTGGTCGTGGTGAATAATCCTTTTAATGTACTGTTGAATCCTATTGGCTAGTATTTTGGTGAGAATTTTTGCATCTGTGTTCATCAAGGATATTGGCCTGTAGTTCTCTTTTTTGATGGGATCCTTGTCTGGTTTTGGGATCAAGGTGATGCTGGCCTCATAAAATGAGTTTGGAAGTTTTCCTTCCATTTCTATTTTTTGGAACAGTTTCAGGAGAATAAGAATTAGTTCTTCTTTAAATGTTTGGTAGAATTCCCCCGGGAAGCCGTCTGGCCCTGGGCTTTTGTTTGTTTGGAGATTTTTGATGACTGTTTCAATCTCCTTACTGGTTATGGGTCTGTTCAGGCTTTCTATTTCTTCCTGGTTCAGTTGTGGTAGTTTATATGTCTCTAGGAATGCATCCATTTCTTCCAGATTGTCAAATTTGTTGGCGTAGAGTTGCTCATAGTACATTCTTATAATTGTCTGTATTTCTTTGGTGTTCGTTGTGATCTCTCCTCTTTCATTCATGATTTTATTTATTTGGGTCCTTTCTCTTTTCTTTTTGATAAGTCTGGCCAGGGGTTTATCGATGTTATTAATTCTTTCAAAGAACCAGCTCCTCGTTTCGTTGATTTGTTCTATTGTTTTTTTGGTTTCTATTTCATTGATTTCTGCTCTGATCTTTATGATTTCTCTTCTCCTGCTGGGTTTAGGGTTTCTTTCTTGTTCTTTCTCCAGCTCTTTTAGGTGTAGGGTTAGGTTGTGTACCTGAGACCTTTCTTGTTTCTTGAGAAAGGCTTGTACCGCTATATATTTTCCTCTCAGGACTGCCTTTGTCGTGTCCCACAGATTTTGAACCGTTGTGTTTTCATTATCATTTGTTGCCATGAATTTTTTCAACTCTTCTTTAATTTCCTGGTTGACCCATTCATTCTTTAGAAGGATGCTGTTTAGTCTCCATGTATTTGGGTTCTTTCCAAATTTCCTCTTGTGATTGAGTTCTAGCTTCAGAGCATTGTGGTCTGAAAATATGCAGGGAATGATTCCAATCTTTTGATAACGGTTGAGACCTGATTTTTCCTTAAACTTTTAAAAACTGTTCTGTTTTCCTTTATCTCCTTGCTATTGAAAAGGCTGATGTCAATCTAATTGTTATTCTTTTGTAGGTGATCCTCTCTCTGGATGTTTTTAGACTTTTCTTTGATTTTCCTAAATATTACTGTAAATTATTTAAATATGGATTGTTCCATTGTCTGTGTGACCCTTTATTTAGATTTAAGGTCTCTTGTTTTTGTTTTTTTTTTTAAACAACTTTGTCTTTTTTTTTTTTTTAAGATTTTATTTATTTATTTGACAGATGAGATCACAAGTAAGCAGAGAGGCAGGCAGAGAGAGAGGAAGCAGGCTCTCTGCTGAGCAGAGAGCCCGATTCAGGACTCGATCCCAGGACTCTGGGATCATGACCTGAGCGGAAGGCAGAGGCTTTAACCCACTAAGCCACCCAGGTGCCCCAATCTTTTGTTTTTAATTAAGGGAAATTTACTTTCATTATTTTTTTGAGTATACCATCTTCTCTAATTTAATATATTTATCTTTCTGGCACTCATTTTTTTTAAGATTTATTTATTTATTTTAGAGAGAGAGTGATCAAGTAGGGGAAGGGGCAGAGGGAGAGAAAATCCTAAAGTAGACTCCCCACTGAGCATGGGGTCCTGTGCAGCTCAATCCTAGGCCACTGAGATCATGACCTGAGCTGAAAACCTGCCATTTAACCAACTGAGTCACCCAGGCCCCCCTCTGGCACTCTTATCATCTAAATAATGAAACATCTACTGCTATTCTGTTTTTTTTAAGATTTTATTTTTAAGTAATTTCTACACCCAACGTATCCTTCTCAGTCATTTTAATCCTTATCTATCTTGAATTCCACTTTGCCAGATATTAATATTTCTCTTCTTATTTTGTTGTGTGTACCATATTTAGAATGAACTTCTCCATCCTTGAATTGTTAAACTTTTTATTAAAGTATAACTCACAAAGTAGTGTAAAGATATGAATGTACAGTTCCTTGAATGATTAAAAAATGAATATTCATGTAACCATCACCCAGATAGGACCCCAGAAGTGCCCTTATGCTCTCTCCTAATCATTTCTCTCCCTCCTCTCCACAGATAACCACTATACTAACTCCTAACACTATAATTTAGTTTGCATGTAATGAAATCATATAGTATATATAAATGAAATAATATAGTATATATTCTTTTGTGTGTAGCTCTTAAACTCAACATTATATTTGAGATTCACCTATGTTATTGTGTGAACAGAGTTCACCTTCTTTTTCACATAGTATATCATTGTATAAATATACTAGTTTGTGCATTCTATTGTCAGTGGGAATTTGCATTGTTCCTAGTTGGGAGTTGTTATTACCAATGCTCTTACAAACATTCTTGTAAATAACTCTTGGTCCACAGTTTTCTATAGGTATATAACTAGGATTTAAATTTTGGTTCACAGGGTAACTATATGTTTAAAAGTTTGGATTATGTCAAATTATTGTTCAGAATTCCTAATTTACATTTCCACCAGGTAGTATATAAGAGTTCCTGTTATTCCAATTCCTGCCAACACTTGGAATCATCAGTCTTTTTAATTTGAACCACTTATATGCTGTGATATCTCATTGGGATTTTATTTCTATTACCCTGATTTATAATAAAGCTAAAGAGTGCCTGTTATGTTTCTTTCCCATATTTCTAATGGGCTTTTTGTTATTGTTGTTTTTTTCTGATTTATTGGTAGGAGTTCATAACATATTCTGGATATTGGTCCTTTGTTAAATGCGTTGCAAATATATTTTTCCATTTATCAACTACCATTTTCACTCCATTAGTGGCAGAAATTTTTCATTTTTAATGTAGTCCAGTCTTTCATTCTTTTTCTTCATTATTGGTATTTTCTGTTTAAGAAGTCATTCCCTATCCAAAGTCATAAAGATATTCTCTATATTATTTTCTAGCAATTTTACTGTTTAACTTTCACATTTAAATCCATAATCCATAAATCCATAATCTATCTTAAAGAGAGAAAAGGGGAAGCAGGCTCCCTGCTGAGCAGAGAGCCAATGTGGGGCTCGATCCTGACCCGAGCCGAAAGCATAGCCTTAACCCACTGAGCCACCCAGGCACCCCTGACTGGTACACTTCTAATATTGAGTTATTCAACTCAAACCCATGGTGTGCCCCTCCATTTATTTAGGTATTCTCTAATTTTTCTTAATCAAGAGGTTTTTATTTCTTACGTAGAGTTCCTGTGTACATTTAATTAGATTTATTCCTAGGCATCTGATAGTTTTATTACAATTATAAATAGTACTTATATATTATGTTTTTATTATTTGTCACTGGTATTTAGAAATATTATTTAATTATTTTCTAAACTGCTTTTGTCTCCAGCAACCTTGTTGGGCTCATTAATTCAAATTTATCTGTAGGTTGCTTTGGTTTTTCTGCATGTACAGCTATATCATCTATGGATAATGACAGCTCTACTTTCTTTCCAATAAGTATACCATCTATTTTTCTTTCTTTGTGGCACTGATTAGGCCCTTAAATATAATGTTAATTAGAAGTGGTGATAGTAGGCATCTTTGTCTTGACTCTGTATTTGTCAAGTTTTTTGTAGCTGCCCTTAATGAAATTAAGGAAATTTACCTCTATTCTTAGTTTGCTATATTTTCATTAAAGATTGGTGTAGAGGGACACCTGGGTGGCTCAGTCAGTTAAATGTCTGCCTTCAGCTCGGGTCATGGTCTCAGGGTCCTGGGATCGAGCACCACATTGGGCTCTCAGCAGAGAGTTTGCTTCTCCCTCTCCCTCTGCCTGCTGCTCTGCCTTATTTGTGCTATCTCTCTGTCAAATAAATAAATAAAATCTTTTTTTAAAAATGGGTGCAGAATTTATCAAATAATTGTTTTGCTTCTATTGAAAGAGTGTGAACTTTCTCCTTTATTATAGTGAATCATGTTGATTAATTTTCTAATGTAAACCAAACTTTCATTTATGAAATGGATCCAGTTTATTTACCAAACTTATAATTTTCAACTTTCTTTGTACCATTTTGTCTTAGATGTATATCTCACTAACAGAGCTAAAGTTTTAAAATTCAGTCAAAGAGGCTCTTTCTTAACAGGTCCATCCAGCCAATTCCTTGTAGGTCAATTTAGAATTAACCTTGACTTAACCTTATTTCGCTTTTTAAAATATTATAGATTCATGTGAATTTCATTCTTTTTTCACTTTTCCTACCTTTTGTTGAATTAACAGTATTTTCCTTGTTCCACTTTTGTTTATTCCTTTAATATTTAGAAATTACAAATTCATTCTCCTAGTAATTTCCTATAATTTTGGGAAAAACATACTTAAATTTATAACATGTTTTCACTATCCTTCACTCCCTCCTATATTCTCCCACCAGTTGATATAATCTAGAATTTTACTCCAAAATTATTTTTAAGTTTTCTTTACAATGAACACTTCTATAGATTTAGCAATTAATTTCACTGCTCATCATTATATCTTGTGATGATAATCATAATAGTTATAGTAGTAGCATACATTTATATAGTGCTTACCATGTGTCAGGTACTTTGTAAAGTACTTGATAATTAATTTATTTAATCCTCACAAAGACCTATAAAGTTGATACTATTATTATTACCACTTTTTTGCATATAAACAGAGAAAAGAGATATTACATGGTTTTCCTAACATCAGACAACTAAATAAATATATCAAAAATTTTGGCTATGGCTAGAGCCTTTATTCTTAACATCTACATTATGCTGCCTCTGCCCTTGTATTTTTTTTTAAATTCCTTTCTTTTGTACTAAATATTCTTCCTGATAAGTTGATCTTCTAGTTCTTTTAAAACTGATCAGTGAATAAGAAACTGCATCCTTGAGTGTCTGAACATAACTTTGTGACTCAGTATTGAATTTTAGATTCAAAATTCTTTTCCCTCAATATTTTAAAGATATCAGTGTCATCTCTTTGCATTAGTTTTGCCCATGAAGAATCTCTTATCAAACTAATTTTTAATTCCTTTCCTAGGTAGAATAATACAATCTTTTCTCTCTCTCTATCTTTGGAAGCTGGGTTTTCCAAATTTTTCCAATTAAAAATTTCATGCTATACAAAGTATGTTCCTTGGACAGCAACTTTAGTATCACTTAAAAGTTAGAAATGCAGAATCTTGGGCCCCATCCCAGACTTTTTGAAACAGAATCTGCATTTTAATGAGATTCTCGTGTAAATAATTTTTATATTAAAATTTGATTAGAGCAGCCTCAGGTCTTTTTATTTAGTGGAAATTTTCAAACATGTACAATAGTAGAGAGAATAATAACAAAATAACAAGCACCAAATATCCTTAATTTAAAGTTAATAGTCCCTAATGAATCCTAAAGTAAATTACACATAGGATGGCATTTCATCCCTATACCCTAGAGGATGCATTTCTAAAAGGAACAGCATTTTTCTTACTAAATTAACAACAATTCCTTAATATCATTAGGCGAGTCTTTTTAAAATTTGTTCTACTCGGTATCTGGTGTAATGTTTCAATCAGAGGATTGTGTATCTTTTTCCAGGTCTTGATTATATCTTTTACCTCTCTGAGGTAAGAGTTTTCTTCTATTATGTCCTTCGAGGTAATAGTTTTCTTCTATTATGTCCTTCTGTAATTCTCTTCTCCATACCTATTGAGTTTTCCTTATACTTTCTATGTGTTTACCTTTTTTACCTTCTATGTGTTTTACCTTTCAGTGTGTTCAGTACACACTGAAAAATTTTCTCTGCACAGTTTTCTAGCTTATTAAATCACTCTTCAGCTATGTTTATATTTTTTTTAATTTGGGGAATTCATTGTTAATTTCTAGGAACTATCATTAAAATTTTATGGATAGATGTAGTGTACTTTCATGAGTCTGAGGATATTTATAGTTATTCTGAAGTCGTTTTGGTGGCTTTCTTCCTATTGTATCTCTTTTCTCGGTATAAATTCCTTCCCCTTAATGAACATGTACCTTGAAGTGGTAGATTTCCCTAAATATTTTGCAATACTTTTAATTCCCATTAACTTGTGATTACTTTAGCTACTGGCTTTTGTCTTCTCACAGGGAATAGTCCAATCATGTTACCAAGCAAGGTATCTTAGAAGCTCAGGCTGAGATTAAGCTTCTTATGCAAATAATGTATTGCGGGAGGTCTCCATAGAAACCTCTGAGTGAAGGAAGCTAGATACATTCTGGAGAAAAATCAGTGGTTCCCAAACTTTGCTATATATTAAAATCACCTGGGGAGCTTTCGCAAATCCCAACAATCAGAAGAATAATGTCGGCAAGATGGCATAATAGGAAGCCCCAGGCTTTCCTTCTGGCACAATACTGACTTAAAAATATAAGAACCAGATTACCTTTGTGAGAACTCCAGAACCCACTTGAGAAGTTATAGCATCTCATCCAAGTACAAGGCCAAGAGACACATTGGAGCAGTTAGAACAGTTCATTGCATTTACCCACTATACCTCATCCCCTCCCTGCACAGCAAGGTGTAACCAGGAGAAAACTCCCAACTCCTGGCCTCTCTATCAGAAGGGAAAGAAAAAAGCTGGAGCATGTGTCCTACAATTTGGTTTTTTGACCCAAGGGACTGGTTTCTGTCTCACCTGACTCAGAATGCTAGCAGAAAAAAGAGTGGAACACTTTGGATATCTGAGGCCCATTGAGAACAGAAGATCTCAAAGAAATATATGCACATCCATGTTTATTGGAACATTATTTGCAATGGCCAAGAAGTGGAAGCAGCCCACATTGACAGATGAATGGATAAAGAAAATGTGGTATATACATAGAATGGAATATTATTCACCTATAAGAAAGAAAAAAAAGGAAGGAAGGAAGAAAGGGAAAAAAAGAAAGAATCCTGTTATATTCTCCAACATATATGAATCTTGAGGACATTATGCTGGGATAAATAAGCCAGGACAAATACTGTGTGATTCCACTGATATATCTAAAGTGGTCAAAATCATAGTAATAGAAAGTAGAATGTTGCTAGGGTCTTGGGTGAGGGAGAAAGAGGGGTTGTTTGTTGGATATAGAGTTTTAGCTTTGTAAGACAAAAAAGTTCTAGAGATCTGTTATACAACAATGTGAATATAGTTAACACTACTGAACTGTGCACTTAAAAATGGTTAAGAGGGGGCGCCTGGGTGGCTCAGTGGGTTAAAGCCTCTGCTTTCGGCTCGGGTCATGATCCCGGGGTCCTGGGATCGAGCCCCACGTCGGGCTCTCTGCTCAGCAGGGAGCCTGCTTCCTCCTCTCTCTCTGCCTGCCTCTCTGCCTACTTGTGATCTGTCAAATAAAAAATCTTAAAAAAAAAAAAATGGTTAAGAGGATAAATTTTATACTATGTATTCCTTACCACAATTTTTAAAAAATTATTTAAAATCCTAGTATTCAGGTCAAATTCCATTTTAAGTCAGATCAATATGTCTTAGAATGGGAATCAGAACATCAGTATTTTGAAAGGTCTCCAAGTACAAGGTAGTCAGCCTCTAAGATCACTCCAAGCGATCCCTGCTTTCTGATATCTATACCTTTGTGTAATACCTTCTTCTTGAATATGCGCTGGACTTACTGACTTGCTTCTAATGAACAGAATACAGCAGAAATTATAGAATGTCATGAGACATACTATGCCATGAGAAGACCATGGCTTCTATTTTGCATGTTCTCTCTTGCATTTTCTTTGATTACTTATCTTGGGAGAAGCCAGCTGCCATATTATGAGTAGCCCCGTTGAGAAACCCCCAGAGCAAAATACTGAAAGCCTGCCAACAGTCATGTGAGTAAAGCAGATCTTCTACCACTTGTGAGAGACCTTGATTCAGAGGCATACAGCTAAGTCACACCCAGATTCCTGACCCACAAAAATTGTGTGATAATAAGTGCGTGTTGTTTTAAGCTACAAAATTTGGGAATAATTTGTTAAGCATCTACGGATAAATAATATACGAGGTGATTCCAACGTGCCGTAAAGATCAGAAACAATCGAACTAGACAAATAAGTATTTTTAGAGAATTCTAGGCTCTTCTTGAGTCCACAGGGAAATTTTGAGAGAAAACTATAACAGACCGTACAGCCAGAGAAGCAAAGGTACTAAACTATCAGACCCTCTATATCAGTCAGTAATTCACAGGAGCTGTCTGGAAGAAGGAGGAGTAGGAGGAAAATCTCCTTAGCAACCTCAAGTAAGCTCTTCTCAGCAGGGTAATATTGCTAGAAAGCTGCAGGTGTCAGAGGTTAGCAGCCAACAAGCGGGGGATATGTGCACTGGCCTGCTAAATGTGTTCTGGTTTGGCACCAAGAACATCTCTACACAAGGTATATACTTCAACCTTATATAAAGTGAATGTGGAAGAGATGAGGTAAGGTACTGAATGAGATACACCAACAAAGGACATCCTGAGTGGGAATGTCCTCATTCCTCATGGTTGTCATCATCCATCCCAGGAATTTTCTCAGTTGTCTTTGCAACTTTGGTGCCTACACTCATTGTTCCTTCTTTGGGACAGATATCTGTTTCTTACTGACTTGTTCAAGAGTTAGAAATGGGGTGGAGAGTACATTTGTCTGGCCATTCTTACAGTGGTACTCCAAATAGTCACCCGTTGGATTTCCTCAGATTTCTTCTGCTCACAGCATCTGCCATTTCTGTATTTGGAGCATTTTTAGAAGTATACCATATTTTTTGTAGCAACGTTTACTCACACACACTTGATTTATGATTTCCTTCTTCAATCTTAAACTCTTATCTTCCTGGGATATACTTGGTTTCTTATCCATTGAGGTGTCTCCTTTTTTTTTTTCTAGTTAGGTTATGGGTTTTCATATTATTTTTATATCTTCATCTCAAAGGATTTAGGGATGAAGGGAGAGGCAGTTTGTGCCCAAACCAAGATCTTGAATGAAATCTCTATAAACTTTTAGCCAGCAGTAAAAAATGTGTGGAAAATTTTACCACCATTAAATGACATTGACTCAGCATTTTTACTTTTGAAGTTATAGTAAATCTGTAAAGGTTAATGTATTTGTTGTAAAGTTTAATATAAAACACTACTTTGCTGAAAGAATGTTTTAAAATTGGTTTTCAAAATCTTTCTCGTAGTTTTGTGGTAGGTGCTGTCTCTCCTGCTGTGGTTGTCCCTTCCATGCTCCTTTTGCAAGAAAATGGATATGGCATTAAGAAAGGCATCCCAACCTTACTAATGGCTGCTAGCAGTTTAGATGACATCATAGCAATTACTGGATTCAATACATGCTTGAGCATCGTCTTCTCCTCAGGTAAACAAAAAACAGCAACTGCCATCTTATTCACAGCTTTTTCTGGTTCTTTTTCTTTCTTTCTTTCTTTCTTAAAAGATTTTATTTATTTGACAGAGAGAGATCACAAGTAGGCAGAGAGGCAAGCAGAGAGAGAGAGAGAGAGAGGAGGAAGCAGGCTCCCTGCCTAGCAGAGAGCCCGATGCAGGACTTGATACCAGGACCCTGAGATCAGGTTTTTCTGGTTCTTTAAACAAGGTTTCTGGCTTTGCTTCTTTATTAACAGTTATTTTTACATGTAACATCTTTTTATTCTTCACAAAAAGCTCATTCTAGAGCAGAGAAGAGAAAGTGGATTAAGAAACCACTATTTAACACACATTATTTTATTTTCATAACCATATATTGTAATTTAAAAATCTGATAACCCATATTATTACCTATTTGTTCATGTTTCTTTGGAAGTTTATTACAGTGTTCAATAGAAAATTTTAAGTAGCAATATTACTAGTACTGCTATTTGATATATATTTCTAAAATATGCCTTTTTGGCCATCATTATAAATAACTGATTGCTCTATTACTAAGACAACCTAAATACATAGAGTATGGACAACTGTGTGCCTTTTTTGGCAGTGGTGGGACAAGCTCAGCAGCAATTCTGAATCCCAAGATAATATTTGGTCTTGGATGTCCCAAGAAATTGTGAAAGTAAATGTTTCCAAGTTTTTTAATGCTTTAATTATCTGCAATGTTTGAAATTCTGTCTTCTGTATTATTGAAGCACCAAAATATTTCTCAAGTTGAAAAGTAATATGTCTAGTTTCTCTTAAGATCAAAAGACATAAATAAAAAGGAAAAAAAGGAAAAGATAAAAATAAGCCCGGCAACATACCCTCAGGAATAATAACTGACTCTTTTTTTTTTTTTAAGATTTTATTTATTTATTTGACAGACAGAGATCACAAGTAGGCAGAGAGGCAGGCAGAGAGAGAGGAGGAAGCAGGCTCCCTGCCAAGCAGAGAGCCTGATGTGGGGCTCGATCCCAGGACCCTGGGATCATGACCTGAGCCGAAGGCAGAGGCTTTAAAACCACTGAGCCACCCAGGCACCCCTAATAACTGACTCTTGATATAAATCCAGATTTCTTCTTCTCCCTCTCTCTTCTCACCCCTCCCCCAGCCATTCTTTCTGACTTCCTCCCAATATTCTTATAAAATTGTAAGAATTGATCATACTTTCTCATAACCTGAGTTGTTTTGTACTTAATTGTATATCACCAACATGTTTCTCTTCAGTAAATATATTTCCATGACATTTTTAATGGTTATGTAACATGTTGAAAATTGAAATTGACTCCAATATTCACCATTAAAAGAATGCTTGGTTGAACGTCTTATGGCTAAATAGTTTTACCTAACCTTAATATTTTCATAGTCTCAAAGTGGAATTGTTGAGATAAAAATATAAAAGTTATAAGGTTTTTATGGGGTGGCAGGGTAATGGACATTGGGGAGGGTATGTGCTATGGTGAGTGCTGTGAATGTGTAAGACTGATGAATCACAGAATGAATTGATTGAATTCACTGATGAATCATATACATTAAAATATACATTATATGTTAATTTTTAAAAATAAAAAATTCTTTCCACACCACAGAGTAATGATACATTGTCTTAAGTCAAGTGACCATATATATGTACATGTATTTCTGGACTCCATAATTTGTTCATTTGGTCTAGTTGTTTATCCTTGCAAGGAGTAACACAGCCTTTTGGTTACTACAGTTTTATAGTAAGTGTTGATCTCTTTAGTAGTGTGAGATAATCTTTTAATATAGATATATTTTATCTGTATATAGATAATTTTTGTTATCTATAGTAGTTGTGCATTTCCTAGCTTTGTTATTATTCTTTAAGATTGTCTTGACACTTCTTTGTATTTCTAAGTCCATTTTAGAATCACTTGCCACCAGCAAAATCCACCAGCAAAAATAATACTAGAATTTTTATTGGAATTGTATACAATTTGTAGAGAGAATTTGGAAACTATTTACATCTTTACAATTTTGATTCTTCTTATCTAAGAACATGGCATTTTTTGGGAACTTCTTAAATTTCTTTGAATAATATTTTGCAGATTACTGTGCAGAGAACTTTCACTTCTTTCACTAAACTCATTGATTTCTATTTGGTCTTTCTATGCTATTGTACATGGTGTCATTTTAATTTCTTCCCGTTTGTTGATTGCCGATATATATAAAAAATGATTGGTCTTCATATATTAACCCTAACCCTGTGACCTTACTAAACTTACTTCTATGTTTTAAGAGCTTGTGGGTTTTCTTACATTGTATATGTACATAATTATGACATTAATAAAGACATTTTTTTTTTAATATTTTATTTATTTATTTATTTGTCCAAGAGAGAGAGAGCACAAGTAAGCAGAGCGGCAGGCAGAGGCAAAGAGAGAAATAGGCTCCCTGCTGAGCAAGGAGCCCGATGTTGGACTTGATCCCAGGACCCTGGGATCATGACCTGAGTCAAAGGCAGTGGCTTAACCAACTGAGCCACCCAGGTGTCCCAAGACATTTTTTTTAAAAAGTTTTAAGTTTTTCGAGATATATTATCACAATGTTATGGCCTACCAGGGTGTAAAAACTTGCCAGTTTCTCTTCACCTTCTTCAAAACTCAGTATCACTAGTCTCTTATATCTTTGTTAATTTGATAGGTGAAAGGTGAGGCCTCTTTAAATAAAGTACTTTGAATACTAGTAATATTTTTAAATGTTCACATTTATTGACTATTGGCATCCTGGAATGTTTTATAAATTGTTTTTCTTGAAATCTTTTGCTTATCTTATAGGCATTGTTCATCTTTTGTTCTTTTTGTCAAGATTCAGCATAAAATTAGGAATGATAATCTTCTGTTTTATGTCCTATAGTTTTCCACATTTATAATTTTTCTTTTAACTTTATCTTTTTTTGCAATTCAGATTTTTCAAATTTTTAATCTGACAATCTTTTCCTTCATGACTAGTATCAATAATTCTTTTTAAAAATATTTTTATGTTCCTCTTCCATTGTGTCAACAACTGTGCCAAACACTGAGGGTAAACAGTGATCTACAATACTAGCTTTTATAATCGCTTGGTGCTTGCTCCAAGTTCCATAGCTATTTCCACTCATCTCATAGTCACCCCACAGTATGATATTCATTTTACAGAATAGGAAACTAAGGAACAGGGGTTAAATAACTTGCTAAAAGTCACAGATCCAAAAAGTAGGGAAGCCAAAATGCAATCTGGCAATCTGACCCTAGACCCACATTTATAAATGCTATTCTACACTAGTTACCCAGCAGAGAAGAACATATGGCTCATGTTCTCAAGGAATTTGTGTTAAACAAATAATTACAAAATGTGATGAATAGTACATAGTGTAGGGTACTATGGAACATGCTACAGAAGATCAAACCTAATTTGTGGAAGACAGAAAAAGTAAAAAACCGAAAGCAGCTACATGCTTAGATAATCCTCTTGACTCGTGACTATGTATGCTTCACTTAAAATGTTAAGGACTTTGGGGGCACTTGAATGGCTCAGGCAGTTAAGGGTCTGCATTTGACTCAGGTCATGATCCCAGGGTTCTGTTCACTACTCAGCAGAGAGAGTCTGCTTCTCCTCTGCCCCTACCCCTTCTCATGCTCTCTCTCTCTCAAATAAATATTTTTTTCTCTCAAATAAATTTTTTTAAATGTTAAGAACTTTTAAGGTTTTATTTTTTTACATAGATCTTCAGTACATCTATATTTTGGAATATGGTAGATACAGAGACCTAATCCTATCTTCTGGATCAGTTGGCCTTTTTATCATTGTATGATGTCCTTCTTTATCTCTTATGACTTATTTGTATTTGACTTAAATTCTATGTTGCCTGATTTAAGTGTGACCACCCTGCTGCCTTTTGGTGATCATTTGCATGGACTCTCTTTTTCCATCCATAGTTATAAAAATTTGAAGTGATAATTTACTTTCACTCACATATAAAAATTCTAATCCTTTACATCTCGCCTCTTTCCTTTGTTATCCAGGTCACAAATTATTTCTTTTTATGTTGTCTATCTATTAATACAGTCATTTTTAGAAATGAAATCTTGCCATTTGCAACAACATGGATGGCACTAGAGGGTATTATGCTTAGCGAAATAAGTCAATCGGAGAAAGACAACTATCATATGATCTCCCTGATATGAGAAAGTGGAGACGCAACGTGGGGAGTCTGGGGATCTCCCTGATATGAGGAAATGGAGATGCAACGTGGGGGGTTTAGGAAAAGAATAAATGAAACAAGATGGGATCTGGAGGGAGACAAACCATAAGAGACTCTTAATCTCACAAAACAAACTGAGGGTTGCGGGGGGTGGGTAGGAATAGGGTGGTGGGGTTATGGACATTCGGGAGGGTATGTGCTGTGGTGAGTGCTGTGAAGTGTGTAAACCTGGAGATTCACAGACCTGTACCCCTGGGGCTAATAATACATTATATGTTTATAAAAAAATTTAAAAATTTTTTTAAAATACTGTCTTTTTTTTTTTTTAAGATTTTATTTATTTTTCAGAGAGAGAGAGCACAAGGCAGGTTGAGGGAAAGGGAAACTCCCTGTTGAGCAAGGAGCCCAATGTGGACTCCATCCCAGGATGCTGGGATCTTAATCTGAGCCGAAGGCAGACGCTTAACAAACTGAGCCACCCAGGCATCTCTATTAATACAATCTTATAGTTATTTTTATGTCTCTAGCTTAAATTCTGTAACAGAATTGAAAGTGATTTACTCACCACCATTACAGTATTACAGGATTCTGAATTCATCTATGTATTTACATTTACCAAAGATTTATATTTGTGTGCTTTTGTGTTGCTAACATCTTTTTACTTCTACTTGAAGGATATCCTTTAACGTTTCTCGTAAGGCAGGTGCAGTGGTAATGAACTCCTTCATTTTTTGTTTATCTGAGTCTTAATTTTTCCTTCACTTTGAAAGATAATCTTGTAGGATAGTATTCTTCCTTTGACAGTTATTTTCCTTTCAACACTTTGAATTACCATCACACCACCTTCTGGTCTGTAAGGTTTCTGCTCTGAAATCCTCTGGTAATTTTATAGAAGCTTCCTTGTACATGATGTGTCATTTTTATCTTGCTGCAACTTCTTAATTAGTTTGTGGAGTTCTTTTAAGGCTTTTGGACTGTATCTATTGTTGTTAAGTTAATGCCTCTTTGGGGGATCAAGGTTCTGGGGCTTCCCATTCTACCATCTTGCTATTGTCATCCTGCATTTCTGTTATTTTTTCATGGAAAAACATTTCTAAAATATATATATTTGCACACCTCATTGAGCTAAAATACCCATAGCATAACAATTTTTCAGTGTGACGTAGGATTTTTAAAATTTTTTTTACTCGGAACTACAGATACAGGTACATAAAAATATGTTGGAAACTCAATTGACTGCTGACTCAAATATTCCTAGGGTTGACCCTGTAGTAAATCTTTTTTTTTTCTGTTGTTGTTAGATTTTTCTTTGTATGTTTAAGTCATTTGTTCTTTGTCATAACAGGATATCAGAGAAGGAAATATTACCAGACATGTGCAAGGTGCCAGAGGTGCTCCTTTGTCCAGTGTCTGTCCATTCTTCCACCTCAGTGGGTCTTTAAAGTTGTATTTATAAGGGAGCACACTGTGGCTTGTTATTTCCTTGTTTCCTGGCCTACATTTTCAATGAACATTTCTAACTTGTGTGTATTTATTAAATTATTTGAGGGTACATAATGTATCAAATAGATCTTTATGTTTTCAAGCACATGAATATTAAAGGCCCATTTTTGTATATGTGTTCTAGAAGATATATGCTTTTCTCTATGAACCACCTAGACTTGATCTTCTGATATGTTAGGTATGTGAAAATATTACTCTGTGAGATGTTTCCCTTATTGTGTGCCCTTACAGGTACTATACTTAATAATGTCCTTGCCTCTTTTCGGGATGTACTTATTGGCATGCTGGCAGGAGCTGTTTTGGGAATTTTTGTTCAGTATTTTCCGAGTGGAGATCAGGTAAATGAAAAGTTAATCTATTTTTTAGAAGTATAGTATTAGACATTTCTTTCAAAAATTTGAATTTCTGGAGGATCCATGAGCTTTTAAATATAATATTTAATTCTCTTTCCCCAAAATAGCCCCTAATGCTACTCTCTGCTTAAAATGGAGCACATTTGTGATTGATACAGGTCAACGGCCTTGATTGAAGTCTCTGCTTCCTGATTCAACAAATAAGAGTATCGGAAAATGTACTTAGGGCTCCTAGGTGTTTCAGTCGGTTAAGTGTCTGCCTTTGGCTCCTGTCATGATGGGATCAAGCCCTGCATCCAGCTCCCTGCTCATTAGGGAGTCTGCTTCTCCCTCTCCCACTGCCCCCCCCCCCCCCCCGACTTGTGTTCCTTCTCTCATTGTCTCTCTCTCTCTCTCTCTCTGTCAAATATATAAATTTTAAAAATCTTTAAAAAAATAAGAAATTAAAAAAAAGAAAACTGTACTTAACCCAGAGTACCTTCTCCATTCCACCCCAGCCCTATATTCATTAAATTGCCTCCTGACCACTGGCAATTTTCCCTAATCTTTTGCCACTCAAATTTTCCCCTGAACATTTTTTGGAAAGTAGATTGCCATTTATCTCTGCATATTTTCTGACTTAAATTTACTCCCACTGCCTTTGACTAAGGCAACACTAATAAACTCAACCCTTTCCTCCCCTAAAGGATATGCTATTACTCTTGTATTTCTGTAACTTCCATCTTATCTGTAACAGCTATCTCAGCTAAAGAGATATTCAAAACTTTATTTTTTAACTAGATATGTTATAGGAACTACAATATGTATATGTATATGCTAGAGGAGCTACAGTTTATACAGTTTACTTTGTTTATATGGGTCTCTTTCCTTCCTTCTTCACTTATAGCTAAGGTACTATAGTCATTTTACTAACATTAGAGATGTGGCAGAAGATAAAACTTAATAATTGCAGATTTTTTCACTTGGTCTGCTAAAATATTTAGTGAGGAAGAAAGTAAAAATTTTAGACACTATTTAATATAACATCTAGAGACATGATACCAAAGGGTGAATAATAGATGGTAGAAGATATAAATATTGTTTCATATATTAAATGTAAATTAATTTCTAAATATCTATCTAATTCTAGACAAGACGTCCAGTGAAGAGAGCTTTCTTTATTTTGAGTATGTCTCTTACTGCTGTCTTGGGCAGCCAGCGTATTGGTTTACATGCAGCTGGAGGATTGTGCACACTAGCATTAACTTTTGTTGCAGGGATGAATTGGTCCACAGAAAAGGTGACTATTTTTAATACATCACTTTTTAAGATAAAATAACCGCATTTTTTTACATCTATAATAGATGTTTAGGAAATCTCTTCGTTCTAGTTGGAAGATGTTCCAGAAATTTGTGTCTTCAAGGATGTGTATAAATCAATCGAGGAAATAAGATATTTAGGAAAAGGATCTGGAAATACACTAAAATGCAATCAGAAGTTGAGTTAACAATCAGGCTGCTTTCTTTTTTCTCAACTTTTATGCAATGTGATTATAGAACTTTTATTGATTTAATTATTTTATTCATTAAAATTATAGTTATACAGTTAATACATGAAAATGCTCATAAAAGACAATACAAAAAGCCCACATATAGAACAAAATGTAAAAGACTCCTTTTCCCCTACCACTCCCAAATATCAGACCCCCTTCCCAGAATCAATCATCTCCTTTAATCAGTTCTCCATTTGTAGACATTTAGATCCTTTCCATTTTTGTTATTACTAATGTGAAGCCGTGAACAATTCTGTTCATGTATCTTTTTGCTAATGTAAAAGTGCTTCTGTAAAACAGATTCCTAGATATGTAACTACTGAATTTAGAAATGGAATGTTTCTATTTTGAGAGGTACTGCAAAATTATCTCTTCAAAGATTTTAAGCAATCTGATGGGTAAGAAATGATACAACATTATTATTCTTCATTTATATTTCTCTGATCAATAGTGCAGTAACCTTCTCTTCATACATTCTTTTTTAACTACCTATTCATCTTTGCCTGGTTTTTAATTGGTTGATTTGCCTTTTTGTTTCTATAGTTTCCCTATATATTAGTGCTACTAATCATTTGTTTTGTATATATTGCATATAATTTTTGCTTATTTTTAACTTTGTTTATGATGTCTTTTGTGTTGAAGTAAAATTACCTGTAGTCAAAACTATTTTTCTTTTTTGTTTTGAATTCTGTATCTTGTTTAAGAAGGATATCATCACCCAAGATTATAAGATTGTAACCATAATGTTTTCTATAGTATCACCTAATACTTTGGTAGTTTTTGTTTTATTTTTGCATTTAGTTCTTTAATTCATCTGGAATTTATTTTTGTAAGTGCTGTGAGATAAGGATATGTGTGTGTGTTCATAAACATGTATACACATACATATAATATATATATGCATATAAACTGGGTAGTCATTTTTTACTAAATTATTTATTGACTAATCCATTATTTATTCAGTGATTTTAAGAGCCTCTTTTAACATGAGCTAAATATATATATGTATATATATATACATATATATGTATTCATTGCTGGAATCTATTTAATCCTACCTATCTAGTCCTGTGCCAGTATCACTCTATTTTAAGTCTGTCATTTTATGTCTCAAAATCTAATATGGAAGATCCCTCTCATTGTACTTATTTTTCTTTTTTTTTTTTTAAAGAATTTATTTATTTATTTGACAGAGAGATCACAAGTAGTCAGAGAGGCAGGCAGAGAGAGAGAGGAGGAAGCAGGCTCTCTGCAGAGCAGAGCCCGATGTGGGACTGGATCCCAGGACTCCGAGATCATGACCTGAGTCGAAGGCAGAGGCTTAACCCACTGAGCCACCCAGGCGCCCTCATTATACTTATTTTTAAAGTATTTCTTGACTTTTCCTGCACAAATGCTTTCTTAGATAAATTTTAAAATCAGCTTGAGAATTTCCCAACCCAAAAATTGTATTAGTGTTTTGTTTAGTATTCCAATAAAATCACAATCGTAAAAAAATTAAATGGTCAATAATAAATTACAATTAAATAAAATGAAAACTACTAAATTTCACCTGAGACACCTGGGTGTCTCAGTCAGTTAAGTGTCTGCCTTCAGCTCAGGTCATGACCTCAGGATCCTGGAATGGAGCCCTGGGTCTTCAGCCCTGCTCAGTGGGGAGAGGGAGTCTATTCTCCCTCTCTCTCTGTATCCACCACTGCCCCCCTCCCAGCTCAGGCTCTCTCTCTCAAAAATGAATAAAGTCTTTATTAAAAAATTAAAAGAAATAAATGGGATAATGTGCCACCATAAAGAAAGAGTAAGATTGTTTTTTCTTTGTTTTTTTTCCATTTTTTTAACTTTACTTTTATAAATTAGAAAACCCAGTCATAAGGGAAATAGTTACAAACGTAGTTTATACCCCAAACAAAGGATATCACAGTTTTATGTCTCTTTAAAAAAAGATAAGCCCAGGGGCGCCTGGGTGGCTCAGTGGGTTAAAGCCTCTGCCTTCGGCTCAGGTCATGATCCCAGGGTCCTGGGATCGAGGCCCCCATCAGGCTCTCTGCTCAGCGGGGAGCCTGCTTCCTCCTCTCTCTGCCTGCCTCTCCACTTACTTGTGATCTCTGCCTGTCAAACAAATAAAATAAAAAAATAAGATAAGATAAGCCCAGACTGAAACTAAAATCTCTTCATCCAAATTCCTTGAGAAGAGCCAGAGTACTGTTACATCAACTGGGGACTTTGTTGTAACCACATAATCGGGGAAGTAGCATTGGGAGAGGTTCATTCTCAGAAAGGAGAGCCAGGCAGGCAACCAAATTAAGAATCTATTTATGTTTTTGGTTTGGTTTTAAGGAAAAAATAAAATTGAAGTTTTCAACATGGGTTCTTCAGAAGCAGGCCTAACAGATTACTGACATTTTTTGCCTCGTAGCTTAGGACATCTCAAGATTAACTTTCATGGGATTGGTTTCCAAGACAATTATTAGTGGAGGTCTTCTCAACTCCCTTTTGAGAGCTGAAATGGTTGCATAATATTGAGTATGTGCTCATCAGGCATGATGTAGTTCTAGTTCTGTCTCTGTTCACTTACCTTATAAACAAAAGCTAGAATTGTTATTGAACCATTCAAACATGTCTGGAACTCTGAAGACCTTATTTCTTTACTGACAAAATTACCAAATAATATTTTTATTGAATAGCTTTATAGATTTTTTTTCTGGTTTCAAGGACCATTTATTTTTATTTTACTTCTTTTTTTAAGTTTTTATTTTAATTCTAGTAAGTTAACATGCAGTTGTTATATATGTATCAGGTGTACAATACTGTGTTTCAACACTTCCATACACTATCCAGTTATCATCACAGCAAGTGCACTCCTTAATCCCCTTTACCTGTTTCACCCTTCCCCCCACCTACCTCCCCTCTTGTAACCATCAGTTTGTTCTCCATAATTAAGAACCTATTTCTAGGGGCGCCTGGGTGGCTCAGTGGGTTAAAGCCTCTGCCTTCGGCTCAGGTCATGATTCCAGGGCCCTGGGATCGAGCCCCACATTGGGCTCTCTGCTCAGCAGGGAGCCTGCTTCCTCTTCTCTCTCTCTGCCTACCTCCCCACCTACTTGTGATCTCTGTCTCAAATAAACAAATAAAATCTTAAAAAAAAATAGAACCTGTTTTTTGGTTTTTCTCTCTCTTTCTGTTTTTTCCCTCTTTGTTCATTTGTTTCTTAAATTCCACATGAGTGAAATCATATGGTATTTACCCTTCTTTGATTCATGTCACTTAGCATATACTCGCTGGCCCCGTCTATGTTGTTGCAAATAACAAGATTTCATTCTTTTTTATGGTTGAATATTATTCCTGTGTGTGTGTGTGTGTGTGTGTGTGTGTGTGTACACACACACATACGACATGTTCTTTATCCATGCATCAATCAACGGACAGTTGGGCTGCTTCCATGTCTTGACAATTGTAAATAATTCTGCCATAAGCTTTGTAGATTTTTTTTAACCAAATTCTACTCAAGTGTTTGAATAAAAGAATTAACCTATTCAATTTTTAAGCTTTAACATTTCTTCTACAAATAAAATATCTTAAGTTTATTAAATGTTGAGAGACTTTAATTTCTAAAAAGCAATTATTTTTGTGTCACAATAACTAAACACAATAACTAAAATACATTATTCTTTCCTACAGATTAGAGTCCAAAGAATTATTAAAACTACATGGTATATTTTTCAACCCCTTCTTTTTGGTTTGGTTGGATCAGAAGTTTCTGTTGCATCTCTTAAATCAAATGCTATTGGTAAGAATAATTACAGGCACAAAAAATATGAGATTTGAAAATATTTAAGAAAACCATGAATAACTTTTTTATTTTGTTTACAATATGTCTTGAATGCTATAAGAATCTTCTTCAGAAACTCATGTTGATACAGTTAATAACATACATTTGCTCTTTTGTTACCTCATATGCTCTTTGTTACCAAAGCCAGCTCTGAATACCTTCCCTGAGTGATCTGAGGAAATGCAGTTTGAAATTCTTTACTGACCGAAAATATTACATACTATCAGCAGCTTTTGAATACTTTCATTTGTAGGGAAAGTTCAAAGTCTATTAGCTCAGAATTAAATAAATATAATCTATCTTATCTTTCATGGTACCTCCACCATAAGATAATCTCTTACACTTTTTCTAGACATAAAGAACCACTTTTTCCAAATATTTCATTGTTTATGTTTTTTTTTTATCTGTTGTAGGCATTTGTGTTGCTACCATGAGTTTGGCATTATTGATTCGAATTTCTTTTACGTTTGTATTGATGTGTTTTGCTGGCTTCAATTTTAAGGAGAAAATATTTATTGCTTTATCGTGGATGCCCAAAGCTACGGTCCAGGTAAGAACGTATTAAGTCACGTTAATAATTTTTAATGTTAATGATTTTTTAAAATTCCAAGTGAAATGTTACCTTAATCACAAAATGTAGATTATTATCCTTACTTTTAAAATATTTGATTGAGCATAACTACTTACTGAAAATAATGTAATCTTTTTCAAAATCTGTTTTAAAAGCAATTCTTCCGAAGTTGAAAAGTGTACCTTTAATGACAAATACTTCCTAAGCTTCTGAAACATTTTTTTTTCTGTTTTCCCAAAATATAAGAATATATCTGGATACTGGAATGTTTACATTTTGCTGAATATTACACTGATAAATGTAATGACTTTAAAGTGGAGATACATTCATTTTTTTTTTTAAAGATTTTATCTATTTATTTGACAGAGAGAGAGAGACAGTGAGAAAGGGAATACAAGGAGAGGGAGTGGGAGAGGAAGGGAAGCAGACTGCCCACCAAGCAGTGAGCCCGATGCCGGGCTCATCCCAGGACTCTGGGATCATGACCTGAGCCGAAGGCAGACGCTTAATGACTGAGCCACACAGATGCTCCGAGACACATTGATTCTTTTAAAAATATATCTTTCCTACCCTTGTCACCCACTCCAGCATATATGAATGCACATATATTATTTTTAATTATGCATTTAATTACATGATTTTAATTAATGACTAAATCTCCTCACCAGACTATCTGGGAAAGACAGGAACAGTATTTTCTTTCATTAATTTTCCCCTAGTACTTAATATACTGCCTGGCATGCAGGAGGTACACAATTAGTAAGCACAGCATACCTACAAGAATGAATAATGAATGATGAATGAATGAATGAATGAATGAATGGGGAGATCTTAGAGTTTTGCCCTCTGATTGAATGTTAGTCTGCTCCTACAAAGAGGTATTACTACTTATCGTTAGACTTTTTAACATGGCAGCATAATGTCTTGATTTCTGGAGTTTCTTTTTTCCACTGTTACTCCAAAACAGAAATTTGTGAGTTCTTGTACAACAAAACTCTTACTATGTCATGGTTGGAAAAGCAGGTCGATGGGACCAGCCTGAGTGTTTTGAATATCATGTTACTTGCCTAAAACATTAGGCAAGTTACTTCCTAATCTCCCCTGTCCACTTTGTAGATTCCAAACCTCTTGCCAGTTTTCCTGGACACACGGCCTCCCAAGTAGGAAGAACAAGAAGATAAGCAACAAAATCCTAGAGAACCATAAGAAACCCTAGTATTTTGTGTTGTCTTATTATACCCAAGAACTTTATAGTCCGTGGTAAAGGTAAATAAGCAAAATCCTGCTTTAGCTAGAACTCCTGAGGTTCTGAGAGTAATGTGAGCACTCAAAAAAGATATTTAAACAGGAGAAAGCTGAGATGATAAAAATACAAAATCGGCCCCAAAATGCATGCACGATGATTTATCAATATTTCACCTTTCATCCAGATATATTTCCTAGGGAGAACATAGAATTGATGAGTAATTCCTGATAATTCCTCAGCACTTTAAGGCTTGTCTCTTTTCTGATGGCCTCCTACTAGGTTTTGTTTGTTTTAACAGGGCCATTAACTTTTGTCATGTATTAGCTATTTAACATTTTTCTTTATGCCTCATCTTTTTACCCCCTAAATGCAGGCTGTATTAGGTCCTCTGGCTCTAGAAACAGCAAGATTCAGCGCACCCCACTTGGAACCATATTCGAAGGATGTGATGACAGTGGCATTTTTAGCCATCTTGATGACAGCTCCGAATGGAGCTCTAATTATTGGCATACTGGGGCCCAAAGTACTTACACGCCATGATCCAAACAACATCAGTATGGAACTGACAAAGATGGAACTTCATTAAAAAGTTTATTTGCCATCACCTGCCTTCTTCTTTTAATAAATTATCTTACATGAGAGAAAAATTAAAACATACAAATATGTGGAGATTGTACATAGTACCAAGGATTTAATAAATATGTGATTTCATTACAGAGCTTTCCTATGATTTTTTACTCCAAGGTTAATTTAATAAAAACAATGTAAATAGAATGCCCAATAGTATTTATGTATTTTAAGAACAAAGTAAATCTGTAAATATTCTAGGAAAGTTTAATCCATTAGGCTGAATCTGCTGTCACATTACAAACTTGGTGTAATAAAAAATTAAATTAACCCAATGACAGAAAGGTAAGATAGTCTAAACCTCCATACAGGAGAAGTAGAACTCATCATCTGTTTAGTAATTTAGTTAAAAAGATCACCAGAAAAGGGGAAAAAAATGCCAAGAATAAGTGGGTCAACAAAATGGATTTCAAATTCTGTTTTTTGTGACTATCTGAATGAATGGTATATTAAATAAAAGAACCAAAATTAGACTTATTTACTTCTGCAGTACCCTTAAAATGACAAGTTTAATAGTTTTTAAATGAAACATTATGTGAAGTATTTATTTATAGATATAAAATTAAATCACAAATGGAAATAAACCATGATTTTTCAGTGAGTATAAAATAAGGAGTTAAAGTCAGCCTGCAGAAATGAGGATTAATAGACTTGTCCATGTGAGCTTTTCTTTTCTTCAGTAATACAGAATCTCCTTTCAATTCTAGCTGATTAAATCTGCTATGCTGATATAGAACCAATCACAAGCAAAATGCAATTTTCAGTTTATTTCAAGATTATTTTAAAGTTGGAAGGGTCATGTAAAATCTTCTCAAATAGCCTTAGTGGATGGCTCCTTAAAGTCATTCAGATTTCTTTGGCAAAAGCCAAATGCAGGAATTAAACATTACTTGGTTTCCTCTTCCCTCTTCTATGCAAGTAAAATACTAAAATAGCACAGAATGTAAAATTTACACATAAATTTGCAAAGTGAAGCAACTATAATTTAAGGCAACCAAAACTATACCAAGGGGCACCTGGGTGGCTCAGAGGGTTAAGCCTCTGCCTTCGGCTCAGGTCATGATCTCAGGGTCTTGGGATCGAGCCCCGCATCAGGCTCTCTGCTCAGCGGGGAGCCTGCTTCCTCCTCTCTCTCTGCCTGTCTCTGCCTACTTGTGATCTCTGTCTGTCAAATAAATAAATAAATAAAAATCTTTAAAAAAAAAAAAAAAACTATACCAAAACGATATATGTCATATACTGGGACCTTTCACAAAATATAACACTAAAACTGTCAAAAGTTCACACACACACCTGGATAACTCTGGGAGGAGATAAAATCGCTGCTGTTCTAGAAGCATTTTCTTCTACATTCTTATAACTCAGCATCAATCCTATGCCTCATTTTCAACTATTTTAATTCTAGCACTAAAATTCTAAAAATTTAAAATTCTAAACTGCCCCAGTGTTTTGACTAATGTTTAAATCATGAGGGCATATCATTTTTTACTAATATGTAAAAGAAAAAATATTTACATTCACAAGGTAGTATTTTACATTTACAAGAGAATTAGATTTTAAAATAGAAAATTGATCTTAATAAAAGATAAAGTTATAATAAATCATTTTCAGAATGAGGAACTATGTTTTTTAATCAAGGGGAAAAGTGTCATTTATTGTGATTTATAGTTTTTTCTTAAGTATTAAATTTAATATTTATATGTTCATTAGACCAAAACACTCTACTTTTAAAAAAGTAGTGTTGCAAGCATTCAAATACTTTGAATTTTTAATTTTCTATATAAAAACTTTTTAAAAAATTACCTTCATTAGGGGCACCTTCACCCCAATGTTCATAGCAGCAATGTCCACAACAACCAAACTGTGGAAGAAGCCAAGATGTCCTTCAACAGATGAATGGATAAAGATGTGGTTCATGTATACAATGGAATATCATTCAGCCTTCAGAAAAGATGACTACCCACCATTTACATCGATCGACACGGATGGAACTGGAGGGGATTATGCTAAGTGAAATAAGTCAAGCAGAGAAAGACAATTTTCATATGGTTTCACTCATATGTGAAACAAAATAGTGGAGGACCACAGAGAAGGGAGGGAAAACTGAACGGGAAGAAATCAAAGACAGAGACAAACCATGAGAGATTCTGGACTCTGGGAAACAAACAGGGTTACAGAAGGGAAGGACGTCAGGGGATGGGGGAACTGGGTGATGGGTATTAAGGAGGGCACGTGTTGTGATGAGCACCGGGTATTATACACAACTAATGAATCGTTGAACACTACATCAAAAACTAATGATATACTGTATGCTAGCTAACTGAACATAAAAAAAATTACCTTCATTAATGTCATTTTAAAATTACAAACAGTAAAAAAAAAATTACAAGCAGTTAACCATGTTTACAGTATTCAAGTGTTCATAGTATTTAAACAAATACAAGAACATTTTTCCTTATAAATTTGTCAAGTATGTCTTTGTTTACTCACTAATATTTTTTCGCTATTTAAGGAATTTTTATTAAATCATAATCAAATTACATTTCCTTGCTCAGTTTTCAATTCTGTTACTTAAGTGACATGCTGAGATATTCCACAGTAAAGATTTATAAAATTAGAGGAATGCTTTAAATTTTTGTACTTTGCTGAAAACTGTTTTTCCCAGGATCTATAAAACATTAGTTTTGGGACATCTGGGTGGCTCAGTTGGTTAAGCATCTGCCCTCGGCGGTGGTCATGATCTCAGGGTCCTGGGATTGAGCTCTGTGTCAGGCTCTCGGCTCAGCAGAGAGTCAAAGTCTCCCTCTATGCTCACTCACTCTCTCAAATAAATTTTTTAAAAAATCTTTTAAAAAAAGTTTTTATAGTACTAGTTGTGTGTGTGTGTGTGTGTGTGTGTGTGTGTGTGTGTGTTTAAATCAGGAAGTAATCCAGCATTATGCTTGCTAGACCTGGCATTTGCTCTGTACATAAGCTTCAAAGTTTCTTTTCCTCTTTTGCATCTATTTTATATTTAGCAATTTTTCCCCATAATATGTAAGCTTTTAGTGTTTAGATATTTTTCTTTGGTGAAGCATGAATTTCTTTCATGGTCTGCAATCAATTTTAAACAATTGGAGCTCCAAGGACATTGCTAATTGCTTCCTGGGCAGCCTTTTTTGCTTGGTGGGCTTGTAGTACACCAACGCTTCAGCAACCTCAAATCAGAGAGACTCTGGAGCTTCAAGCCTGTGAAGAGGTTCTGAATTATCAGTCTCCAACAACACATGGGTGATTTTGACCAGCAACAGTAGGGTGCATGGCTCGAATAAAAGGAAGGAGTCATTCACACAAATTTGTTTTTGTACTTGGGGAGGAGCAGATGCCAACGTGAAAGTAGTCAGTCTCCTGACCTTGTACATTAACAGTAGGCTGCTGCATGGTAACCTATAGCTTTACATTAAGACATTGTGGAGGACTACCAACTCCTACAGCATATTTATACTGTAGAAGAACACTGACGGCTGGAGGAGCTACCACAGCAGCTGCTGCAGTGGTGGACCCACTGTCTGTTGGGTTAGCAACATACTGTTGACATACTCATGAAACCTACAAAGAAGCTGGTCTCACTATTAAATGGTAGTCTAAGAGCAGCTGGTAGATAGCACCAGGCATGGGTTGGAATGGATGAGGTCTGGGACCCTGAACAGTCCAGCAAGGACTTGGTCTTAGCTGAGCAATTTAGTGAGGAGGATAGTATGCCCCATGGTTCTGAGTCTACAGGATCCCTGCCAGGAAGTAACCTGAAGGACGAGTATACAGGTATTGTAGTTGTTTCCAGCTGGTGATTAAGTTTAATACTAGTTGTTATCACCAGAGCCAGAAGTCCCTTGTATTCTGTTTATGTCAACTTGGTATTTTTTTAAATATGCAGGGTGTTTTAGCCCAGGACTATTTACTTTTTGATTCTCAAATTGTCTCAAATATGGCCCTTGGGTACCCTTCACAATTGATTCTGTACTCTTTGGACATGAAGCCATAGTGTTTGAATGCTTTCTTCCTTTCAGACATAACAAGCTGTCCCAGATTCATAAGCATTTTCCCTACTCCAGACCTGGAATCATCTAGTCTCCAAAAGACTGGTATCTTTCCATGAAAAGGGGTATGTTAAAACCAAAACCTGAAGGTTAGGAATGCTATTGCTGGAGAATCATTGTATCTGGATCTTGTCATAAACATTGCTAAAAAATACAAGTTTTAGAAATCAAAAAATATATCTTTTCAAATAAAAAGTACGGCTTTTACTATTACTATTATTGGTGATGTTAGAATATAATTCATAGCCCAGGTTATATGTAGTCAAAATCCCTTCAGAGCTGATTAATGAGGAGAAAAAGTAAATGTTGTATGAAATAATGCAATCACGGGACATAAATTCTATAAGATAACTAATATTTTAAGTTTCCTAAGTTATCATAGTCTTTGAATCATTTAAAAATAAAACTATGAAAACATGAGATCAAGCTGCTATTTCTAATTCAAATGTAATAAAGGACTTTTACCTTTATCTTTTTTCTCTTTCACTGAATATCTTGGTTCTTAATATTATTAGTGTAGTATTTATTAATTAGCTTTACTTTATAATATTCAAAAATTTCAAAATAGCAATACCAATATTATTACTTATAATTACTGAATTAAGTTTAAGATATGTTGAAGTTTTTTCGTCCTTAAGACTATATCTCACCAAAGATGTCCAAAAGTACTAAATTCTAAAGCTCCTTGAAATTATATATATAATTACATATATATAGTATATAATATATATACCTGGATGTACAGTTAGATTTATTTATTTCTATTTGCTTTCAGTTCTAAGAATTGGTTTGAAACAAGATTTATGTATAATTTTGTATACATAAAACATTTATATAGTTTAAGTCAAAACTATAAGAAAAGTTATATTTGGAAACTCTTGCTTCTTTTCCTGCCCCTTAATAACTCTAGCCCACTTTCTTTTTCTTTTACTTAATTTCTATTTTCTGCTCTTTTTTATATTTAAATAAATATAAGCAAATAGATATTTTATTGTTGAAAATTACCCCCTTCTATTTGCACAAATGGAACATATTATGTGTGTTTTTCTGTCCCATGTGAGTACATAGAAATTGTCCTTGTTCCTGTTTCCCACTGAACATTACTATATTGTGGCCATGTCCCATTAGTTTGAGCAGTCCTCTGCCGAGGAATGCTTTCCAGTCTTTTGATGTTAGAAATAATCCCACATGAATGAACACATGTTTATATTTTGTGTGTGTTTATATGAGTGTGTATGTATGCATGTGTGTGTTCCTGGGCAGAGTCTTTTCAAGGTCACGCCAAGAGCATATATATTTTCAAACTTTGGGATTCTTCCAGTCTGATAAATGAGAGATAGTATTGCAGTGAAAGTTTACATTTCTTTAACTATCAGTGAGTGGGCATCTTTTTCATTGGTTTAAAGATCATTTGCCTTTTTTTCTGTGAACTATCTGTTCATGTCCTTTGTGATTTTGGGTATTTCTCTTTTCTATTTTAAAAAGCTCTTTACATAAAAAAGAGTAGTCAATTGTCTGTGATATAAATTACAAATATTTTCTTCAGTCTTTTGATGTTGCTAGTTGTGCTTCTTTTGTTAAGCAGAGAGTTTTCTGTTCATGTAGTTGAATATATGAATCTTTTCCTTTAGGATACTAGATACTGATTCATGGTTAGAAAGGAATTCATTCATTTTTCCTTTAGCACTTGTATAGTTTTATTTCTCACTGTTACTTCTCTAATGCGTTAGATTTTATCCTGTTATTTGATGTGAGGTATGGATTCTGTGTTCTATTTTGCCAAATGGTTATCCTTTATCTGATCCTGGATCAGTTTTGTAAAGTTGCTGAAACAAAGTACCACAAACTTGGTGGTTTAAAACAATAGAAATTTATTTTCTCATAGTTCTGGAGACTAGGAAGTCCAAAATCATTTTTCTCATAGTTCTGGAGACTAGGAAGTCCAAAATCAATTTTCTCATAGTTCTGGAGACTAGGAAGTCCAAAATCAGCAGAGCCATGTCCCCTCCAAAGCTTCCACGGGAGGATAGAGATTTCCTTGCCTCTTCCAGCTGGTGGTAGTCCCAGGCGTTCTCTGCCTTGGCAATGTATCACTCCAGTCTCTGCCTCTGTCTTTACATGGCTTTCTCCCAGTGTGTCTTCATCACCCTCCCTTTGTGAATGTCTGTTTCTGTGTCCAAATTTCCCCTTCTTAGGATGTTAGTCATATTGGATTAGGGCTCGACCTACACTGGTATGGCTTCACCCTAATTTAAATAATTATATCTGCAATGACGCTGTTTCCAAATAATTCTGACGTTTTGAGGATTAGGACTTCAACATTTCTTCTACATATTAGGACTTCAACACAATTCAACATGTAATAAATAAATAAATTCAGCCTATATTTATTAAAATAACTATCCTTTTTCCCTCTGTGATTCAAGATGTCTTCTGTATTGTATATTAAATTTCCATATATACTTGAGTCTATTTCTGGAGTTTTATTTTATTCCACTGATATATTTAGTCACCTACTAAAGCCAAAATATTTTTCTTAAATATTTATCTTTGAGAGAGAGAGAGAGAGAGTAGAGGAGGAGCAAAGGGAGAGGGAGAGAATTTCAAACAGACTCTGCACTGAGCATGAAGCCCAGTGATGTGAGGCTCAATCCCTCTACCCTGAGATCAAGACCTGACGCCTAACCGACTGAGCCATCCATGTGCTCCAGAATATTTTACTTTCAGTAGCTTTATGTTATGTTTTAATATCTGGTAGAGCTAGCTACCCTCAATGCTCCTTTTCCCCTAGGACTTTCCTTGCTTATTTATTTTCCTCATGAACTTTTAAGATGAACTGTTTAAATACAGAACATAGGGGCGCCTGGGTGGCTCAGTGGGTTAAGCCGCTGCCTTTGGCTCAGGTCATGATCTCAGGGTCCTGGGATCGAGTCCCGCATCGGGCTCTCTGCTCAGCAGGGAGCCTGCTTCCCTCTCTCTCTCTCTCTCTGCCTCTCTACTTGTGATCTCTCTCTGTCAAATAAATAAATAAAATCTTAAAAAAAATACAGAACATAATTCTTGCATATCACTCTGTCTGCATCTTGAGAACAGTAATGTGTGGTAAAATATCCAATCCAACATTCACTGCACAAGGAGAGACACAGAAGGAGGGTGTGGATCAGGAAACATAAATGCTTTTCATAAAAGAAAGGAATAGACTATGTTTAAGTGACTTTCATTTGTTTAAGGGAAGGAATGACTGCTGTATTTAATATCCTTGCTACTACATTAATTCATATGGTACATTATACTCCCATGATGAGAGTATTCTTAAAGTTCTATTATTTTTTAATAAAAACAGTATTTTTGTTGTACTCGTTCATAGGAGTTACTGTTGGAATGTACACAAAATTACTTCATGGTGGCGTGCCTGGGTGGCTCAGTTGGTTAAGCATCTGTCTTAAGCTCAGGTTATGATCCTAGGTTCCTGGGATCGAGTCCCACATTAGGCTCCCTGCTCAGTGGGGAGCCTGCTTCTCCTCACCCTCTGCCCCTCCCCCCCAACTCATGTTCTCTTCCTCTCAAATAAATAATGAAATCTTTTTAAAAAAATTTTTTTCTTTCACTGACAACATATTACTTATTTTTTTATGTTAGTCACTGTACAGTATATCATTAGTTTTTGATGTAGTGCTCTATGATTCATTGTTTGCGTATAACACCTAGTGCTCCATGCAATATGTGCCCTCCTTAATACCCATCACCAGGTTCACTAATCCCCCCATCCCTCCTCCCCTCTAAAACCCTATTTGTTTCTCTGAGTCCACAGTTTCTCATGGTTTTTCTCCCCCTCTGATTTACCCCCCTTCATTTTCCCCTTCCTTCTCCTAATATTCTCCATCCTATTCCTTATGTTCCACAAATAATTGAAGTCAGATGATAATTGACTTTCTCTGCTTGATTTATTTCACTTAGCATAATCTCCTCTAGTTCTGTCCATGTTGATTCAAAAGCTGGGTATTCATCCTTTCTGATGGCTGAGTAATATTCCATTGTATATATGAACCAATCTTTATCCATTCGTCTGTTGAAGGGCATCTCTGCTCTTTCCACAGTTTGGCTATTGTGGACATTGCTGCTATGAACATCGGGATATAGATGGCCCTTCTTTCCACTACATCTGTATCTTTGGAGTAAATACCTAGTAGTACAGTTGCTGGGTTGTAGGGTAGTTCTATTTTTAACTTTTTGAGGAAATTCTGTACTGTTTTCCAAAGTGGATGTACCACCTTGCCTTCCCACCAACAGTGTCAGGGGGCTCTTTTCTCCACAACCTCTCCAACATTTGTTGTTTCCTGCCTTGTCAATTTTTGCCATTCTAACTGCTGTAAGGTGGTATCTCAATGTGGTTTTTGATTTGAATCTCCCTGATGGCTAATGATGATGAACATATGACTTAAAATATTGTTATCAATAGTTCATATCAATTCCAATGAAGTAGTATTGGATGTGTACTTCCCCCATGGAGGTAGTGTAATTTGGGCTACATAGTTCCTTTTGTCTAAGGCAACTCTTAAGGAAGGTCTTGCTTGTGGTCTCTCAACAGATGACACTCAAAGCAGGCAAGGGAATGAGTGTCTCAGTCCTGAAAGAGGGATATTGGCTACACATCACCGCCCTTTGTGCCATTTAGATCTTTGGATCTATTGCTCCATATAGATCCAAATTTCACTCCCATCTAGGAAAAGCTCCTCCAGGATTCTTTTCTTTTGCTGAGAAATTTATTTATTTATTTATTTATTTATTCATGAACATGAATGACAAGGTACAAAGTCCAAAGTTTGACTACTGGGAAGATGTTAATTTTTGCTCTTTCCAGAGCTAAAGTAGGCAGCCATACAATCTTGGCTTTCATCCATATCCTGAGCTAAACTTTCGATAAACCAAGTTTAACCTTTTTCCTCTCTAAGCAATATGGGAATACCTACACAACTATAGTTCGAGCTGAGGGAGAGAAACTAGTGAAAGAATTTTTGATGCACCACCTGCTCACACTGTTTACTTGTGCCCTGTACTATTTCTCATGCCTGATCCTTGATGTGCTACTTCCATCCTATGATGGGTTACTACGAGACCTTATGACTCAGTAGGCCTAACAAAACCAAGCTCATGATGAGAAGTTCTAGTCGCAAGGTCACTCAATACCCATTGCCAGGTGAACCCAGTATTATTAAGGTGTAGAATTATACTATAAAATATGACATATAATTTTCAGCAGATAGCACGGTCTTGCTAGAGAAACCCAGAGAACTATGTCGTGATTCCTCCTATTGCAGTCTGCTGTATACTCCATATGGTGTCTTTCTCACTGCATGTATCGCTAATGCCAGAGTCTGCTGGATTGTACGGCCAAGTGGTAGGGCTGCTTGTACTGTGGCTTGGACCTGCTGCAGAGCCCTTTCTTACTCTAAGCTCCTGTCAAAGCTGGCAGCCTTCTGTGTCCCTCAGCAAATGTGTCAGAGCAGTATCCCTAAGTGTGGACTATGTTACCGCCAGAACCCAAAGATGCCTATGAGACATGGTGGGAATACAAGATGCAATAGTTTATACTTTATTTTAAACCTACCACAGAGCACTGGAACCCTGGACCCTTAAAATCTCTAATGTGGTAGGTCCCTTAATCCTCAAAGGGTTTTCTCATACTCTGAGGGATGTGCCTGTCCCACATGTCCAACATACTTGCAACTTCTTTTTCACCCAGTCTGTTTTAACTGGTCCGTATAATGAACAAATGTGACATTCTACAGAATATCCAGAAGTCCAGGTCTCTTTGGACTGTATTATGACAGAGAGTAGAAAAGCTAACATAGACTTTGGACAAGGCTGTAAACATATATTGTCCTTTCATGAATGTGAATTGCTTCTAGTAAATGTCCCTTACAGTGCTGCTTCAGGTATATTGTACATCTGTTGGTCTATAATCTTTTCATCTTTATCCAATTTAAAATATGTTCTAATTTTAGTACAATTACTTAGTTCCATAAATTATTTAGATTTGTGCTTTTAATTTCTAAAATTTATGTATCTCTTTCAGATCACTTATTTATCTATTTATTTATTTTTAAATTTATAAGACAGAGAGGAGGGGCAGAGGGAGAGGGAGAAGCAGACTCCCTGCTGAGCAGACAGCCTGATGCGGGGCTCCATCCCAGGACCCTGGGGATCATGACCTGAGCCGAAGGCAGACATTTAACCAGTGGAGCCACCCAGGCACCCCTGGATAAGCTTTTGTTATTTATTTCTAATACTAGTGCTTTGTTGTCTATATATGAATTTTAAAATGTGATACCTTTAGGCCCAATATCTGGTCAATTTTTGTAAATATTTCAAGTTTACTTAAAAAGAATGGGGATTATTTGTTGATTATAGTTTTATATCATCTCTATAGCCTTACTAAGTTTTTTTTTTTTTTAAGATTTTATTTATCTGACACGGAGAGAGGGAATGCAAGCAGGGGAAGTGGGAGAGGGAGAAGCAGGCTTCCCACAGAGCAGGGAGCCCAATGTGGGGCTCCATGCGGGGCTCCATCCCAGGACCCCAGGATCATGACCTGAGCCAAAGGCAGGCGCTTAACGATTGAGACACCCAGGTGCCCCTAGCCTTACTAAGTTTAAGTATTTGTAAGTATATAAGTATATAAGTATTTGTAAGTATATAAGTATATAAGTAAGTATTTATCAATTATTCCATATAATTCTATTAATTTTGGTCTTATTTATTTTGAAAATATATGATTAGGTGTCTACGACTTTAGAACTGGTATATCTTCCTCATGAATTTTTACTTTTATTATTATCTAGTGAAAGGGAGTGAGTTTGAGCATTTCAAGACTGATCACAGGGGGAAAATATGGCCATAAGGTGGCAGTAGCATACACAAGCTTTATTTGGGTGCTACTTTGAAGGTTTGCTTACAGGGTAAGGCCCCAACACCAGACCATTTAGAGCCTTAAGACAAAGAGGCCATCATTCAGAAGGGGAAGACGGCAAGGGAACTCCTAGAGGAGTAAGGCGTCAGAAAGAGGGCTTATGTGTGTAGGTGGTTTTTGTAGTATAGTATAGGTGTTAACTGTTTGTAACCTACATTGCAATTTTCTCCATATTTATATTATTATTAGACTTTATCTTTTATCACAGAAATTGTTCATTTTTGCTGCAGTTTTCCCCTGTCATTAGTCTACTTTCTCTCCCTCTCCCCCTGGCTCCCATTCTACCTCTAAGATGATTTTAAAATTTTAGGTGTCACATCAAAGCATGTAGTGTAAATTGGGAATCCAATTTTGTTTTGACTTGAAACACCACATTTGTCATATATTAAATGTTCATATATATCTGGAGTCACAATTCTATCAATCTTGTTTATTCTTACTTAATGCAATTGCTTTTCTTATATTAGCTGACTTGATTCCGATGGGTTTATAGGGTATGCTGACTATCTGGTGAGTAAAGTTTCTCTCGATGGTCTTTTCTTTTGGGTAGGATTTTCCGACTATTCTTCTATATGAACATTAAGATAACTTAATCCAATTTTTAAATACTCTTGGGATTCTAATTTGAATTTTATTAAATTTATATATTGATTTAATTTTTAATTTTTATTTATCTTTGACCCGGAGATCAAGAGCTGAGCTGAGATCAACAGTGGGACACTTAACTGACTGACCTACCCAGGTGCCCATATATATTAATTTTAAAAGATTTATACTTTTACACTAGCAAATTTTTTTTCATGTGTTTAAATGTCATTCAATTGTTTTAAATAATATTTTCATAGGTTTTTTTTTCTCCCCTGTGGTCTTTTAACTTTCTTGGTAAATTTTAGTTGATACTTATTAATTTTTTTCACTATTGTGAATGAAATATTTTTCCCATTAACATATCAGGGTGCTTATTGCTATTAAATTTTGTAGATTCATCTTATTTCCAAATACCTTACAAAATCTCTGTTTTAACCAAACTCTGTTTTCCCAGGTATATAATTACATCAACAGAGTTTTCTATTTTTCCTGTATTTGTACTGATTATTTCACTTTTTTTTAAATTTCATTTTAATCTTGTCACATTCACTGGATCCCCCAAGATAATTTTTAATATTATATAATGACAGTAGGCATTCATTCCTGCTAGTTAATGATTTTATTTTTTTAAGAAAAAAAAATTTTTTTTTAAGATTTTATTTATTTATTTGACAGACAGAGATCACAAGTAGGCAGAGAGGCAGGCAGAGAGTGGGGGGGGGGAAGCAGGCTCCCTGCTGAGCAGAGAGCCCGATGCGGGGCTCGATCCCAGGATCCTGGGATCATGACCTGAGCCGAAGGCAGAGGCTTTAACCTGCTGAGCCACCCAGGCGCCCCTAGAAAAAAAAATTTTTTTAAAGATTTTATTTATTTGAGGGAGAATGAGTGAGAGAGAGCATGAGAGAGGAGAAGGTCAGAGGGAGAAGCAGACTCCCCAAGAAGCTGGGAGCCCGATGCGGGACTTGATCCTGGAAGTCCGGGATCATGACCTGAGCCGAAGGCAGTTGCTCAACCAACTAAGCCACCCAGGCGCCCTAGTTAATGATTTTAAATGAGTTTGATTTTTGTTTTTTTAAAGATTTTATTTAGTTATTTTACACAGAGAGAGAGATCACAAGTAGGCAGAGCGGCAGGCAGAGAGAGGAGGAAGCAGGCTCCCCACTGAGCAGAGAGCCTGATGCGATGCGGGGCTCAATCCCAGGACCTTGGAATAATGACCTAAGCCAAAGGCAGAGGCTTTAACCCACTGAGCCATCCAGGCGCCCCTAAATGAGTTTGATTTTTAAATACCTGTAGTCTTTTCATAAATACCTTCATTGTTTAAATGGTTTCCCTCAATTTCTATTGAAGAATCTTGATTAGAATCATCAATCTCCAACCGATGTTACTGAATCTTAGCGATAGTTCTTCCAGCATCTATTGATATGATATTTCCTTTTTTTCATTCATTTATGCAATTGATTGTGTTAATAGATTTACTGATCAAAATACTCTTAATTCCTGGAGTGTATTAACCTTTTTCTTTTAACTGTGCTGAATTTTTTAGAATTTTTATTGATATGTATAAATGACATTGCTCTGTTTTTGTGTGTTTATCAGCTTTTCATATTGTTATATAACTATATGAAATGAGTTGGTAATTTTTTCCTATTTAAAAAATCAGTAACTGGGCACCTGGGTGGCTCAGTGGGTTAAGCCGCTGTCTTCGGCTCAGGTCATGATCTCAGGGTCCTGGGATCGAGTCCCGCATCGGGCTCTCTGCTCGGCGGGGAGCCTGCTTCCCTTCCTCTCTCTCTGCCTGCCTCTCTGTCTACTTGTGATCTCTCTCTGTCAAATAAATAAAATCTTTAAAAAATAATAATAATAAAATAAAATAAAATCTTTTAAAAAAATCAGTAACTTATTTTTCTTGCAATCTTAGTACTTTTTACTTTATTTTTTGTTTTAGGATTTATTTATTTTAGAGAGAGAGAGAAGGGATGCTTGGGGAAGTGGGGCAGAGGGAGAGGGAGAGAGAATCACAAGCAGATTCTGCACTGAGCATAGAAACACAATTGGGGCTCAATCTGATGAACCTGAGATCAGGACCTGAGCTGAAACCAAAAGTAGGACACTTAACAGACTGTGCCACTCAGGTGCCCCAAGTGCTTTTTAAATTATGGATTTAAAAAATCACTTTAAAAACCTCACTTTTATGTTCTTATTTGATAATCTACTTACATTTTAAATTCCATGTTGGGTTACTTTTGGTTATGTTTTTCTAGGAAATTATCCATTTCCTCTAAGTTTTTCAACGTGTTACTTATACAGTCGTATGCAGCATTTTAAAACGAACATCATTCTATCTTCATCGTATTTCACTTCTCGGCAGCATTCAACATACTTGAAGACTGTACTAAGTTTTGCGTGTCTTAAATTTGTTGAATGGGTGTTATGGATTCCTATCTTCAGTGTGATAAGGCAGAGGAATGTATGATGAATACTAATGGAAAATTACAGAAAATTTGAAAGTTTAGTGAATTATTTCTTGACATTTTTTATTTTCTCATGAGTACAGGGTTTACCTCTGTAATTATGCAATTTACTACCCTTTTCCCCTTTTCTACATAATGGAAAATTCCAGTCTTATAGGAGAGATCAGGAATTTGTTAACACTGGCTGATCTCTTTGATAACCGTAAATATTGAATTTGACAACAGAGAATAGAGTCACAGATATACTCTTTTTATAAGCAAAGAATCAAATACTTAAACCAAAGGACAATTAGAGGGTGATGTCATTTCTGAGTAACAACTTAAGTATGCCTCTCTGAACAGATTTTCAGTGTCCTTCAAGACCATAACGAATATAAAATGGCATACTACTATCGCTAATAATATAGACTGTCTCCTTCTTATATTAAAATAATGCTTGCGGGGCGCCTGGGTGGCTCCGTGGGTTAAGCCTCTGCCTTCGGCTCAGGTCATGATCACAGGGTCCTGGGATCGAGCCCCACATCAGGCTCTCTGCTCAGTGGGGAGCCTGCTTCCTCCTCTCTCTCTGCCTACCTCTCTGCCTACTTGTGATCTCTGTCAAATAAATAAATAAAATCTTTTAAAAAATAAATAAATAAATAAAATAAAATAATGCTTGCTATGACATGACTCCACTGAACTGGATCTCTGCAAAAGATAAAAGTATTCACTATCTGAACATGTTAAAATAAAGTGAGCTTCCAGGAAAGGATTATCGTGACAAACTACAACACAGCTTCAGATAATGTAGCATAGCGAAAACAAAACAAAACAGCTATGGAGTCCTCTGCAGTCCAACCTCTGGTGCAAAGGGACCCGTTGGCCAGCAAGACAGTCAGTCACAGAATGCTGCTGTGCGGTTTTCAAACAAGCGTATTTTATCCTCCCAAAGGTGGAAGTCCTCTAACATGATTTGTGTGGTTTAAATCACTGTTCCTCTAGTTTTCCTCATACTTTAACAAATTAAATTGTGTAGTGAATTACCACCCTCAAACTTGAAAAATGTTTCTAATTGAATGGAAGAATTTCCTATGATAATCCTCCACATATCCAAGAATGAGTCAAGGTATTTCCTGCATAAATTTTCCTCCTGGATATATATCACTTAAGAACTAAACTTTTTACTATTTGATGTGGAAACTGGTATCACCAAATGCAACACATATCCTGCCTTCTTAAATTCCATACACTACCCTATCTTGATTCAAATTCGTCATGAAACATCATTTGTATAATTTGATCACAGAGATGCTCTCAGGGACTGTGGTGTGCAGGGTCCTATGTTAAATTCTCAAGTTGCCATGCTTTTAATGTTCACATTAAATTTTTTTTTTAAGATTTTATTTATTTATTTGACAGACAGAGATCACAAGTAGGCAGAGAGGCAAGCAGAGAGAGAGGAAGGGAAGCAGGATCCCCGCCAAGCAGAGAGCCCAATGCGGGGCTCGATCCCAGGATCCTGAGATCATGACCTGAGCTGAAGGCAGAGGCTTTAACCCACTGAGCCACCCAGGCGCCCCACATTAAATTTATTGTTTGGATCCCTCCCCTGCTATCAGCTGTTACATTTTATTGTTTACCTGCCACTAGCAAGACCCTGTCTATTCTTTGTTCTTTGTTCTTGTTTTTTTAAGGAGCAGAAATCAGATAACCAAATTTATCAGAATTAGTTGTGAAGTAAGAATAAGCAGACTCTGAAGATGGGGACCCAAGGCACTCAATTTTTAGATGTTTCTGGTAGTTAGTTAATAAGATATCCACCATAATTTAAGAACCCTCATGAACAGTAAAGTTTTAAAAATCTCTTTGCAGAGGGAGAGTCTGACAGCATGCTTCTCCTGGGAAACTATAGGAATCGCAATAAGGAAGGTAGAACTCTATGGATCAGCAACTGACTTAAGTAGCTTCCCATAAACTTATTAACAAATTAGGTTACAAAATACAAAAGCAGTTCAATGAATCATCACATGAGGCATTGAACTCAAAGCTGAATTGTAAGGTGCTTTCACAATACAACTTCCTTAATTACCCATATGAATGAGTCATTAATACCTCAAGCCTGCTCAACAGTTTTGGATACCTGATATTTATGTAATGGTGGTGCTCATCTGCTGAGTAAGGCAATGAGCAATTCCCGGGGTAAGGAGAAACAGGCCTCAAAACAATCACGTGACAGTGATAGCATTGTTTCTTAAAGGTTCTAGAAACCCAAGATAGGTATTTCAAGAGCTGCTATTGTCTGTTATAACAATGCAGAAGCAGTTACTAGATATCCATTTTTTAAAAGCAGACAGAATTCTGTGAATTTACAAGAGGAAGTGACAGCAACTGATAATAATGCTTATGTAAAGGGAGTCATTAAAATAACAGCTTGCTACCAGCCCCAGGCTTCTGAAAAATCTGCACAGGTAGGAAAATATTTGGACACACCTCTTTAACATATTTTAAAAGTTGAAAATGTGGGGAGCAAAACTATCCTGAGAGTATAGCCCTGATACTTCTGGGGTGTTAAAGTTACCTTTTATGAGATAATTAGTTTTCCAATTCATTATATATGTTTAGTTGACAAAATTTAAAGTTGATAATTTCATTTTAGTCTCCACAATTTTAGGAAATTTTACCTTCTCCTGTGAAATCTAAGTATGGGAACCATTAGAATATACACGCTGTGCTGCAGTAAATAATTTTAAAGAAAAGCATTTTAGGACCACAGACCAGGGATATTCAAACTTTTGGTACACAAGATTTTTCCCAAAGTCTTATGATCAGCTATGGAAAATACTTGCTTCATCTGACAGTGAAAGCCCCTTAAGAGCGTCGAAGAGAAGGCTGTAGGACAGAATACCCAGAGCCAGTGACAACAGGGGTAGATTGCTCCCTCTTCATACATGACGAAAGAGTAACTATTTTGTACATATGCCTTGTAAAACTTCTCAAAATCGCAACTGCCTTTCTAACTCTAACTTTAGAATTCCCGCTGTTGGGGCACCTGGGTGGCTCAGTGGGTTAGAGCCTCTGCCTTAGGCTCGGGTCAGAACTCAGGATCCTGGGATTGAGCACCCGCACTGGCTCTCTGCTCAGCAGGGAGTCTGCCTCCGCCCCCGCCCCGCCTGCCTCTCTGCCTGCTTGTGATCTGTCAAATAGATAAAATCTTAAAAATAAATAAATAAATAAATAAATAAATAAAGTAAAATTCCCACTGTTGGTCACAAGAGTCAAGATCAAAGATCACACAATAGAACCTACTGACATTACATGTAATAAATTACAAATCTACATACCAGACTTAGTGCAGCGTCTCGTATATATACATGCTATTAACTTTGATTATTATTGGGAGAATAAATATGTCGGCCTCCTGTACCTTCTTTGTATATAAAAAAGACACAGTAAACTGACAGGATTGTACCTTTAATAGACAGACTTAAGGATAGCTATTAATGTAAGAACTATAATATACAATAAAACCAAATAGACTAAGGCTAAAAAATTACAAAAGTTTTAAGATTCTCCAATAAGTTTATTTTGCAACCTTTTTGTATTTTATGTTTTATTGGCTTACACTGTTATAAAGAGAAAAATGGAAAGGATTTTGAACACTAATTTATCATTTTAATATGAATTCAGATGTTTTTTATGTTTATTTCTAATTAACCTTCAAATTGCAGCAGCTTGGGAGTTTAAGTATTCTTGCCACCCCATCCCACCCTGTCACTGAGTCAGTTCAAGATACTTTTACAAAACACACACCTAAACAAACACAAACAAGCCTTTTATAAATTAAACAAATTTTTTATAATGCATATAACAGTTCCTTTTTGGAACTTTCTATATCCAGTTCGTGTCTTTTCGGAAATTGGGATATTCACACTTATTAGACACAGTCTTTATAAAGCAAAGCATTTATCTCTTTAAAAACTCAAGTAATTCTTGAAAGCAGTATTTTTCTTTTTGATCTGAAAAGAACGGAGAATGGAAGGCCAAGAGGAAAAATCACTTCAAATGATCAAAACAGAAGGGGACTGAAAAATAATATATTTAACAGTGTACGTAGGGGGAAAAACTTTAATTGTAGATTCTGCAGAAAATATTGAAATTCAGAGGAATAGCTTTGGACTCACTACCAAAAACATATTTTTCTCAGTTAGTTAAAACCAAGACTGTTGGTTTTATTCAGGAAGATACATTAAGAATGAAAGGGTTGTACAATTTAACCTCTATATAAACGATTGAATATACAAAATATCAAATATGAACAGTAGTACAGCAAGAAAATAAATTGGCAGAAATAATTACTCAACCAGTAGCAATCATTAAGACCACCATTTTAAAGACCCTCTATACACAAAGAATGAAAAAATATTGTTATAAGATTTTACAGCACACAACTGAATTCAATCCTAATTCATTACTATTATACTTCTTTCTTCTTCAGTATTAGTGGACCCACATTATCTCCTGTCAATTCATTATGTTTATTATGTGAACCATCACAGGCAGGAAACTAGAAAGGAAAAAGAATTACAAGTGTTATTTTATCTATTTTTTTGTTTCTTTATTATAATTTTTAATTTTTTATTAACATATAATGTATTACAAATGTTATTTTAAAAATGATTTAATAAGTAGGAATATTCATGAAATGTTCTTATAAAGAAATTACATAACTTTGAAAAAAATCATCAGATAGCTTTCCTGAGTAATGTGTATTCTACATCTAACTTAACTCATTCCAATATCAAAGCAAATCTAACAATTTAAAATAATGTATTATTTGATACAGATTTTCAATAAAAAGCTTTGAATTATTTCAAGAGTCAATTAAACAGGTTTAAAGGGGGACCAAAATAAGCCCTTGCTCTCTGTGGAACTCCAAATTAGAGCTTACCTCTTCGTTTATTTAAATTTGAAAAGAATGTACAGTTGACCCTTAAACAACACAGGTGTGAACTGTGTGGGTCCACGTAACTGTGGATTTTTTTTTTTTTTTATAAAAATTTTTTTTTTTTTTTTTTTTTTTTTTTACCATAGGAAGAGAAAATTTCGTATTTTTTTCTCTAGCTTACTTCATGGTAAGAATAAAGTAAGTAATACATCTCACATACAAGGTATGTGTTAATTGTCTGTTTATGTCATCAGTAAGGCTTTTGGTCAACAGTAGGCCATTAAGTTTTGGGGAAGCCAAAAATTATACCCAGATTTGACTGTGCAGGGGGTGGCTGCCCCAACCTCCATGCTGTTCAAGGGTCAATTGCAATTTAAATTCAAAAAACATTACTTCATGCTTTCTTACTATAAAACTCACATATAACATTTTTGAAAAAAACTTAAAAAACACATTTAAAAATTCACTCATAAGTAACAATAATCAAGATTTTGATCTATTTTTCCTCTGCATTTACTGTATTCCTTTTTTAAAAAACAAAATTGGGATCACACTGAATGTACTGTGCATTTCTTATTAATTATATCATGTTCTCATGTCATTAAAATAGTCTTTAAAAACATGATTTGTAATAGCTTCCTAATATCCCTCAATTTGTATTATGCTATACTTTAATCATTCCCATTATCAGATACATATCTAGATTATTTCCAGAACTTTGCTATCACAAGAAAATGTTGTGATGAACACTCCCGTACTTAAAACTTCAAATAACCTATGATCATAGTACTAGAAGAAAACACATATCACCAGCCACTTGTAATACTCATCACTCCATATTCTTTATTATTTCCACATTAAAAGTCATCCATAATTATAGGTGCCATTTATTAGCTCATCTATATATAAGGTACTGTACATAGAGCATCTCACCAATCCTAAAAAAAATATCTATGATGTTGACATATTATTGGAAAAAAAAAAAAAAACCCAACCCTGAACATCAGAGATTTAGGATTAAGTAACCTGCCCAACCAGAGTCACACTATCAGTGGCAGACATGAGCTCTGAAGCATCAGATTTCTATCCTTCCTTGCTGCTGTAACTTTTCTAAAATAGCTACGTATCCATCATAAAATGCAAACTTTAACTTAGGAATATAGAATTTCAGAACCCTGTGGAAAAATCGTTCATCTCCCAGAACCTCAAAAGTGATGATTTAACAAGGAGAATTTTAACTGTGCGGTGTTAGAGTACGTGTGAGCGCACATCTTACCGTCTTAGAACGCCAACACCTACAGTAAGCTGCTTTGGTGAGACACAGATCTTCAATGTTTATTTCATTCACCACTTTGGGATTTTCCTTTTGTATTTTAAGATTAATCAAGCTATCCTTCTGTTGTTTTTTCTTCGGGAGGAATGGACGAATTGAAAGGTAGCCAAGTAGTGCAAGTACACCGAGGAAAGGCAGTAACCGAAGCCATTCTGCAACTGAACACGTACAGATTTTAGCGTACGGCCCTCTCATAACAGAGCTCAAACAGCACGTGTTGTCCTTGAGCTTACTCTTTACCTATTCTTTACTTCTCATGTTAATCTCAAAACTAACTTATCTATAACACAATGTATAAATAAACACAATCAAGCCACCTACACCTGAGACCACTTCATTTTATCTGTGGGCTAGCTTAAGACTTGAAATACAAAACTTGGAGAAATAGATCCTATCCTATGTCAAATATCTTAATTTCAGGGGCGCCTGGGTGGCTCAGTGGGCTAAGCCGCTGCCTTCGGCTCAGGTCATGATCTCAGGGTCCTGGGATCGAGTCCCGCATCGGGTTCTCTGCTCAGCAGGGAACCTGCTTCCCTCGCTCTCTCTCTCTCTCTGCCTGCCTCTCCGTCTACTTGTGATCTCTCTCTGTCAAATAAATAAATAAATAAAATCTTTAAAAAAAAAAATCTTATTTCATTATCCTCACACAAAGTATATTTGTGTTTAATTTGTTTTTGTTTCAGGAATAATAATCACGATTATTACAAACAAAAGTGATATATTTTATAGGTTTAGAAAACATTCCCACCATGTCTAAAATCATGTAACAGAATACCCAAAAATGAATATTTTACCCTTGATTTAGGATTTCAGAAAGAAGATGTCTTCAGTGCTTTTTTTTTTTTTTAAGATTTTATTTACTTATTTGACAGAGAGAAATCACAAATAGGCAGAGAGGCAGGCAGAGAGAGAGAGGAGGAAGCAGGCTCCCTGCCAAGCAGAGAGCCCGATGCAGGACTCGATCCCAGGACCCTGAGATCATGACCTGAGCCGAAGGCAGAGGCTTAACCCACTGAGCCACCCAGGTGCCACTTCAGTGCTTTAATTTACATTTTTTGTAAGACATAGTGATTCCTTAAGAAATGTTTCTAGAGGGGCGCCTGGGTGGCTCAGTGGATTAAAATCTCTGCCTTCGGCTCAGGTCATGATCCCAGGGTCCTGGAATCAAGCCCCACATCGGGCTCTCTGCTCCACGGGGAGCCTGCTTCCTCCTCTCTCTGCCCGCCTCTCGGCCTAAACTTGTGATCTCTGTCAAATAAATAAAAATCTTTAAAAAAAAATGTTTCTAGAAGCTACTATTTTAAAGAACTAATTGAAATTTTCATACACTGAATGTTCTCATTATTAGATACATCTTTTTCCCTAAGCGTTCATTAAATGCCTTCGGGAGTACAAAGTACTGTCTTGAGGGGGTTAAGGAATATAAGTAACTAAATAAAATGGTCCCTATGTCTGTGAAGACAAACACATAAGGAAACCAAGATTTCAACATTTCAGCATGCGTTCAAATGTTGGCTAGTGCCATGCCTCTGTACGAGAAACCTTTCTGTTCTTAAAATGTTATCCTTCAACAATCTTCACTGAGTGCTTACCTGCTATCTTGCTAAGCACTATGTAGAAATAGCTTAGTCAAGAAAAAAAGAACTAAAGATCATGTGCCAAGGCATGCTAATGAATGTTAACACACTATGCTAAGAGTACAACTGCATTACTTTATTTAATTCTGTTAAGCTGTGTTAAACAGCTATACTTGGTAGGTACCATTATTTTATCCATTATTCATGTGGGTAAACTACAGCTTAATAAGCAGGTTTAGGGCAGGACAATAAATCCTAACCTGTTTTGATTTAATCGAATCCAACAGATTTAAAATTTTATCTGTTCTTCTCTTGGTAAAACTACCCCAGAGATAATTGTTCTTACTATTCAAGTATTAAAAGAAAAAACTGGCTTAGTATGAAGTCTTCCAAAATGAAACTATTTTTGATACACCACCATGCCAAAGGTTTGTTATGGGTTCTAAATGAAACACGTATTTATATACTATATGAATAGAAACTGTAACAATGCCTAGCAGAGAAGATATATAATAAATAATTTTTATTAGTAGGTTATGGAATTTGGTAGCCACTCCTTTGAAAAAATATTGCCAACTCAACCTGATAACAGTATATAGTTGAAATCTTTGGGGATATAATCTTTTAGTCGCCAGAATGAAGCTCTGTAAGGACAAGGACCTTACCTATCATGTTCACCATTTTATTCTCATAACCAAAGTGGAGACACCCCATATAGATTCTCTGAATGAAGTTCTGGAAATGAAAAGAACTGTTTCTTGGGGAGAAGGGGTCTATCTATAGATCAGTTGTTGTCAAATATAGTAGCCACAAGCCACACTGCTTTGATTTGTACCTGTGATTTTATTTTAACCAGGTATGGTAAGATGACACACAAGGAGACAACTGCCTTGAAAGAAAAGTTTACTGTTTGTAATTCCCAAGAGGAGGTACACCATGTCACACAGAGCCACACAGGAAGTACCAGGTTTGGTCAGGAGGAAGGCAAAAGGAAAACACCCACACAAATCTTGTGTTTTCCATGGAAAAGGTGAAGGAATAATTTCCATAAGCTCTGGGCGATAGGGGTAGTCCCTAATTGTCTAGTACCTAGCCCTCGGTGATTAGGGCAGGAGAAATACTGGTGTGCTATGTGAGAGTGATTTAAAGGAGGTGGTTAGTTTGCATATGAAAAGTGTGTTCATAGGGCAGGTTGTTTACTATCTTTAGGAATTAGCTGGGAAGGTGCAGGTTCCTCTTGGCCCTCATGATGTCAAAGCATCATAAAATATAGAAAATTTAAAAACATGATTTAAAACACACATAAAGCTATAAACTTTAAATAAATTAAAATTAAGTAAAATTTAAAATTCAGTTTCTAAGACAAACTAGTTACATATCACCAGTTCAATAGTGACATGGTACTAGAGCTACTCTATCTGACAGCCAGAGAACACTCCCATCATGCTTTCTGGATGGCACTGCTACAGACCATTGTTTCAATAAAGTAACATCTCTATAGCATGGCAAGGCTGCTTTGACAGCTTCGGCACCCATCTCTTACCTACCTGAAACCACCCAAAGCTACTACCTAGTAGCTGCCTTCCTGTGTTCTTTGCATAAGGAATTCCTTCTTTCTGCCTCTAGTTATTGGATTGATTTGTGTAGACCCTTTAGGATTAATGTCATATATTGCCTTCTCCAGAAGTCTTCCTTGATTTCACAAAGCAAAATCTATCACTTCCTCTTGTACTTCCAAGCCCTTTTCCTGTTTCTTTTATCACACCATTGTCATCTGCTTATAAAACTGACTCATTTGTCCCTACCACTCTCCCTGACACAAAGTAGATACCTCATAGGTGTTTTATGAATGACTTAATGAATGAATGCAGAGCATAAATGTCAGTCCCTTTCTCATTCACCACATAGTACTGTAATTATTTATTTGCACTTATCTTGTAGATCCGGCAATGAATATCTATTGACCCCAATACCCAGTAAAATATTTTAAAGTAGTAGGTATCCAGTAAATGTTTATTAAATGTAGAGTAACTTTAAGTATTATTAAGTATATTACAAAATTAAAAAGTCATGAGGTTAAATGACTCAAACTCAAAAAGTAAATAGGAATTTAAAGATGAAAACCTTAACTTAGATTCTTAAATTTGGCATTTCCTGTCCTAGCTCACAAATCTCAGGGAAAAAATGGTGTTAATACTTTTAAAAATCTACTTCAGAAAATGTTCCTTTGACGTACTTAATTCCTCAGTAAAGCATTACTCTGTGATAGTATGGGAATAAAAAGTACTATTATCTCCTACAACAACGTAACTGAAACAAGAGCCTGAGTACAATCTACTTTCTGAAGGTGATAATCTTCAATTTAACTACAGAAAATGTTTATAAAGAAAAATAATAAAGCCTTTGAAGTTTAATAACTTTAAATGTATTTATTAAGGTTGATTTTTAGCAAACAAATATGAAATACAAAAAAATCAAACAAATTTTAAAAAATTTTAAAATAGCTATTTCCTTCAGGATACGGAGTTTTGATTTCTCTCCTTGTCTTATTTCAATCACCCAGAGTGGTGATTTTATGTTAGATACCCAAGAAGTATTTGTCTACCAAACTAAGCCTTTCTTTCTAAAAGATGAAGGAAAAAGAAGCATAAGTTACTAGAATATTTGAGAAAACAAAATGGATCTCCAAGAGAAAAAGTTGTAAGTTATGATAACATTATGTTATCATAAAGCAAATAAAAGCTTTCGTCTCTTCCTCAAAAAAAAAAAAATAGCTATTTCCAATGAACCTACTTGATACATGTTGAGCTATTACAGAAATTTTAGATACTTTGAGGGGAAAACTATTACCTCCTAATTGTCAGGTATAATGTCTATTTTGTACAGTGTATTCTTTATTTTTATTGTTTAGGATTATCAAAAACAGCACTTATTTTACAAAATTTAGGAAAGTATAAAAATAACTTATAATACTATCAGTCAAGAGTTGATAACATTCAAATTTTAAAAAATGATTAAAAAAAAATAATAGCCATTCTAACAGGTAAAAAAAAAAAAAGAGTTGATAACATTTTACTTTTTTTTTTGCTCTGTAAATATGTTTTAAATATGTAAAAACCAAAACTGAGACCATGTTGTATATATAGTCCATATCTTACATTTTTCACTTTATATCAGGAACATTTCCCAGTTTCTTAGCATCATTTGGAAACATGAATTTTAACAGCTACATCCATCTATCATGTCCCCCAGTCAGGATGTAAGATCTACAAAAGCAGACACCTTCCTTATTTGTCCAGGTCACCACTATATCCCCCGTGCCTAAATAATGCTTGCTTCAATTTATTTTATTTTATATTGAGTCATAATTTATAGTATAGCCTGTTGAGCTTTGAGTTAAGTGTTATATTGGATGAGTCTTTACACCTACCTTGACCTATAAACACCACCTGAAGCAAAATACGGGGTATTTCCCTCACTCGAAAAAGTGTGCTCTTGTACAATCAATCCCCTCTGAGTTCCCTCGCCAATTTCAGTACTTAATAGATTTTAATGAATTAAGAAATCTGATCTCTTTGCTATTCTTAAACAATTCCAATTTAGTTTTTGACTACACAGTAAGTACCCATGATGTGGAGACAATGTGCTAGTGCAAGTGTAGCAGCTTTCTTATCTGTTTCTATGTACCCAGTGCTCAGTACAGTGCCTGGCACAAAAGTAGGATTTCAATACATAATGAATTCACAGTTTATCTGTGGAATAAATCCAGATTTTCATATACTCGGAATTAGGTTTCTTTGGTCTATAAAACAGAACTACATAATTCATTCATTTGTTCAACAATACAAGTACCCACCACATCACAAATATTACATTAGGTGCTAGGGATTCAGGCAGATGTACAAGGTCCCTGTATACTCATACAGTATACATTTTAGATGAGGAGATAACCACAAAGAGGTAAACAAATAAATAAGCAAGATAATTTTAGACTATAGTAAGAGCTATGAAGGAACCAAACAGGATGATATAAGAAAGAGACTATCCTAGGGGCAAAGCAGTAGGCTGACTGCAACTTAAGGTAAGGGACACAGGAAGGAAAAAAGATCTTTACGCCAAGACCTAAAGGAAAAGCAGGGAGCTCAAAGACTTGAGTAAAGAACTTCCAAGGCAGAACAAAGAGAACACGTAAAGAAACTTCCAACTTCATAGAACTGTTGGGAGGGATGAATGAATGAAGTTGGAAACCACTCTAGAAACTTTTGAGCACTATGCAAAAAAAAGCTACTAATGCATTCCACCCTGAAACTAAAATACTGGTCTCCTCACCCACTCACTATCCTCTAACAGACTTATGTAAACCAAGACTTCAATTAATTTTAACTGAATTGAGTCTGTACTCCATTAAGCTGGTATTTAAGGTAACTCCCATTAGTATGCAATTGTTTGCCTTTGTTCAAGGCTTATGAATGATATCAGTGTAAGTTAACAGATAAAAATTCTGTTTAAGACATTTAAGAAAAAAATTTTAAGCACCCTCAAGAAGTATAAGACCTCACAAACATATTAGGTGATATGACAGGTGAAGATACAAAAATTAGGGGCACCTGGGTGGCTCAGTGGGTTAAGCCTCTGCTTTCGGCTCAGGTCATGATCCCAGGGTCCTGGGATCGAGCCCCACATCGGGCTCTCTGCTCAGCAGGGAGCCTGCTTCCCCCTCTCTCTCTGCCTGCCTCTCTGCCTACTTGTGATCTCTCTCTGTCAAATAAATAAATAAAACCTTTAAAAAAAAAAAAGATACAAAAATTAAAAGACACAATCCCTAACCCAAAGAAACTTTTCATCTAGAATGGAATACAGATCTATAAAAAAGGACTACACTACTGTATATATGTATAATTATAAATAAGCAATACAGAAGACGACATGATTAACTCTGCAGGGATGAGCAGACTTTACAGAGAGGATATGGCACCTAATGAGGTTTCTGAAAGATGAGTAAGAGTATAGGAGTCCACAGGCTTATGGGAGGAGGGGCTGTATTTCATACAGAAGAAACAGCATAGGCAAAGGCAGAGATACCAAGATGCATGAAAAGTAACAATACTGCTGGAATATCATGAAACAGGGAAGGACTATACAGGTGACCAGGTGCCAAATGGTAAAAATCAACAGGAGGTGCACCTGGCTGACTCAGTCGGTTAAGCGTCTGCCTTCCACTCAGGTCATAACCCCAGGCTCTGGGATGGAGCCTCACATCAGGTTCCCTGCTCCTTGGGGCGCCTGCTTGCAGCTCTGCCTGCAGCTCCCCTGCTCGTACTCTTTCATTCTGTGTCAAATGAAGAAATAAAATCTTAAAAAAGAAAAAAAAAAAAGGTAGGTAATAATCTACTCTGTACATAAGAGGGAACCATTGATATCTAAATATTAACGTAAATGGAAAGCTATTCTTTATGAAATCAGATGGAATTATGGTATCAGACGGAAGATGGACTGGTGGAGAAATAGGTAAGAGCAGACAGGGCTGGTAGTGGGAGGACAAGATGCAAGACCATCTGTTAGAAATCCACGGAAATAATCCCGAAAAAAATCATGCAAACTTAAACTGAGGCAATGGCCATTAAAGTAAAAAGGACAAACGGATCCCCTGAAACTGCCTTAACAGCGTATGTGTGCGTGCACTTTTTGAGAACAGTATGATGCTTTCATTGGGAACACTGAATAGGTCTGTGATCAATCTTCATTTGCCTTGAAGCATAAGAACCACTAACTCAATAAAATCAATAGGATTGGGTGAGTGATCAAATATGGAGGAAGTGAGGCTTTTTATGATTCCCAGATTTCTGGTTTCATTATCTGGATGGATGGAGATACTGGTCTCTAATTTAAAAACAAAACAGAACATAAGAAGAGCAATTTTAATCAGGAAAAGACGAGTGTAGTGTTGTAGAAGAAAGGGGAAAATATGAGGTGCTGACATCTTTAAAGAATATAAAAGAGAGGGGCGCCTGGTGGCTCAGTGGGTTAAGCCTCTGCCTCCAGCTTAGGTCATGATCTCAGGGTCCTGGGATCGAGCCCCGCATCGGGCTCTCTGCTCAGCAGGGACCCTGCTTCCCCCTCTCTCTCTGCCTGCCTCTCTGCCTACTTGTGATTTCTCTTTCTCTGTCAAATAAATAAATAAAATAAAATAAAGAATATTAGAGAGAGACTAAAAGGTCAAAAGTTAGCAGCAAAAAATTAGGGATACTGATGGATGGCACAAGTCACAGTTTTCTTTGAAACACTAAAGTAGTCCAGTGTGGAAGCTGCTCTGCAGAGCCTAAAAGATGCCCACTTTCTCTGCCCCCTCATCCCAGAGAAGACAAGGAAAGACAGAGAAAGAAAAGATACCACTGAGAGAGCTACAGGCAGGGGAAGTGACTTCCTCAGGGAGAGCTCTGTTTCATTTAGGGCAAGGAGGTGCATCTATGAAAAATTATGAAGTAGACAAGCCAGGAGTAGAAGATAACAGTGTGAGAGATCAAGGGTGGGAGAGTGTGGGGTTTGGGTATTTTGGGCTATAATTAAGTCAAGTACATGGACCTTAGTGTGACCTCAACATTCAATCCACTAAAAAGGGACCCAGTTAGGCAACATTCTGCTTACTCATTTGAACATAAAAGGCTTAAATTTCCTCAAATTTTTTCCTTTTTTCAAATTTTTCACTTCAGAAAGATCTTCCTCCTAAGTTTTCCTGTTTCCAATTTTTTTTAAATACCTGTTTCTAAGTTAAAAAAAAAAAAAAAAAAAACAGACCACACTAATTCTAAAATACCAAGCAGAGTTCTAAATGTGTTTTGTAATATTCTACTTCCCACTATTAAGATAAGCAACAGCCTCAGAAGGTACACTGAAACAACTCATACCATCAGAGTAACAAAATCTACACCAGAAAGAACATTTCAAAGCAACCTGCATAGCAAGCAATTTTCACATAATTTTTTGGAAGTTTAGATACTGTTCAAAGAAAGTATCTCCTCAGAGAAACAGAATTCAGATTAGGACAGGGCAGATTCAAACTTTTGTAAAGATAGGCTACCTATCACACCCTATTCCTGACCAAGATATATAAACAAATACAATGATAAAAACATTTGTAGAAGCACACATAGACACACATGGATCTCTATGAGGAATTATATTCTAAGAATCTAGGACAGACTTTTGCTGTCTTAAAAGGTGCCGTATAATGAAACTATTAAAATAATGTTGGGAACACGGTTGCTGATAGTTTAATAACATGCTTTCTTATTAGATAAGATAGAAATATTTCTATTTCTGAATTTTAAAAAGAGGAAAGTAAAATATTTTCAAGGGATGGTTTTACTATTGCCACTTAAAATCTAATAGAACTGTTCAGGACCAAAGGCCAATAAAATGAAATTAATGATCAATTTAAAAACCTTTTTTCCATTCATTCTTATGAACAGTTTTTGGTGTCTAGAACATTTCCTGGACCAAGTACTCAATAAACACCTGATGACTTGAAAAATTTTACACCGCAAAGTAGTTAGATGGAACAAAATGTGTTAATGAGACTGAAATTGTTCTCCACAAAGGCTAGTATAATCTTTAATTCTTTAATTACACTGACTTAAACACAGTTGGTCTAACTAGGAAGAGGGAAAAAACTTTTAAAACTTCTAGGAACTATGAAACTCTTTTCCCAAATTCTCAAAAACAGTTTTTTAAGATAAAATTCTTTGATCTTTTAGAAATAACCTCTAGTATTTACATAGTAATAAATACAGCTTTCTAGTTTGAACTTAATAGTTTCTTATATATCCCTATTGAGAAAACTCACCTTTTATTCTATTTCTTTAAAAAATATTGTGGCAAATTTTACATACAATAAACAGATCTTAGATGTTTAGCTCTGAGCAGTACAATTAAATATACCCTAGCAGCCTCCACTGAAAACATAAAAACATGCAAAATACTCTACCACCCAAGAAAGTATTCTTCTGTCCCTTTCCAGTCTATCCTCCCACCACTGATGTCTACAAACAAAGATTTTTCACTCAACATTAAGTTTTTTTTGAGATTCATCCAGTGGATCAGTAATTCATTCCCTTTTCCGGCTAACCAATATTCCACTCTGAGTATACTACACTTTGTTTATCCACTCTCCTGTTGGTAGATATTTTGGGTGCTTCCAGTTGGGGCTATTATAAATAAGGTTGCTATAAACATGCCTGTAGAAGTCTTCTTACCCATATAAGTTTTCAACCCTTTTCCACTTCTAAATTCTTCATTCAAAATTGGCCCTTTCTAGGTAAACAGAGCTAATGCCTTTAAAGCTGTCAGCTCTAACATGCTTGTGTTACTCCAGAAAACATACTGATTATCTTGGGATTCACTGCATTATCTTTAGGAGCAAAACTGTTATGTTTCAAAGAAGCAAACAGGGTCAAGGAGGGAAGAGCTACTACATTCAGTTTCACAGCAAGCTTTTAAATCTAGAAGTAAACTTCTTCTGACTTCTGCATAGGAAGATTTTGTTGTTGTTCTATTTTAAAAGTTTATACAACAGGGAAAGCTTTTTTAAGGTCAGAGTATTAGAATAGACTACACTTCCAAAGGGCAGAATTATACAAATTTATCTTAAAAGACTCACTGTTAAACATATGACCTAAACAAAAATAGGTAAGTTGTTTCTAATAGATAAGGACTGTCTGTAAATACTGTACGGTGATTAAGGATCTCCAAGTGTTTACTAAGAATGCAGAGTCATCATGAGAGAGCCAAGTGCTTTTAAAAAAACCACTAGATGTAAATAGGGAAGGGGAAAAAAAAGCAATAAAAATGTAAGCCATTACTTCCTTCTAATTTTCAGATAGAAAATGAAAACACTTTTGGTGTCTTAGACATTTTAAACATTTGCTGAAAAGTGATACTCCAGGTTATTTCAACAAAAGTCTAAGTATGGATTCTGTAAGTAGCTCAATCAAGACAGATAAATGTAATTAGCTATTACAATCTACTCCGAAGGAAGACTCAGAGTAGAAATTGATCAGTGGGAATTTTCTTCCATAGTGCTCCAAAACAAATTCTGCAACTGTTATCTTGTTGTCTAGTATGAAATAGACTACCTCATTTTTTCATAAAGCAGTTATTACAAACATGTTTCCTAATAAGCAATACAATAAGAACTAAAATAGACACATTATAATGGAACTTAAATACATGTTTTCAAGATATTTATCAATGTTGTCACTCTTCCTGAGAATCAGTCCCCACTCTAAATATTCAACGGCTTTGAAGAGGGAGTTACTATATATTATTGATTTATTTTTTTTTTAAAGATTTTATTTATTTATTTGACAGACAGAGATCACAAGTAGGCAGAGAGGCAGGCAGAGAGAGAGGAGGAAGCAGGCTCCTTGCTGAGCAGAGAGCCCGATGCGGAACTCGATCCCAGGACCCTGAGATCATGACCTGAGCCGAAGGCAGCGGCTTAACCCACTGAGCCACCCAGGCGCCCCTATATTTTTGATTTAAGGGAGAAAAACTTTAGGCTAAGTTTCCTTAATGCCTTTAATAGGAATTAAATATTTGTTGACAGTGAAGATTTTGAAGGGGAAAAAAAAAAAGCTTCTAAAATCTAGCCATTCAATCAAATTACATACTTTGTACTGTTACAACTACACTGCATTTACAGAAAATTGAAACTAATGTAAAACCAGCCACCAATGGAATCAGCACACATAATTCAGTTTACACTGGACTGGGGTGGGAGTAAGGGGACTTCTTTCTTTCCTGTTAAAAACTTGGCAGTTAATTTGGGCAAATTTTTTTTTTAAAGATTTTATTTATTTATTTGACAAAGAGAGATCACAAGTAGACAGAGAGGCAGGCAGAGAGAGAGAAAAAGGGAAGCAGGCTCCCCGCTGAGCAGAGAGCCCAATGCGGGACTCGATCCCAGGACCCTGAGATCATGACCTGAGCCAAAGGCAGAGGCTTAACCTACTGAGCCACCCAGGCGCCCCTGGGCAAATTATTAATATAAGTTGGCAACTGGGAAATAATGACACAAAACAATTATATTCTTCTGACCTGGTATTACCATTTTTGTGAATACATTCAAGGGTATAATTCAAAGGAGGAAAAAAACCCTAACAACTGGTATAGGGCTACTTACCAGAACATTATGAATAAAAGATATATATGCACAAACATTCCAAATTTCCAACTGCAGGGGAATGGTTAGGCCTACCATGACGTTAGTCTAAAACAGGATTATACAGTTGTTAGAAAAAGAGGAATATATTAAAATATGTAAAGTACTAAAGTAAAAGCAATGATAAAGGGAAAAAAGTCAAAATTTTATATAACTGCAGAAAATCGATCAGAATTACAGGATCAAAAGATTTTGATGTTTATAAATACCTGAAACATTTTTTTCATTTTATGTTACTTTTACCCTGATTCTGAGGTTTGATGCTTCTTTCAATGTTAATTATTCAGTTACCATGCTTTCTATTCAATTACAAGTTTCCTACCAAGCCATAATTCAAAGAATCTCTAGATTTAGAATGTCCTCTAGTTTACCTCCTCTAAATCTACTATCTGACTCTGCCTTTTTTTAAAAAAAATATTATCCTTTTTTAGGGACAGTATTCTCTTAAAAAACAAAAAACAACCAAACAGAAGCCTTCTGTGTATTGGGGCTGAAATCCATCTCCAAATAATTTTCACTAATTTGGTCCTAGTTCTGTCTTTTGGTCTACAAAGAATATGTTATTCTCCTTCCACCGATAAGCCTTCCAAACTCTGTTTCATGTCAGCTACCACAGAACTCCAGACTGCTCCAGGCTAAGGAGCCCTATTGAGCTTAAAATTATCTTAATGCATGTTTTATTCCCATTCAGGATCTATGAGTTCAAAGTCTGCCAAATCAAAATGGTTTTTTCTCCCCTCACCATCCCAATCAGTCTCAGTCGGGTTTGCAAATACCCCTCTTAGACTGTTAACACCCCAAACCCAACAAAATCTTCCAAGTGTTGGCTGCATTATGGAAATTTTCGTCTTTTAGATGTGAAATCCTGAGTTGTGGGGTTTTTGTTTTGTAAAGAACAGATCTTAAAAACACGATGTTACATATATATTCATTAAATTTCATTATCTAACATTTGGTCTATCGTACTAGCCTTTGAACACCTTTTGGCTAACTTTTCTTTCCTGAACTCAAGTTACCTTAACTACATCCAGGCCCAAGGTAATGGAGTTGACCTCAAATGCCCTCGGGGTACTTCAAGTCTTCCCTGTGGGAATGGAGGTTATTCTTGGATTTTGTTACCGAATAAAACAGTCATACACATATTGCGTGTATGGCTCTGTCTCTCTCCCCCCCACCCCACCCCCACACACACGCTGTGGGTAAAACCCCGCTAGAGCTGGGACTGCCTGATTGCACAGCGCCTTAGATAACGATGACTTATCCTACTCTAACACAAACAAGCACACAGCAGTAAGAGATACAGACAGAGATGAACGATATGGGCTCGCTACCAACTCGGCACTTTCTCTGCAAAAACCTGGTCTCCCGCCACGAAAGGACTCGGAAAAGGCACTAGGACAACGACGAGAGGTGGAATCATTCGCGCTCCAAGGCGGCTGCGCCGGCGCCCGCCCCCGCCGTCTGCGCACAGGGTCACGGAGTAACGCGCCACTCGCCAAGCCCCGCCCCTTGGCCCGGGGAGGTTTAGACCACCCCCCACTCCCCCGTTGGGAGACGTGCAAGGATGGGGACTGGAGGAAGGCGGGGATTACCTGTGAGCCGGGCGAACCCGGTAAGGCTCTCGGGGACAGGAAGCCGCTTTAGATACGCCGGGAGCTGCACCTTCACGATGCGGGCCACGCTCTCCAGCACCATCCTCGCCAGCAGCGTCCACTCCCCTCCCGGCCCGCGCCTTTCTCCGACCGAGCTGTCGCGCCTGCGCGGAGAGCGGAAGCGGCCGGCGGGCGCCGCGGCCTGGGTCCTGCGGCAGGCAGGAGGGGGCGGCGCTGAGGGCCCCCAGAGGAGAGGTTGACCGGCTGGGCGCCGATTGGCAGCGGACGAGTGACGTGCGCGCGCCGCGGACGCCAAGGGGGAGCGCGCGGCCGAGAGGTGTGGAGTCGCGGCAAGGGATGAGTAACGAGGCCCTCTGTGGAATCTCGGTTTTGAAGAGGGCGCGCGTTCACGTTGGGCCCTTCGCATCTGTAGACGCTCGAGGCCCGCAGAAAGGATACTGTGTCCGATGACATAAAGCATGTGAGGGTGCTTTGTAACCGGAAAGTGCCTTTCAAAAGTGAGTTGCTCCTGGCGTCGGTTTTTACTTTGGCCTCTCGTCCCGGCCCCTTTCTTCCCGGAACCGGTCGGGTGCCTGGGACCTAGGATTGCAAGCTCACCACGAGCACCCTCCCCGCCACCCTGCGGTGCCTGACTCCGTTCCCTCACCCCGACAAGCTAGGTTTAAAGAAAAGGTTAACATACTCAAACGACGAACTGTTTAAAGCTAGCCATTAGGCATTTTTGTGTAACCCTGAGGGGTTTTTCTGCTCCTTAGATTTGCTTTTTTTTTTTTTTTTTAACATTTTACTTATTTATTTGACACACAGAGATCACAAGTAGGCAGAGCAGGCTCTCCGCTGAGCAGAGAGCCCGATGGGGACTCGATCCCAGCACCCTGGGATCCTGACCTGAGCCGAAGGCAGAGGCCCAACCCACTGAGCCCCCCAGGCGCCCCTGCTCCTTATATTTGACCCGCGGTAGTCCTGCTTTAGATACTTTCAGTTCCTTCTGCCGATCTTTTTTCTTTTTTCAGTTAACTAAAACTAGGAAAGTGGTAAAAGAATATAAACCTTTCAAGTGACTTTTATGTTGTACGATTTTTGCTACAAGCTAAAGTATCTGTGAAGTTCTTTAATTTTAATTGCTTATTAATATCTTTTTTTTTTTAATTGAAGAAAGCTACACTTCCTTGCAGCGCTTTCCTTGGCGTGACTTTGTTTCCTATTTTTACTGAAGTGAAATATCCGAAGTAATGCACTTGCTGGTTGCATGTTGTGTGTGTGGTGTGCTCTTGTGCCTCCTTACGGTTCTGAATCCCACCTGACCAATAGTGGTATGTAATACCAACGAACTGCCCACGGTGCAATATTTCATTTTGTGTGACGTAATATAACAGCCAGTTTTAATAAATACGTTTTCTTCTTTATTTTTCCCTTGGTATTTTCATTGTAAAATGAGAAAGAGAAGACATTTTTTTAAAGTAACTTTTTGTTTTCTGGAATCTTTAATATGTGGTGGTTTTTAGCTAAAAAATAAATAACCGTCAGTAAGAGAGTTAGTTGAAATCTAGATTAACCAATTTTCTATCACCCTGTTCAAAATACAATTACAGTGGACTTCCACTGAAAATGTTTAGATACAGGTTCATGAACCAGAGCAATATAGGTTATATACAAAATGATGATCAAAAGGTTGTTTACGTTAGGATTTCTTTTCAGTTTCCTTTTGAGAGCTTACTGTTGGTTTGGTGAAAGTAGGATTCTGAACCTTGTTTACTATGAATATGATATTCTCAGATATCCTCGTCCTCTGGATTGTTCTTTTAGAGGTTATCTTTATTATTTTCTTAAAGATTTTATTTGTTTTTATTGTTTGACAGACAGCACAAGCAGAGGGAGCTGCAGGCAGAGGGAGAGGGAGAAGCAGGCTCTCCAGGGAGCAGGGAGCACCAAGAGAGACTTGATCCCAGGGTTCTGGGATCATGACCTGAGTCCAAGAAGGCTCTTAACTATCTGAGCCACGCAGGCGCCCCTTAGGGGTTATCTTTAATCTCTGTTGATCAGATGTAGAAGTACCCTTGGAGAGATGATTGACTTAGGGGTGGATTGGGAGTGAGGCAAATTAGGGGAAGAAAAGATTGGAGATAACCTCTAAATACTTGTTTTTTTTGTTTTGTTTTGTTTAGATTTTATTTATTTATATTTGTCAGAGAGATCACAAGTAGGCAGAGAGGCAGGCATGGAGAGAGGGGGAAGCAGGCTTCTTGCTGAGCAGAGAGCCGAATGCTGGCCCTCATCCCAAGACCCTGAGATCATGACCTGAGCCGAAGGCAGAGGCTTAACCTACTGAGCCACCCAGGTGCCCTAAATACTTGTCTCTTAATTAGAGGCTTTTAAGTTTTGACAAGGGTAAAAAGCAAGCTATGTTGAGTGAGATTCTTTAGGCTTCTAAGGTTTTTCTTTAAGAAAATTAAAAAATAAATACTTAAGAGATACAGCATAGTAAAATGTTAGGGTGCCAAAGGTAGAATCTGATGTGACAACTGTGCAGATCAGTATATACCGGATGTCTCCAACACCTGAGAGAGTTTCGTCGTGCCCCTTCCAATCATGTCTCCTTACCCCACCACCATTACTATTCTGTCTTGCTTTACATGTTCTTGGACTTCGTATAAAAGGAATTATACAATATACATAGTTCTTTTGTGACTGGCTTTCCTGAGCAGTTTATGTAGATAGCTGGTTTGCTCTTTCCAAGTAGAAGAAAGGTAATGAGTGGAAGTCTTATCCCCATATCTATTAAGATTTTATTTATTTGTCAGAGAGAAGGAGAGAGAGAGCGCATATAAGCAGGCAGAGAGGCAGAGAGAGAAGCAGGCTCCCTGCCGAGCAAGAAGCCCAATGCGGGGGCTCGATCCCAGCACTCTGGGATCATAACCTGAGCCTGAGGCAATGGCTTAACCCACTGAGCCACCTAGGGGTCACCCTCCCCATATCTATCTTATCTTACCTTTTCTCTTTCTTTCTCTAATCTTATAATTCAGAGGAGATGCATTACACAAACTACATTCATGTATAAAAGGTGATAGTTTCCTAACCCTACCAATAAAATTCTTACTGTGTATTTTAGGGAATATTTTCTTAAATTCCTTTTACTTTCAAATATAAATCTTGTTTCATTCATATCTTTTAATTTGCATTTCATTTCCACAACCCTGCCTTCTTGGCAGTATGTGAAACAGAGGGGCTGAAAATAATATCCTACAGAGAAGTGACAGGCTTATCTAACCACTTTCTGACATGGTGTCCAACAAAATCTGGTTTTATTAGTATTTGTATCTTAGATTTAGATGCCATTTTTAAAAGCCATAAAGATATTTTATGGTTAGAAAAGAGACAAAATAATATGTAAATAAAGCTAAAGGAATTATTATTTAGTGTTAAGAATTTGAATGAAGATCGGTAAATCCTCTGCCTACTTTGTGTCCTAGCTAGACCCAAGTCTCTAATTTCTTTACAAGTTTCCTTCTGTAAGCTCATCTAGTCCCATGAATTCAAATGTGATCAATATGTTGACATAGCCCAGATCTCTAATCCCAGCCCAGATTTCTCTTGTACAGCAATCCCAAATGCCTCCTGGATATCTCTGTGCATCTTTACTCATTTTGCTAATGCTTTGCTCATCTTTTTCATTGATTTATGTTTTCTGGAAAATAATACCTTGTTGGTTATATTGGTTACCTGTCTTCTTCCAGTTTAAGACTTTTCTCTGACCTTTGTTTGTGGTGTCTTTTCTTATACTGAAATTTAGTTTTAATGTAGTCAGATTTATCTTTTCCATTATGTTTTGCGTTTTGGAAATCTTGTTTAAGAAATCCTTTCCTACTTCAAAATAACAAAGATTTTTATCTATCTTTTTACTAAAAGTTTAAAACTCTTATTCTTCATATTTATGTTTTTAATCAACTTATTTTTGCGCATGAGGTAGAGATCTAATTTTATTTTATTTTCTTTTATTTATATATGTACAATTGTTCTAGAAGCATTTATTGAATAATTTAACTTTTATTTTATGTCACTCATCTCAGAACAGGTTTCCACACATATGTGGGTAATTTTCCATCGGTCAATTTGTATGACTTCTGTGACATTACCACACTATTATAATTGCTACAGATTTATAATAAGTGTTAATACCCAGGAGGATATTAACAGCAGTTAATAATCCACATATTTTTTCAAAATTATCTTGGAAATGCCAGTTATAGATAACTCTATATAAATTTTAGAGTTTTGTTAAGATCTATTGAAAAAACGTAAGAGTTTTATTGAAAAATTGTTAGAACCTCAGTTTCTCCCCTAATATGCCTATATTAATGGTTGTTATGACTAGATAAAATTAATCGTTTTCATGTGCTTAATGAATGGTTGCTGTCATTTGTATCATCATCATCATCATCAGTGAATGAGCCTTTACTCTGGCTTTGAGATCTTAAATTCAAAAATACTACCTTCTGACCACAACCTACTATAGCTCTTTATACATCTTCCACTCCCTTATTCCTACTAAACTTATTCTTTGACTTTATCAAGATATTTAGTGTTGAAACTGTCTCTTTTTCTAGTCTGTCAGTCCATTCCTGGATTTATTTACTTTTTTCATTCCTTCAGATCTTCACTACTTTACATTACTTATTTATTAAGCTTTCTAATTGTTACTATCATGCTTATTTTAAGCTTTGATGACCCTGAATTTTAGTTAACAGATAAGCTCTTCTCACCAGCATCTCTACATGTGGCTGTAATTCCTCCTATAATTAGCATCTGCCCTGCTCTCCAAGTCTTCTGCACCCTGTGTTCTAGAGCTCATCCTCCAAGACCGTGCTTCATCAGTTACCATCTCAAATTTTCATTTTTCTTTCTCTACTGGCCCCACAAACTGGTGATCTCCAGGCTTTTAGATTTCACCAATAATTTTTTTAATTGAGATAATCAACATAGGTTTGCCAACTTTTTATTTTGTCAAGAAAAGATATTTAAAAGCAATATAACAAAAAACCACTACCACCTACTACTACTAGAAGGTAACATAACAGTAAGACCATAGACTTTGGAGGGGCGCCTGGATGGCTCAGTGGGTTAAGCCTCTGCCTTCGGCTCAGGTCATGGTCTCAGGGTCCTGGGATTGAGCCCCACATCCAGCTCTCTGCTCAGCGGGGAGCCTGCTTCCTCCTCTCTCTGCCTGCCTCTCTGACTACTTGTGATCTCTTTCTGTCAAATAAATAAAATCTTAAAAAAAAAAAAAAAAGACCATAGACTTTGGAGCTAGACTGTTTAGAATTTTGGCTCTGCCAAAATAAATTATGTGACCTATAAAAATACAGATAATACCTACCTCTTAAGGCTGTATTGTATATACTAATTTAGTGGATTAATACATACAAAGCAACTAAACCCACTTGGCACATACACATGCACAGTTGCATTATCTTCTCTCTTACATCACTGTTAGCACATCTTGTTTATTATAGCTCCACTTGGTTTTTTACCATGGTTGCTGTACGTCTGTGTGGTCAGTGTGATGATAGTGCATGTGTCAGTGCTAATCACATGTGGCTGTTGGGGATCTTATTAAGATTGCTTAAAATGCTTCAAGGGGACCACATGCACATTTCTATAAAGATAGCAAGTAGAGAGACAACAAGTAGAATGTACAAGTTTATAGAGAAAAAAACAGGTTTCATATGAGGCACACAAAGGTAAATGTGTTGGACTTCTCAGTAGCAACTCTGGAAACAAAAGGGTAATAGAGCAGTGCTTCAGAATTCTAAGGGAAAATTAATTCTAGTCTAGAATTCTATATAAGCCAACCTACTTATCAGTTATGAGACTAGAATAAAGTTATGTTCAAACCTAAAAGGTCTCACACTCCATACATCCTCTCTCAAAAAGCTAATGGAGAATGTGTACCACCTAAATGAGGATTAAATCAGGAAAAAGCAGGGCATGTGTTTAAGGAAATATGAAATCCAAAATAAGAGAGGTAAGGGAATTGCATTTGATGGATTGGAACAGTAAGATGAAATTAATGGAAAACCTAACACAAGCATAGCTTTTTACCGTGCTTCACTTTATTGTGCTTCACAGATACTGTATTTTTTATAAACTGAAGGTTTGTGGCAGCCCTGCACAGAGCAAGTCTGTCAGCACCATTTTTCCAGCAGCATTTGCTCACTTTGTGTTTCTGTCACATTTTGGTGATTCTCACAGTATTTCAAACTTCATTATTATTTGTCTTGGTGATCTGTGATCAGTGATTATGACTCACTGGAAGCTCAGATGATGGTTAGCATTTTTTTTTATCATTTTTTTTAATTTATTTTCAGCATAACAGTATTCATTGTTTTTGTACCACACCCAGTGCTCCATGCAGTCCGTGCCCTCTCTAATACCCACCACCTGGTTCCCCCAACCTCCCACCCCCCCACCTCTTCAGACCCTTCAGATTGTTTTTCAGAGTCCATAGTCTCTCATGGTTCACCTCCCCTTCCAATTTCCCCCAACTCCCTTCTCCTAACTCCCCATGTCCTCCATGCTATTTGTTATGCTCCACAAATAAGTGAAACCATATGATAATTGACTCTCTCTGCTTGACTTATTTCACTCAGCACAATCTCTTCCAGTCCCGTCCACGTTGCTACAAAAGTTGGGTATTCATCCTTTCTGATGGAGGCATAATACTACATAGTGTATATGGACCACATCTTCCTTATCCATTCGTCCGTTGAAGGGCATCTTGGTTCTTTCCACAGTTTGGCGACCGTGGCCATTGCTGGTATAAACATTGGGGTAGAGATGGCCCTTCTTTTCACTACATCTGTATCTTTGGGGTAAATACCCAGTAGTGCAATTGCAGGGTCATAGGGAAGTTCTATTTTTAATTTCTTGAGGAATCTCCACACTGTTCTCCAAAGAGGCTGCACCAACTTGCATGATGGTTAGCATTTTTAATAATAAAGGATTTTTAATTAAGGTATGTACATTGTTTGATGTAATGCTATTGCATGTTTAGTAGATTATAGTACAGTGTAACCTAACATATTCAATGGGAAACCAAAAAAATTATTTGACTCACTTTATTAAGATACTTGCCTTATTTTATGGTGGTTTGGAACTGAACCCACTATATTGCTTAGATTTGCCTGTATGTCTGAACAGATTATTTGCAGGCTTTCCCTCTTGGGTTGCAGTTTGGGGTTAAATGAATGATTTAGAAACTAAGCAGATTCTTTTTTTTTTTTTTTTTTTAAGATTTTATTTATTTACTTGACAGACAGAGATCACAAGTAGGCAAAGAAGCAGGCAGAGAGAGAGAGGAGGAAGCAGGCTCCCTGCGGAGCAGAGAGCCTGATGTGGGGCTCGATCCCAGCACGCTGGGATCATGACCTGAGCCGAAGGCAGAGGCTTTAACCCACTGAGCCACCCAGGTGCCCCTAAGCAGATTCTTAAAAAGATTTTTTCTTAAACTTACCAATTTATTCAAACATTTTTAAAGAGATAAACAAAATTTATTAAAAAGAGTGTTTTGATTTTGGCATTTGGTGTCACATTATACTTTCCCTTTCTTCTTGAGGAACCACATTTTAACTGCTTTGCTTTACCCACAGTTCTAAGAGGAAATGCAACAAACTGAAAATAAAGGCAAAATTAGAGAAACAAAACTGGTGTTGGTAAATTAATAACATAAGGTAAAACTTTTAAAACCATCTTCCATAGTACTTCCTAGTACTAAAAACAAGCAGAATTGCCTAATGGGAAATTCCTAGAAATTCCTAGAGACATGTGGTAGACTAGAGTGAGCTTTGAAAAAACCTTTCTACTCTATAATTCTTTTTTTTTTTTAAGATTTTATTTATTATTTATTTGACAGACAGAAATCACAAGTAGGCAGAGAGAGAGGAGGAAACAGGCTCCCCGCTGAGCAGACAGCCCGATGTGGGGCTCGATCCCAGGACCCCGGGACCATGACCCGAGCCAAAGACAGAGGCTTTAACCCACTGAGCCACCCAGGTGCCCCTATAATTCTGTAAGTGTATAGAGTTCTTCCTCAATTTATGATGGATTTGTGCCACAACAAACCCATCGTAAATTGAAAATACTGTAATTTGCAAATGCATTTAATACACCTAACCTAATGAACATCATAGCTTAGTCTAACTTACCTTAAACATGCTTAGCACACTTACATTAACCTATAGTTAGGCAGGGTTATCTAACACAAAGCCTAGTTTATACCAAATATCTCACCTAATTTCTTGGATACTGTATTGAAGGTGAAAAACAGAGTAGTTGTATTGGTGCAGAATATCTGTACATGTATTGGTTGTTGCTGGTGATTTTGTGGCTGGCTGGGAGCTGTGGCTGCTGCCACTGCCCAGGATCACTAGAGCATATCGTTGTCCCTATCACTAGCCCAGATGAAAATCCTAATTCAAAATTTGAAGTACGGTTTCTGCTGAATACACCTTGTTTTTGCATTATTATAAAGTTGAAAAATTGTGAGTCAAACAATGTTAAGGGACTGTATTGACATGCCACTTTTGCAGTCATTGACGAGAAAAAGATTACAAATAAGTAAATACAAACATAGATATATGCATACATATATAATAAAAAGCTTAATTCTGTAGACTTTTGAAGTTTCTTTTTCTTTTTTGGAAGCCACCTTTTTTTCCCATAGAAATTCCATATATACTGTAATCTTCATATGTAATCATTAAAATAATAGAACAGATTCTTAATTACCTCAGAAGTTTATGGAACTAGCCTACTCCAAGTGTGATCAATTGGGCAGTAAAGAAAACAGGAAACAAATGCTTTGTGATAATACTGTTGTGCATAGCATAAATTTGAGATAGCTGAATTTTGTATGGAATTGTGCTATTTATTTATTTTTTAAAGGTTCTATTTATTTATTTGACAGACAGACAGATCACAAGTAGGCAGAGAGGCAGGCAGAGAGAGAGAGGGAAGCAGGCTCCCTGCTGAGCAGAGAGCCCAATGTGGGGCTCCATCCCAGGACCCTGAGATCATGACCTGAGCTGAAGGCAGAGGCTTTAACCCACTGAGCCACCCAGGTGCCCCTGGAATCGTGCTATTTAGATTAAAAGCACCCATTAATATCTTGTTGATGACCTATTTGTTAAGGACATATCTAGGTAAAAAAACCTATACATAAATGGTTTAAGAATATAAGCAACACCAAGTGTAGTAGATTAATGATTTCCTGATTACTCTATGTCCTGTTAACTTACAAAATATTCAGCATGTCAGTTATGACTATTTACATCTTTGCAGCTATATTTCCTTTTTGTTCTCATAATTCTTAAGCATATTGGGGTTTTTTTAGTGGGTGTGGAGGGAATGCCTGGGCGGCTCAATCGGTTAAGCATCTGCCTTTGGCTCAGGTCATGAATCCAGGGTCCTGGGAACAAGCCCCATATAGAGCTCCCTGCTCAGTGAAGACCCTTCTTCTCCCTCTCCCTCTCCCTCTACTCCTCCCTCCTCCCACTCCTGTGCCCTGTGTTCTCTCTCTCTTTTTTAAAATCTTTAAAAAGAAAAACATATTTTTTTTTGTGCTACCCTTGATTAACATGATATTTTTAACAGATTACTTCTTTAAATCACAAATTTTAAATTTCACTTAAGGCTTCTGGGGCACTTGGGTGGCTCAGTCAGTTAAGCATCTAGCTCTTGATCTCAGCTCAGGATTTGATCTGAGGGTCATGAATTCAGGCCCCAGGTTGGGCTCTATGAAGCCTACTAAATGAAGCCTACTGAAACAAAAGAACACAGTAGATTCCACTTAAGATTTCCAAGGTGCAGTATTAGCAAATCTTTTCAAACTAATTTAATTTGCTATTTTAGAACTAATCAATTTATGTTTGGACCATAGCTACAACCTGCCTAATATTTGACCTATAGCCTCCAACTCTAAAATATCCTATACAGAGCTTTACAAAAATAGTTTACAAAATAGTTTTTCTAGGGGCGCCTGGGTGGCTCAGTGGGTTAAAGCCTCTGCCTTCGGCTCAGGTCATGATCCCAGGGTCCTGGGATCGAGCCCCGCATCGGGCTCTCTGCTCAGCGGAGAGCCTGCTTCCCTTCCTCTCTCTCTGCCTGCCCCTCTGCCTAGTTGTGATCTGTGTCTGTCAAATAAATAAATAAAATATTTAAAAAAAAAAAAATAGTTTTTCTAAATGAAATTTTTTTAATAGTTTTTTTTTTTTTTTTTTGGAGCAATTCTATGTTTACAAAAAAAAATTGGGCAGAAAATAGAGAGGTTCCTACATCACACATACACATTCTCCTATTATTAATATCTTGTATTAATGTGTATTAGTGGTATATTTGTTACCTTTGATAAGCCAATATTGATATATTAGTATTAACTAAAGTCCATATTTTACAGTAGGGTTCACTTTCTTTTGTACAGTTCTGTAGGTTTTGACAAATGCATAATATTATGGACCCAGCATTACAGGACCATACAGAATAGTTTCACTCACCTAAAAATGCCCTATGTTCCTCCATTGTTCATTCCCACTCTCCACCAACCCCTGGCAACCAACAATCTCTTTTTTTTAACCACTGATCTTTTTATTATCTCTATAATTCTGCCTCCTAAAAGAAATTCTTACCGTAATTTAAAACCTCAATCTCTGGAGTAGATCCAAATGTGGGAAAAGAAAAAGCAGGCTGCAGAAAACATGTATTCTATTTATAAATCTTTTAAACCATGCATATATACATATTTGATTATACATAGAAAATTTCTGGAAGGAAACAGAAAAATAACTATTTCTATGTAAAGGATAATGGGGGGGTTTTGATGAGGTCTTTTATTTTCTGCTTTATTTCTGTTTTGATTGTCATACCATGTACAAATATTATTTTGTAATTGAAAATATTTTAAATGTTATGTTTTTCAAACATGAAAGCCCTAGGTACCACAAGGGGAAAAATCTAGAGATTGTAGCTACATAAAGATATTCTGTACCTCAAAAGCATCATAAAATCTGATCAACTCTTCTATTTATCCATCTATGATATACTTTTTAAAAAATTTTATTTCAGGGGTGCCTGGGTGGCTCAGTGGGTTAAAGCCTCTGCCTTCGGCTTAGGTCGTGATTCCAGGGTCCTGGGATCGAGCCCCGAATCCGGGCTCTCTGCTCAGCAGGGAGCCTGCTTCCTCCTCTCTCTGCCTGCCTCTCTGCCTACTTGTAATCTCTGTCAAATAAATAAATAAAATCTTTTAAAAATTTTATTTCATTTTAATTTATCTATGTTGTTCTTTAAACTCATATTTCCATACCTAAGAGTCTCCCATGGCTTTTTAATGATTTCTTGTTCCTTCTTTATATATTACTAATCTCCCACTCAGCATCCTCTTGATTCCTATTTTAGGCTTAGTTTTTTTTGTTGTTGTTTTTTTGTTTTAAAGATTTTATTTATTTGACAGAGCCACTGAGCCACCCAGGAGCCCCTAGGCTGTTTCTTTTTAAATGGTGACCCTTTTCAGCATTCCCAATCTGCTTTATCCTACTTTATTTTATAGCAAATACTACTTTCTAAAACGTTTAATTCCTTAGATAGTAAGTTGTTTGATGTTTTTGTCTCTGTCCCTCATGCTATTTCCTACCACTAGAAAATAAAACACACAAGAAGAAAGGTTTTTGTCTATCTTATTCACTGATGAATCCTCAGTGCCTGACACTAGCAGGCGCTCAGTAAAAATTTGTTGAATGATTAATTGAATTGTTTTTTAATTCTTAAACTTAAAACATGTTTTAAAATACCTATATGCCTATAGTTCTGCTTCAGTTGGTATATGTTATGTAATTTGTTGTGTTACATAATGAGCATACTCCTCAGGTGTCTTGATATTTGGTTCACTAGCTTATATTCTCTATTACCTTTTTTTTTTTTTAAAGATTTCATTTACTTGAGAGCGCATTCTAGAGAGAGCTTGAGCAGGGGTGGGGGTGAAGGTAGGTGGAAGAGCAGAGGGAGAGAAAGAAACAGGGAGCCTGATGTGGGACTCCATCCCAGGACCCTGAGATCATGACCTGAGCCAAAGGCAGACACTTAACTGAGCTACCCAGGTGCCCCTCTGCTACCCTTTCTGATAATGGATATGGAGGAAGAGAAAAAGAGCAGACCCTAGTTTTTATCCCTTCCCACAAGTTTAAAGACTGGAGATCAGAGAGTTCCATGTACCACAGAGGAGCTATAGTGCTTTATCTCTGTTGCTACTGTTGACTAGTTCTCTACTGAGGATTTGCCTTAAAACTCACAGGCTAGGGGTGCCTGGGTGGCTCAGTTGGTTGGGCAACTGCCTTCGGCTCAGATCACGATCCCAGGGTCCTGAGATCCAGCCCCGTATTGGGCTCCCTGCTCATTGGGGAGTCTGCTTCTCCCTCTGCCTGCCTGTGCTCTCTTGCTCTCTCTCTCTCTGTCAAATAAATAAATAAAATATTAAAAAAAACAAAACAGGGGTACCTGGGTGGCTCAGTCATTAAGCATCTGCCTTTGGCTCAGTTCATGATCCCGGGTTTCTGGGATCAAGCCCTGAGTAGGACTCCATGCTCGGCGGGAAGCCTGCTTCTCCCTCTCCCACTCCCCTTGCTTATGCTCGCCCTCTCGCTGTCTCTCTCTGTCAAATAAACAAAATCTTTAAAAAAAATTTAAAAAGGGGCGCCTGGGTGGCTCAGTGGGTTAAAGCCTCTGCCTTGGGCTTGGGTCATGATCCCAGGGTCCTAGCATACCATGAGGAGGGAGTACAAAGGTTCCTTAGACATTCTCTTTTCACCAAGTCATTAAGAAACGCTTTGGCGATAGGAGCATCAGCATTCCCAAAGAGCTCTGAAGTGGCTGTCCTCTGTCAAAATGATGGTGATGAATGCTGTGGTAGAATTGTTTCCTAATCTCAAAGAGAATAATGCCATCCCAAAGTGGCAAAGCCCACATGATGGCATATAACCACCAGAGACACGGTGGGCACGATTACCATAATAAGTCAAAAAAGAAAAGTTAGTCAGATTGTTTTGACCTGCAGGTCAAATGATAACAAAGTCCCTAGAAATGAAATGGCTTAAGTAGTCCATAAGGTGCTGCTTGACATATATAGGTGGGAAAATTCTGAACAAACTTGTGTTGTCGTAGTGAAAGTTGAAGACTCCCATCCAATTCACAGACCTGGAACTCCTTGATGATGGAAGGAGACTGGGTCCCTGTGAAGAAGTACCCAGCAGTGCAGCCACAGTTGTATAACCATGAACCTTCCCCTAATTCAGTGGTTTCCAGACTTGTCTGTATTTTAGAACACCTGAGAATTCTAAAGAACATACTCCAAACCAATTAAATCATAATTTCAGGGAGTGAGATCCAGGCTGATACTTTTTAAAGCTCCCCTAGTAAATCCTGTGAGAACTTAGGGGATCACTGCCCTAATCCTTCTCTAGTGGCCACTTACTGAAGAAAGGAAAATACCAGACCTCCTGAGGCTTATTAGATACTGCCTCTTAATATCTGTTGATACCTAGAGACCCCAAACACCATTCTGGACAACTGGTTGAAATAGAAAGTCAAGTGATGGATATAGTCTTGGCCTGAGTCTGGGTAACAGTGAGTCCAGAAAGACCCATATTGTGACTATTTCTCCAGTCCTAGAAGTGTACTAAGAGTAGATACATTTTTATAACCAAAGCAGTCTTCATTTTGTTTTCCTGACCAATGGAGTGACTGCTGTTACAGTAGGAAGGGCTATGTAGATGCTCATAACTGCTTGCTACCACTCTCACACTAAGACTGTATACAGAAAGTACCACATCCTGGGGAACTCATGCTGGAATAGTGATTCATACCACATTCCCACTTAAATTCCTTTTGTGGTCACCAGATGAGTCATAGGGAATGACAGTGTAAAAACCAGACGGGTAGTAAAGAATGACTGGATTACTGCAGAGTTTGGTCAGGCAGAGATGCCAGTTGCAGTTGCTGTTCTCGGTGTAGGATCTTCACTGGAGGAAATTAATACAGAATTTGACATGATATATAGATTTTGGTCTAGAAGTGCCCCCTCCACTCCATTCCAATTAGTAAGGGAAGTCAGAAATAGATCACATTTAACTGCCAGGGACAGTAGTGAGCCCTTACTGTCTTGTCTCAGGGCTGTGTCAGCTTCCTGTTCTGTGGTGTGAAGGGACCTTGATCATCTTGCTATATCATAGAATGTTTACAGTAGTCTATTATAAAAATGAATGTTAAATGAACCCAATGAGCAAGAAGTAGTAATAAGCACTCTACATGTTTTGGTAAGACCTATGCATGCAAGAAGGTGCAAGAAAAACCCTGTAAAACTTCCAGGACCTGTCACAAATTTCTAGGGGTCCAATGTCCTGAGACATGTTAGGTTACCCATTCAAGTAAGTGACAGTGTGTTGTATTTTTCACCACAGCAATAAAGAAAAAGGCAAAACATACGGCAGACCTTCTTGGGTTCTGAAGACAACAAAATAGAACATTTGGGTGGCCTCCTCTAACCTATTTTCTTGGTAACTGTAGTTTTCAGTGGAGCCCAGGGCAAACTGTCTTGCCAGTTAGACCTTGTGATTGGGCAGATCCAGTGGTATTGGAAATTCACGTGGTAGAAATGTTATATGAAGCCTCTGATAAGTGCCAATAGGAGAATTACAACACAGATTCCTTGGTTTTTGAGTAAAGATCTATCTTCCTCAACCAGTGTTTTGTTTTGTTTTGTTGAAAAGTAGCTCCTGATTTGCTGCTGGTACCTGGTAGAGATGGAACACTTGACCATGCGACATCAAGTGACTATGTGAATAATCAAACCAACCATAATGACCTGGTGTTAATCTGATTCACCAGACCATACAACTGGATGAGCACAACAGCAGTCCACGCCCTACAAGACTGGGAACACTGTCACAACTAAACTGAACAAGCAGGTGACTCAGACTATGAGTAGTACCTGCCCCTATTCCTTTAGCACTTCTCCCCCAATCCATATAAACTGGCTTCAAAAGAGTTCCTCTAACCAATTAATGGAAGAGAGAGTAACGTTTGTTTGTGTTTTTTTTTTTAAGATTTTTATTTATTTATTCATCAGAGAAGGAGAGGGAGAGAGGCAGAGGGAGAAGCAGGCTCCCCACGGAGTAGGGAGCCCAGTGCAGGGCTCAATCCCAGGACCCTGGGATCATGACCTGAACTGAAGGCAGCCATTTAACCCACTGAGCCACCCAGGCACCCCTTGGTCTTATTAATTCAAAAAAGGGCCTGCAGTGAGCTTGCAATACATGGGTGTGTGTGGTCACTATACAACATCACTCATTAGTGGCCCTGAAACACAACAGTAAAAAGAAATCCTTTCATTGAGAAGAACTTTAGGAGACAATGGCCTGAGGTAAGGGTATACACTGGTTCGTTTTTAATGGCTTATGAGTTGAAGGGCTGGACAAGAGCTTAGAACAAACTGGAAAACTGATTCAGTTTATGGGGCTAGCCAAGAGACAATAACCTGCAAATTAAGGATGCTGACCAATGGAATGAAGTATATGCTTAACCCCAATAATCAATATATAGTGCTATCTTTTTTTTTTTTTTTTTTTTTAAGATTTTATTTATTTGACAGACAGAGATCACAAGCAGGCAGAGAGACAGGCAGAGAGAGAGGAGGAAGCAGGCTCCCTGCCGAGCAGGGAGCCCGATGTGGGGCTCGATCCCAGGACCCTGGGATCATGACCTGAGCCGAAGGCAGAGGCTTTAACCTACTGAGCCACCCAGGTGCCCCAATATATAGTGCTATCTTAACCAGAAAGTACACATAGTGGAGACAAGAGTGGCTCCTCTATTTTATACATGTCTAATTTAAAAACAAAACAAAACAAAAAACTGGCATTATGTTTTCTACACGAAATTACAGATCCACAAAACTAAGTGAACCACAAGTAGGAAAATTACAATGAAAATCACACCAATGCATGTTATAGTCAAACTAATAAAACTAAGAAAAAGAAAAACATCTTAAAAGCATTCAGTACAAGTACACATTACACACAAGAAGGCTATTGCATTAATTTTAAAGTTTTTTAATTGAAGCATAACACATGAATAGAAGAGTGCACAAATATAATTATTTAGCACGACTTCCACAAAGTGAAGATAACTATGTAATCAGCACCCACTTCATTAGCTTCAACACTGATTACCCCATATTTAATATACCACATTTAATGAATCTACCACATTTATCCATTCTGCTGTTGACAGCCAAGGGAGGTATTTCAATTTGGAGCTATTATAAGGACTGCTACTATGAACATTCTTGTGTACATCTTCTGGTGTACACATGTATGCATTTTTGTTGGGTTTTCTATTATACCTAATAACCCACTTGAAGAATTTTTGGTCCCTGAAACTTTGGACTTAGTGGTTTTGGAGGTCTTAATACTGAAGAGAGGAATGTTTCCTAGGAAGTCTTCCTAGGAAAGTGGTTTCAGTGAATTATAAGTGGACACTGCTCAGTGGCAGGTATGGGATTTTTCTGTCACAAACCAACAAAGGGATCACTCCTCTGGCAAGGTGAGGGATCCCTTTTATCTTTTTTTTTTTTTTTTTTTTAAGATTTATTTATTAGAGCAGGAGTAGAGGGAAAGGGAGAGAGGAAAGCCTAAGCAGACTCCACACTTAGCATGGAGCCCAAATTGAGAGTGATCCTGAGATCACAAACTGAGCCAAAACCAAGAGTCGGATGCTTAACTGACTGCATCAACCAGGTGCCACGGGATCCCTTTTATTTATTTATTTTTTAAGATTTTATTTATTTATTTGACAGAGAGATCACAAGTAGGCAGAGAGAAGGGGGAAAGCAGGCTCCCCGCTGACCAGAGAGCCCAGCTCGGGGCTCAATCCCAGGTCCCTGAGATCATGACCCGAGCCGAAGGCAGAGGCTTAACCCACTGAGCCACTCAGGCGCCCCATGGGATCCCCTTTTTTTTTTTTTTTTTTAAGGTTTTATTTTATTTAATAAATATGAATACAAATGAGACAAGAGGGCGGTAGAGAGAGAGAGGGGAGGAAACAGGCTCCCCGCGGAGCAGAGAGCCCGACGCGGGGCTCGATCCCAGGACCCTGGGATCATGACCTGAACTGAAGGCAGAGGCTTAACCCACTGAGCCACCCAGGAGCCCCATGGGATCCCTTTTAATGAGGAAATTGCATTGCTGCTATACGATGGAATAAATATGACTATATATGGAATGTAAGAGTATTCTCTGAAATGCTTACTTGTATCCTCTTAGCCAATAGTCCAATAAAAAACTAGGGTAGCCCAAAAAGGACCTCCACTAGGACTCGTAAGAATGAATGTTGGAGCACCCGACCTTGTAAAGAATCCTGTTCAGGGTGCATCTGGGTGGCTCAGTCTGTTAAGCATCTGACTCTTCGTTTCAGCTCAGGTCACAGTATCAGGGTTGTGAGATTGAGTCCTGCCTCAGGCTCTATGCTCAGCATGGAGTTGGCTTAGGATACTCTATCTCCTTCTCCCTCTACTCCTCTCCCTACTCTCAATCTTTCTCTCTCTTTGCTCCTCTTCCCTTTTTTTTTTTTCTCTCTCTCAAATAAATAAAATCTTTAAAAAAAAAAAAATCAAATTCCATTCAGGTGAGGTACAAGCAAAAAGTGAGAGAAACCAAGAATGGATGGTGAAAGAGAACAACTATGTTTATGAATCTATGCCTCATAACCAGCTTAAAAAGCAAGTTTTATAAGACTATTTTGGAACTTGTTTGTTTTCTCCTGTACTATATATGAAGACTTCTGGAGTGGCTAATGTTTATGGTTTCAGGACTGAATGACACCACCCCATGATGATTTTGTAGCTGATGGGAGGAAATTGCATAGTGGAAAAGAGTAAGGTAAGCATATTTATTCCCTCTGGCTCCCTCCAGTAGAGGCTACCTGGAACTGGATGTATACCTTGACCTTAGGTCATTGCCTCTCTCAAAGTGAACTCTTCACAATTCTCTCTTTCCTGGTTCTGATTAATTTTTTCCTCTTCTGTCTCTTAGAGCCCCCCTTGTAATTCTGTTACACCCTACACACACACATTTGTAATTAGTGGCTTTGTAGGTAAATCTTTAAATTATCCTAAGTGTATCATTTGTTTCCTGTTAGGATTCTTGGACACATGAACAGTTTTTTTTGTTTTGTTTTGTTTTCCGTGCCCAGCATGGGGCTTGAACTCCTGACCCTGAGATCAAAGTCCCATGCTCTACCAACTAAGCCGGCCAGGCATCCATGAACTTATCTCTTATATTGCTTCTTGCTTGAAATCTACTTGGATTTAGCATAATCACACCATCTTTGTTAGTTTTTGCATGATGTATCTATCTTTTTACTTTAAGTTTTTCTACATTCTATTACTTAAGATTTGTCTCTTGAAACAGATTAAAGGTGTACCTTTATAAATCCAAGACAGTCTTTGTCTTTGCATTGGGATAATCAGTTTCCATTTAATGTAATTTCTGATATATTGGCTTTAAAGCTGCCATCCTGATGTTTTTGTCTCACCTGTTCTTCATTCCTTTTTTCTCTACTTTCTTGGGGATTGTTCAAGTTTTTTTTTTTTTAATTGTTTTCTTTTGATTAGCTTTTTGGTTTTATGTTCTTTTAATATTCTTAATTCCTCTAGAAATTAGGATGTACATCCTTGACTTTTAAAAGCCTAAGATAGGGGCGCCTGGGTGGCTCAGTGGGTTAAAGCCTCTGTCTTCGGCTCAGGTCATGATCCCAGGGTCCTGGGATCGAGCCCCGCATCGGGCTCTCTGCTCAGCAGGGAGCCTGCTTCTCCCCTCTCTCTCTCTGCCTGCCTCTCTGCCTGCTTGTCATCTCTGTCAAATAAATAAATAAAATCTTAAAAAAAAATAAAAAAAAAAAAGCCTAAGATATATTAGTACTTTATCCACTTCCTGGACAATGGGACCAGCTTGGACCACTTTAAGTTTGTTTACCTTCTCTTCTCAATTACGATATTGTTGTGTTTTTAAATCTGTAAGTTTTTAACATCACAATATAAGCATTGTTTTGTAAAGTTACTATTTATTGAGATTTACCTATATATTTTTCCTTTTCATTGCTCTTCATCTCTTCCATAATCTGAGAGCATCCATCTGAGATCATTTCTCTCTGCCCAAGGTCCACTCTTTCTTGTAAGGCGAAATGCTGGTACAAATTGTTTGTTTGTTTGAAAATGTCTTTATTTTGCCTCAATATTTGAAAGTTATATTGTTTGAACATAAATTCTGAGTTGATGATATTTTCCTTTGGTACTCTAAAGATAGCATCATTTTGGTTGCAACCATTGGCCTTAATGTCATTCATCTGATAAAGTAATTTATCTTTTTCCTTTGGATGCTTAAAATTTCTCTCTTTGGTTTTCAGCAGTTTTACTATGATGTGCTTAGGTGTTTTTCTTTGCCTTTTTCTTGCTTAATGTTTATAATGCTTCTTGAATCCAAGGCATGATGCCTTTTACTTAGTTTAGACATCTCTTCAGGTATGGCTTTGTTATATAGTCTCTCATTCCTCTCCTTATGGGCCTTAATTATAACTATATTAAAATTTTTTTTTAATTTTGTACCGGAAGTCTTTTCCACTGTTTAAAAATTTTTTGCCATTATTTTCATCCTTTGTCTCTAAATCTGAATATTTTCTTCTGAATTCTGTCCAGTTCCCTAATTTTGTCTTCAGCACTAATTGGCTATTAAGTCCATCCACTGGGTTTTTAATTTGTTATAGTCTTTCAACAATAGAATTTCTATTTGTTTGTGTGTTCATTCTCTATACATATTCTTATTCTTATATTTTAAGTTCCTGAGCATTTTATTTTTTTTTTTAAAGATTTTATTTATCTATTTGACAGAGAGAAATCACAAGTAAGCAGAGAGGCAGGCAGAGAGAGAGGAGGAAGCAGGCTCCCTGCTGAGCAGAAAGCCTGACGTGGGGCTCGAACCCAGGATCTAGGGATCATGACCTGAGCCAAAGGCAGCGGCTTAACCCACTGAGCCACCCAGGCGCCCCATTTCCTGAGCATTTTAAACAGCATTTCAAAGTCTTTGTTTCATAATCCCTGTGGGTTTTGTTTCTATGATCTGTTGTTTCTCTGGTTTTGTTGTACCTTCTCACATACCTGATTATTTTGTGTGTGTGCTGGGTATTATATATAAAATATTGCAGAAGTATTTTGAAGCTCTGGATAGCATTGCTTTCCTCTAGAGAGGATTTCTTTTACTTCCATTAGGCAACTCAACTGGAGCTGTTAGCAGACTCAGATCACTATAGTCCAGTTAGGGCCAGAGATGATTCAGTCCCTGCCATTTCTGACCTATTTTCAGTTCACTTTGACTGCTAGGGTACATCCCTTCAGGATCTCAACTGAAACGCTGGGTGAGGTGTTTATTTCTTCCTTGGTGAGCCCTAAACTCCAGTTTTTCAACCTCCCTGCCCCCTTTCCTAGGCCTATGAGCTTACAAAAATGTTTACCTTCTCAGTTGCTTTTGGAAGAGACTGATGCCTCAGTAGAATGGGGGGACCCCAGATATTCAAGCATCTCTCCAACATATCTCCCTCTCCTAGATCTTGGCCCTGCAGTCTTCACCAATTTGGCAGCTTCTCAGTACCTTTAAAAAAATACAGTTTTCTTTTTCTTGGCCCACTTTTCTAGTTGTTGTCAGCTAAAGCATGATCAAAACCCACCTAGTTCTTCATTACCAGAAGTGTAACTGCAGAGTACTCATTTTTTTTTTAAATATATATTTTTTAAGTAATCTCTATACCAAATATGGGGCTTGAACTCACAACCCCAAGATCAAGAGTTATATGCTCCACCAACTGAGCCAGCCACGCACCCCGAAGACTCATTTTTAATGTCAAAAATTTTTATTGGATGCCCCTGTCCCCTCTCTTATCAAAACACACAAAGTAGTAATTGCACATGTTTCACATATAAACTATAAATAAATATGTAATAAACATAATAGTGTGTTATTTATTTATGTCCAGGTTCTCTGCAATAACTGTTACTCAGGGATTTGTAACTCAAGGAAGGGAAACACTACTGGAAGCAAAGGCATAGTCTCAGGAAAGTTACGATATATTTGAAAGATAGTTTTAACATTTACTTATTAGAGAGAGCACACGAGCTGGTGGAAGGGGTCAGTAGGGAAGGGAGAAGCAGGCTCCCTGTTGAGCGGGAAGCCCAACAGGCTTGACCCCAGGACCTAGAAATAATACCTGAGCCAAGGGCAGACATTTAACTGACTGAGCCAGCCAGGTGTATTTGAAGGAACATGAGCAGCCCAGCTTGATTAGAAATTTCATATACAAAAGCAGAGATCAAGTTCTGATTTGTATTCTCTATATAATAGGAATCCATTGGAAATTTCCTCATTGTGGTTATCTTTTAATAAAAGCTGTGTTTACTCTGATAGTGACATGCAAAATAGACTGAAGAAGTAGGAATAGAGGCAGAGAAAACCATTGGGAATCTATAGTAATGGACCAAATATGAGTTGTTGATGAGAGGCGTCATAGTGTAATGAAAAGAATGTTGACACTAGAATCATAGGACTTGTAATTACTGGTCCTGTCAACTTGGGCAAGTCATTTAACCTGTCTGATTCTGCTTATTTACATGCCCATCACCTTGGAGGCCTTTAATAGGAATGATGAAATGCTAATAACTTTTGCTTAACTCACAGAGTGGTTATACAAATATAATGATAAGAATCTTTTTAAATGTATATTATAAAATTTAAGCTGTAATATGCAGTTGAAGATCCAAAGAAGAAAAATGGAGACTGGTAAGGAATGAGAGGGTGAAAGAAAAAAATGAATCCTGGTGACTAGAAAATAGAGTCACTTAAAACAGTCAGTCAGTGGAGGAACAGATTTGGGAGATCAGGACAAAGTTTAGGGAGAAAACAGTGATTTGTTTCATTTTAATTGTGGAAATGGGGGCTCCTGGGTGTCTCAATGGGTTAAAGCCTCTGCCTTCAGCTCGGGTCATAATCCCAGGGTCCTGGGATCGAGCCCCACATCGGGCTCTCTGCTCAGCATGGAGCCTGCTTCCTCTTCTCTCTCTGCCTGCCTCTCTGCCTACTTGTGATCTCTGTCAAATAAATAAATAAATAAAATCTTTAAAAAAAATTGTGGGAATGTTTAGCTGGCAGTTCTATTACATCTATTAGTTTTATATATTCTTAGATATTTTTATGTGAGATGATTCAATCTCCTTTATAAAATTAAAAGTTTTGATAGAAAGAAGTTATCTCCTTGAGAATATGTGTTTCCTCCTCATTTTTAATTTAAAAAAATAAAGCCTGTACCTGCTGATTTGATAAAAAGTTCCATCTATCTTGTCCAGTTTATTAGTAAAGTGATTATATGGGCACTTCCTGGTTTAAGGATTATTTGTTCCTCTAATTTAATACCAAACTGATATTCTTCAATATGCATTACTCTACAAGTTACCACAATTAGTATTTTAGGTTACTAGTACCCTACTAAAAATCAGGCAAACATTTTAATTTCTATTTGAATTTCATGTGAGATATAATAAGTATCTTATTGAAAGTTATATGCATGATTAAGTCACCTGGTAGCTCAGTTAGGCGTCCAACTCTTGGTTTCAGCTCACGTCAGACTCTGTGCTGGGGGGGGGGCGGGGAGTCTACTTGGGATTTCCTCTCTGACCCTCTCCTTCTGCCCCCCCCACCACACATGCTCACATGCTCAAATAAATCTTAGAAAAAAAGGAAAAAGAAAGTCATGTGCATGGTATATTTGTTTTGTATTTTAAATGTATATGCCTTTAATTTAGACCATGAACTTTGAGATGTTTTCTTTTCCTTTTGAAATGCTTAGTTTCTCCTAGTTGTTTTTAAACTTAAAACTGTATGGACATGGGGTGCCTGGGTGGCTCGGTGGGTTAAAGCCTCTGCCTTCGGCTCGGGTCATGATCCCAGGGTCCTGGGATCGAGCCCCACATCCGGCTCTCTGCTCGGCGGAAAGCCTGCTTCCCCCTCTCTCTCTGCCTGCTTCTCTGCCTACTTGTGATCCCTCTTTCTGTCAAATAAATAAATAAAATTAAAAAAAAAAAAAATTGTATGGACACCCAACCATAGCAGTAGCTCTATGTTTTGCACTAAGAACTCATCCCCCATAGTTTATCTCTGGACTGCTGTATATTACGGCATCTGTAACTTTACATTTCTAGTAACATCCAGCATCTTCAGTTAAGTTTAGACTTTAAAAAAAAAAGCTTCGTCTACCTTTAGAAAGCTGATTGGGTGTTTAAACCAAACATTCCTCTTGTATCATTTGCTCCCTCTCATTTTAGTCTAGTTTCCCCTACTCTTTTTTTTTTTTTAAGATTTTATTTATTTATTTGACAGAGATCACAAGTAGGAAGAGAGGCAGGCAGAGAGAGAGGAGGAAGCAGGCTCCTCGCGGAGCAGAAAGCCTGATATGGGGCTCAATCCCAGGACCCTGGGGTCATGACCTGAGCCGAAGGCAGAGGCTTTTAACCCACTGAACCACCCAGGCACCCAGTTTCCCCTACTCTTAACGTGAATAGAAATTTGGTTATACAGAGCTTTTTGCCTGCCTTTCCCCCCCCCCCATTACAATTTTCAATATTTAACAGCCCTTCTAGTTCTACTTAAAATATTCTGTATTTTTTACATGGGACCACAGAAATAATGTACTGGCATTCTCCCTTACCCAGTAGACTTTGGCATTCTCAACCTCAGGGTACTTGGAAGTAAGAAAAAAAAAAAGCAGCAGGGAAAATGGGTTTTGTAAGCTTTATTCTGCAACAAAAATATTGATCTGTTCTTGAGGAATTAAGTGTTTCACAAAAGTGAGTTCTCCATGTGACTAAAGCTTCAGTTATTCATCATGGACAGTATGTCAGTGCAGTTTGAAGATCCTTGCCATTACTGGTGAGCTGGTAAATGTTTGACAACTAGCTCACGGCTGGGGGTGGTGGTGGGGTGATCATGTGCAAATTTCAGGGGGTAAATAATCCCACTTTGGCTCATTTCAAGCTACCACAGGACATCATAGAACACAGAATTGGAAGGAGATGTATAATTATAAAAGTATGTTATTTCTATGGATATGATAACCACAAAAACATGGAAAATAGTAAAAATAAAGTGAATTTTGAGTATTACTAAATCTGATATATTGGATGTTAACATAATTGTCAGGTTATATAATTAATTTTTAATAATGGCTGTGTTTAATAGCCTGTAAAATTTTTTTTAAATTTTCAAATTGGTACTCATAAGCCAGCTCTAGCGAACTACCGCCTGCACACTTAGTTTTGTAAGTGACTTAGGCACTAGCCAATATGAATTGAATCCTTCATGCCTTTTTCATATTCCTCCATGTTTTCCTTGTTATGACTTTACTTTTTAAAAATCCTCTAAGGCTACTGTAAATGTTCCATTTGTGTCATCTGTAAATAAATACAAACAAAAGGAATTCGATAAACAGTGGGAAAAATATAGAGACCTTTCTTCAAGGAAGACATATAGATGGCAAAGCAAAACATGTTGAACATCTTTAGTCACTAGGTAAATGCAAATTAAAATGACAATGAGATATACCACTACATACCTATTAGAATGGCTGATTGAGGATACTAGTCATAACAAGTCAGGAGGAACTGAAATTCTCATACACAGCTGGGGAGAATGTAAAATGGTACAACCACTTGGAAAACAGCTTGGCAGTTTCTTGAAATATTAAACATATACCTATCAAATGCCAGCTATTCCACTCCTAGCTATTTACCTAAAAGAAATAAAAACCTATGTCCATACAAACACTTGTAGAAGAATATTTGTTAGAGGAGTGCTCAGGTGGTTCAATCAGTTGGGCATCTACCTTCGGCTCAGGTAATGATCCCAGGGTCCTGGGATTGAGCCCCGAGTCAGGCTTCCTGCTCAGCAGGAAGCGTGCTTCTCCCTCTCCCTCTGCCACTCCCTGTACTTGTGCTCTCTCACTCTCTTTCAAATAAATAAATAGGGCCTTTAAAAAAAAATAGTATTTGTTATAGACAAAAACTGGAAACAACCAGAATGTCCACTGATGGGTAAATGGATATGGAAATTGTGAATTGTGGCATACCCATACAAAGACTACTACTCAACAATAAAAAAAAAAAAAAATTAATGAACTATTGAGTTGCACAACATAGGTAAATCTCAGAATAATTATGCTGAGTAAAAAAAGTCACAGAGGGGGGGCGCCTGGGTGGCTCAGTGGGTTAAGCCTCTGCCTTCGGCTCAGGTCATGATCTCAGGGTCCTGGGGTCGAGCCCTGCATCGGGCTCTCTGCTCAGCACTGAGCCTGCTTTCTCCTCTCTCTGCCTGCCTCTCTGCCTACTTGTGATCTCTCTCTGTCAAATAAATAAGATCTTTAAAAAAAAAAAAAAGTCACAGAGGGCATACTATTTTATTTATTTAAAATTGTAGAGAACGCAAACTAGGCCAGAAAACGGATCAATGTCTTCCTGTGGATACAGGAGAGAGGGGTTAGCAGAACAACAGGGTTTACAAAGGAGTACACAGATATTTGTAGTGATGCATATGTTTATCATATTATGATTGTTTTTTTTTAAAGATTTTATTTATTTATTTGACAGAGAGAGATCACAAGTAGACGGAGAGGCAGGCAGAGAGAGAGAGAGAGGGAAGCGGCCCAACCCACTGAGCCACCCAGGCGCCTGATGATTGTTTTGATGGGTATATACATATGTCAGATTACCAAACTGTACACTTTAAGTAAATGCAATGTATGTCAATTGTACTATAATAATGCTATGAAAAATTTAAAACTGGTCTCAGGGCGCCTGGGTGGCTCAGTCATTAAGCATCTGCCTTCGGCCCAGGTCATGATCCCAGGGTCCTAGGATCGAGTCCCACATCCGGCTCCCTGCTCGGTGGAAAGCCTGCTTCTCCCTCTCCCACTCCCCCTGCTTCTGTTCCCTCTCTCGCTGTGTCTCTCTCTGTCAAATAAAGATTTATTTGAGAGAGAGTGCATGTGCATAATATATTTCATGTTATTTGTTCCTCACGTGACTATTATAATGAGGCTTTGGTATTAATATTCGACCACTGGTTTTTCAGACTCTGTTCAGTGAACACTAGGGATACTCACAGAACCATCTAAGGTATCCTGAGTGGGTATGGGATTGGAGATAGAGGGAAAGTGATAAAGATTCTGAATGGGCAAGGCTTCAGCCTCCAACTCAGGCAGCTTGTTTTGTAGACTTAAGGACTCTTGGGAAAGAAGTGTGAAAATCATCTAAGTTTTCCACAAGCCACACTCAGAGGCTAATACATAGTAGTTGCTCAATAAATATCTGAATGGATTTTGATTAAATTTAAAATGCCATGGGGCGCCTGGGTGGCTCAGTGGGTTACAGCCTCTGCCTTCGGCTCAGGTCATGATCCCGGTGTCCTGGGATCGAGCCCCACATCAGGCGCTCTGCTCGGCAGGGAGCCTGCTTCCTCCTCTCTCTCTGCCTGCCTCTTTGCCTACTTGTGATCTCTGTCTGTCAAATAAATAAAATCTTTAAAAAAAAAATTTTAAATGCCACTTTTACTTCTTTCTGTACTCTTCATGTGGCACATAAACTTTTATTCTGCCATTTGAGTTTCTTGAGATGGGAGTATTAATTTTTGAGAAGAGCTGTTGATTTTATACTACAAAAGGTAACAATTGCAAGGAAGACGAAGAGTAGAAGGATCCTGAGCTCACCTCCCCCAAGGGATACACCAAGGCTGCAACTACTTTTAATGCAAATCACTCTGAAAACAACCTGAAGACTAGCAGAACAGCTTTTCCACAGCTAGAGATATAAAGAAAAAGCCACATTCAGAAGGGTAGAAGGGGCAGAGACTCAGGAATCAAAACCCTGGCCCAGCAACCCACAAGCAGGATGGATATCACAAGAATGGAGGTCCTCTCCAAGGAGGGAGGGGAATCAAGCCCCACATCGGTACCTCTGGATCTGGGGACCTGCACAAAGAAAATAAACCCCCATAAAATCTGCCTCTGAAAATTAGCAGGGCTTATCTTAACGCCAAGAGAGCCAGTAGGCTATAAGAAACCAAGACTCTACTCAGAGGGTCAGAGCACTGTATCACTTGGTCTGAGATCCAACATAGAGGCAAGCCATTTGAAAAGCAAAAGGTTATACATGGGTTTATATGTGAAGGAAATTTACTGATTTTAGGGTGTATGCTAAAGGGTCAGAGAAATGCTGGTGGGCACCATTTTTCCTGCCTTCTTTTAGCTTAGCTGGCCAGATGCTTGTGGGAGCCAGTTCTGACACTCTCCATCTGTCCTGATAATACCACTTTCTCTATGCCAGAGTTCCCCTGCAGACCTGCCCATCCCAATCAGCGCCACACCTGGCAAACACTGTTTTGTTTTGTTTTGTTCTGAAGATTTTATTGGGGTAATCTCTACACTCTAGATCAAGACTCACATGCTCCACTGACTAAGACTCACATGCTCCACTGACTGAGCCAGCCAGGCACCCCAGCAGCCTCAGTTTTGAACAGTGTTTCTCCAAAGCAACTTTCATCCCACCACACATGGTGGGCAGCCCCAGCCCAGGCCAGTACACCTCCAGAGCAACTCTTGCCCCAGGAAGTGGGTGTGCTAGCCTACCCATCAGCATGCCCATAACAGTTGTGGCTAAAACTCTTAGCCAGCTACGCTGGGAGCTAACCCCATCCACCAGTACACCCACGACAGCCAGGTCTCTTAGCTAGCTGCACAGGGGTCTAGCCCTGCCCACCAGTATGCCCACAGTAATCATGGCTAATCACTGCAACCAGCTATGCTGGAGGCCAGATCTGCCCACAACAGGAAGGTGCATGCAGGCAGGAGATATCGTTGGGAGTACTTGGTTCTGGTGACACAGAGGACTGTGCGACTTGGCCCCAAGGGACACCTTCTACATAAGGCCATTACTTTCAACATCAGGAGACATAGCTGACCTACTTAATATAGAGAAAAAACACAGAGTCAGGAGACAGAAGAATATATTCCAAACAAAAGAACAAGACAAAACCTCAGAAAGAAAACTATGAAAGAGAAGGAATCTATCTGATAAAGAGTACAAGGTAACAGTCATTAAGATGTTAATCAGATTTGAGAGAAGCATACAAGCTCAGTGAGAACTTAAAGATACAGAAAATATAAGAATCGGAGCTGAAGAATACAATAGCTGAGGGATGCCTGGGTGGCTCAGTGGTTAAGCTCCTGCCTTTGGATGGGGTCTTGATTATGGGGTCCTGGGATCGAGCCCCACATCAGGCTCCCTGCTCCGCAGGAAGCCTGCTTCTTCCTCTCCCACTCCCCCTACTTGTGTTCTGTACCTCACTGTGTCCCTGTCAAATAAACAAAATCTTAAAAAAAAAAAAAAGTACAATACATGAAATGAAAAATACACTAGAGAAAATCAACAGCAGATTAGAGAATGCAGAAGAATGGAGCAGTGATCTGGAAGACAGAGTAATGGAAAGCAGCCAAGCCATACATAAAAACAAATTTTAAAAAATTAATAAAGATAGGTCAAGGGACTTCTGGGACAACATCAAGCATACTAACATTCATAGTATAGGAGTCCCAGAAGGAGAAGAGAAAAGGGCAGAAAACTTATTTGGGAAAATAGCTGAAAACCTCCATAAGTTTAAGAGGATGAAAACAGACATCCTGGTCTAGGCTACACAGAGAACCCCAAATAAGGGAGCCCAAGGCAGTCCACACCAAGATATATAATAATTGAAATGCCCAAAATTAAGGATAAAGATAGAATCTTTAAAGCTGCAAGAGAGGGGCACCTGGGTGGCTCAGTGGGTTAAAGCCTCTGCCTTCGGCTCAGGTCATGATCCCAGGGTCCTGGGACTGAGCCCTGCATCAGGCTCTCTGCTCTGCGGGGAGCCTGCTTCCCTCTTTCTGCCTGCCTCTCTGCCTACTTGTGATCCCTGTCTGTCAAATAAATAAATAAATAAAATCTTTAAAAAAAAAAAAAAAAAAAGGCGGCAAAAAAGCCAATAGTTACATATAAGGGAAACCCCATAAGGCTATCACCTAAATTTGTCAGCAAAATGTTTACAAGCCAGAAGGGAGTGACATGATATATGCATGATAAGTGCTCAAAGGAAAATAACCAAGAATACTGGACAAGGTTATCACTCAGAATTGAAGGCGAGTTAGTTTCCCAGATAGACAAAAGTTAAAGTTCAGCACCACTAAACTAGCCTTACAAGAAATATTAAAGGGAATTCCATAAGCAAAAATGGAAAGGCCATAACTAGAAGAAAGCTATAAAGGAAAAAATTCCACTTGTAAAACCAAACACATAGTAATGGTAGTAGATCAATTACTTATAAAGAAAGAGCTGATTATTTGAAAAAATAAAATTGATAAACCTTTAGCCCAGACTCATCAAGAAAAAAAGACAAAGAACTGAGCTTGAATGACTCAGTTGGTTAAGTGTCCAACTCTTGATTTTGGCCTAGGTCACAATCTCAGTGTTGTGAGATGGAGCTCCACATCAGGCTCTGTGCTGGGTGTGGAGCCTGCTTAAGATTCTCTCCCTTTTCCTCTAAAAAAATAATATCAGAAACAAAGGAGGAGATGTTACAAGTGACACAGAAATACAAAGGATTATGAGACTACTGTGAAATATTACATGCCAACAAACTGGACAACCTAGAAGAAACAGATAAATTCCTAGAAACATAGAATCTCTGGAGCCTGAATCAGGAAGAATTAGATCTGAACAGACGGATTACTAGTAACAAAATGGAATCTGTAATCAAAAAACTCCCAACAAACAAAAAGTACAGGACCAGACACCTTCATAGGTGAATTCTACCAAATGTTTAAAGAGCTGATACCTATCCTTCTCAAACTATTCCAAACAAAAAATGGGGTAGGGATGCTTCCAAATTTATTCTGTGAAGCCAGGAAGGATTATCCTGATATCAAAACCAAAGATACTACAAAGAAAAAATTACAGATCAAGATCCTTGATGAACATAGATGCAAAAATCCTCAACAAAATTCAGCAAACCAAATTTAACACTATGTTAAAAGGATCATTCAACACCTCAAATACACCAATATGATATACCACATTAACAAAATGAAGGATAAAAATCTTATGATCACCTCCAAAAGTGCAGAAAAAGCCCTGGACAAAACTCAACATCTGTTCCTTATAAAACCTCTCTGCAAAGTGGGTTTAGAAAGAATGTACTCCAACATAATAAAGGCCATATCGGACAAATCCATAGCTAACATCATACTCAGTAGTGAAAAGCTTAAAGCATTCCTCTAAAATCAGGAACAAGACAGGGATGACTACTCTCGCCACATTTATTCAACACAATAGTAGAAGTCTTAGCCACAGCCATCAGACAAGAAAAAGAACAGGCATCCCAAGTGGTAAGGAAGAAGTAAAACTTTCACTATTTGCAGATGACATGATACTATATATGGGAAACCCTAAAGACTACACCAAAAAACTATTAGAACTAATGAATGGATTCAGTAAATTTGCTAAATATAGAACCAATATACAGAAATCTGTTTCGTTTCTATACACTAAGAACAAAGTACAAGAAAGAGAAATTAAGAAAACAATCTCATTGACAACTGCATCAAAAAAGAATTACCTAGGTGGGGCGCCTAGGTGGCTCAGTGGGTTAAGCCTCTGCCTTCAGCTCAGGTCATCATCTCAGGGTCCTGGGATCAAGCCCTGCATCGGGCTCCCTGCTTAGCAGAGGGTCTGCTTCCCCCTCCCCCTCTGCCTGCCTCTCTGCCTACTTGTGATCTCTGTCAAGTAAATAAATAAGATCTTAAAAAAAAAAATCTTTGACCCCGCTTACTCTAAGATAATTCCCTATCTTCTAACTTGCTATCATGATCAAGCTCTGCATTTTTTCACTTTCCATCCACTCCCTAACATGCTTAAATTTAAATTCTGTCGGGATGCCTGGGTGGCTCAGTCGGTTGGGTCACTGCCTTTGGCTTGGGTCATGGTCCCGAAGTGTGGCTTGGGTCATGGTCCCGGAGTCCTGGGATCGAGTCCCGAATCAGGCTCCTTTGGCGGGGAGCCTGCTTCTCGCTCTGCCTCTGCCACACTGCCTACTTGTGCTCTCTTTCTAACAAATAAATAAAATCTTTAAAAAAATTTTTTTAATTCTGTCGACACTGCCTCAATAAAATTCTGAGTCATCAGGGACAAAATTTAGTTGACAAGTTTCTAATCTTTAGTATATTTAACTTTCTATACCATTTCATACTTGATATTTTGAATAGGTAGTCAAATATATTTTGAATGAATAAATGAGAATTGATGGAGGGAAGGGAAAAAGTTGCTCTCAAACTCAAGAGTACCCAAGGAATAATAAATAGCTGTAGTACTCAGAATAATGTCTCCCCCTGATCTTCAACCCCCACAGAAGATGTCTACATCCCAGTTCCTGGAACCTGTGAATATGTTATGTTACATAGCAAGGGGGAATTAAGGTTATGGATGGAATTAAGGCAGCTAATCATCTGGCCTTCACATGGGTAGATTTTCCTGGATTATCGCAAAGATCCTTATAGGAAAGGAGGCAGGCAAGTGTGTCAGAGTGACATGATGGGAGAAAGACTCAACTGGACATTTCTGGCTTTGAAGATGGAAGGGGATCGTAAGCCATGGTGTTAGCAGCCTCTAAAAACTGGAAAGGGCAAGAAAAGAGATTGAACCACCAGAAAGGAACAAATCTTATACCTTGATTTTTAGACAAGTAGAACCCATTTCAGACTTCCAACCTCCAATATCTTAGTTATCCAACCTCCAGATATCTTAGTTATCTAAGATAACTGTTGTTTTAAGCCGTTGAATTTATACTAATTTGTTACATCAAGAGTATTACAATAGCCATTTCTAATTTTCCTTTAAAGTATAGTTGAATCTTGTGATTTTTTTTTCCTATTGAGTCTGATCTGTTGAGTGGAGGCTTGGAAATAAGAAGGAAACCAGGATCAAATGAGAGTTCCATTAACTATATCACAGCAACTCTTCTCTTGCTGACCTTCAGACTATCAGCAGCTTGCTTATAATCAGATATAAATACTAACATCCTACTATCAGAAATTAAAACCCTAATGAAAACTTAACAGGTACATACTTGCTTTAGGAACAAAAGTATGAAGAAAAAAAGAATTATATTCTTCTTTTGTATTCTGTGAGTTTGTAATTCACCCATCCCATACCCTTCAGAAGAAAATCTGAACCCATTACCATGGCATGTTAAGGTCCTCAATATATCTAGCTTTGACTTTCAACTGTTCTGTCTCTTCTCGTTCATTCTTTCCTTGCCCTCCCCCACTCCCCGACTGCCTCCAGCCAAAATACTGGCCAAACCTGTAGTCTCCAAAACCTACCAGGTCAAGTTCTCTGAGACTTCTTCGTGTTGTTCCCTCTGCCTAGGAAGCTTCCTCCTTCTCCCCTGGCCCTCCCCACCCCCCACAAGGCCAGCTATGCCTTTCTTTCATTTCTTTAAAGACAACTCTCTTCCATATAGAAACTTGCCCTGGGCACCCCCAGTTAAATTAAGTACTTAATATTACTCTATGCAGGGGCACCTGGGTGGCTCAATGGGTTAAGCCTTGCCCTTCGGCTCAGGTCATGATCCCCAGATCCTGGGATCGAGTCCCACATCGGGCTCCCTGCTCGGCGGGAACCTGCTTCTCCCCCATCTCATCTCTCTCTGCCTGCCTCTCTGCCTACTTGTGATCTCCTGCTTTCAAATAAATAAGTAAAATCTTAAAAAAGAAAAAGAAAAAGCCTCTGCCTTCAGCTCAGGTCATGATCCCAGAGTCCTGGGATGGAGCCCCGCATTGGGCTCTCTGCTCGGCAGAGAGCCTGCTCCGCACCCCCCCCATCTGCCTCTCTGCCTACTTAGGATCTCTGTCTGTCAAATAAATAAATAAAAATCTTTAAAAAAAAATATTACTCTATGCATGTATCTATGTCATCATATTATGGTGATTGTCTGATCCTTAATGGTCTCCTCAATTAAAAGACTTTCTTAAAGGTGACATCTGGGTCTTTCATCTATGTATCTTCAGCATCTAGCTCAATGCCTTGCATATAACGGGCATTCATTATGTGTTTTTAGGAAGATGGGAATAATTATATCAATAGGTTTCTATTATATTAACATTCTTCAGCCTAAACCTTCACTTAGGGAGAAACTTCCAGTTGGTCTAGTTAGACCCAAATATCGCTGACTGACCAACTGTATGAGTCACTTGGTTTTGCCTCAACCTACATCAAAAGCAGCCCCATATTGTGAATGGATGTTTTTAAAAGCCGTAAATAAGGTTGTTTTCGGAAGGCAGAATGCACTATCATATGTGAACAATGTTGTTATAGTGACTAAATTTCAAGTTACCAAGTACAGAAATGGTGACCTAGTTGTGTAAAACTGAACCACCATAATTGTGGTAGCCCGAATTCTATGCTCGAGGGTAGATCTTCTGGTGCTTGAGCAAAGAGGGGGAAAAAATCCTCTTCATTCCTCATTTCCTTGAGAATAGTTTTGCCTTTGACATTTTTCTTCCCACTTCTTTCTGCACACCTCTCCTTGTAGTCTCCAATGTCCTTACCTTTTGTCCCTAATTATAGCCCTATCCAAGCCAGGAGCAGGCATTTAGCTTTATCCCTAAAATGCTCCAGAGTAATCCCCTTCTCTCCATTACTGCAGAATAGAAAGAAGGAAAATAAGGAAAAGCTAAATTCACAAAAATCTGTAACTATCTAATTATATCTTAAATCTCAGAGGGTTTTGTGGAAAGTATTCTCTGGGAGTTGAATTTCAAGTATTTTAACACCCAAGACTCTCCATTTTTGTCTGGGTCTTTTTGTAAGATGGAGAACCTGTATCATACTGTTCTCTTACCAAATATATATATGGTAAAGACCAATCATTAACTTTTGGAATTTAATATGCTTTGATGATGGGGTATCTCTGAAACTGTCACATTCTTCAATACCAAATAAGCCAAATTTGTTAAGGTTTTTTATTTTTTTATTTTTTTTTTGTTAAGGTTTTTTAGACGTAGTGAAACGTTTGTTTCATTCTTTTAGTGCCATGTGTTAAAATCGCTACTTTTGTGCAATGAAAAAAATCAACAGGTACAAAATAGTGTGTATTAAAAATTGGCGCAGTGAGTTAGGCATCTGACTCTTGGTTTTGGCTCAGATCATGATCTCAAGGTCCTGAGGTCAAGCCCCACATGGTCTCTGCAATCAGCATGGAGTCTGCTTAAAACTTTCCCCCTATGCCCCTCCCCGCTGCATGCGTGCATGCTCTAATAAATATTTAAGAAAAACTAAAAGTCTCACATAGTGCCTCTATTATGTTACTTAGATACCATATAGATCAGATCCTTCAGAACCACTATGTACAGCATTCCCATCACTCCTTACAATTCTTTAACAAATAAAAGAATTTATTAACTTACTAAAGAATTTTCATATAGATATATTTAAATAATCAAATCCACTATTTGTAAAACAATGATCCATTTCTGGCCTAAATCACAGTACCTGTTTCCTTTGGATTTTTCTGTATTATTATTGAAGCAACAGATTATATTTATTGTTGGGAAGTAATACTAATTCAAAGTACTTATTTTTTACTTAAGTACTGATAAAGTTAATTTGTATATTGAGATCCACAAAACGGAGGCCACCTCAATGGCCTGGCCCACATGGTCACAAATCTAAATGAGTATTTGCTGGAGCTTACAGAAAACACCTGCCAGGGAAACAGCACACACCAACCACAGTCCTTCAACTCCGCTTTAGCTAGCATACCTTACCCTAGAAAACAGGAACTGTTAGCCTTACAAGGAAATCCCTGGCCTCCTAGCCAATCATGCTGCTACCATCTTACCGCTTCTTAGGCTCTGTACAACTGGCTCCTTTCCAAAATCCCCTGAATGTTCTGCTGTTTGTTAGATAGCCTGCTCCCCCAATCCACAGATTGTTTCCATTCAATAAAGGACATCAAACTTTTTTTTTAATTTTATTTTTTTCAGTTCCAAAATCCATTGTTTGTGCACCACATCCACTGTTCCATGCAATACCTGCCCTCACAATACCAACCACCAGGCTCATCCCCCTCACCTGCCCCAATAAAGGACAGTGAACTCGTTACTAAATTGGTTTTCTCATCTGACACTACCTAATCCTCAAAATCCTTATATCTAGATGATTTATCCATGATTTTCAACCTAACTTGAAATTTTAAAAGAAAAGTTTTTTTTTAAACTATTTAGACAATTTGTAATTGGATATATTCTATTTCCAGCCATAATTATGAACTTCTATTTTCAAGGAAATACAATGCTACTTAAAATTAACTTTAATCACTGTTTTATTCAATAAGATTGGTGAAAATACCCCAAATTAAAAACTAATTGATAGCAAAGGTTATTATCGTATTAAAATCTAATCTGGATTATACTGTTTGTAATGAAGGAAAAACCTACTACTGGCTGTTAATTTTTCATTTTACAAGGATATCGTATCTCATTTATCATCAGTAATCTGAGAATGTTGAGATATTGAAAATATTCAGTAATAAGCTTCAGGTTGATTTCACATTTGGTTCTAATTAACTTTTTTTTTTAGACTCTGAGATATTTCACATACCACAAACTGGGGTTTTACTCTATCTGTAGAGCTCTGCAACCATCACCATTACCTAATTTTAGCACATTTCATCATCTCCCCCAAAAAGACCCCATACTCCTTTAGCAATCACTCCCATTCTCCCCACTGCTAGCTAGTCCCTGGCAGCCAGTCATCTCCTTTCTGTCTCAATGGATTTGCCTACTCTAGCCATTTCCTGTAAATGGAATAAAACATGTGGCCTTTGTGTGTGGGTTTTTTCACTTAGCAGAATATTTTCAAGCTACAAGATACATGTATTGGTATTTTATTCTTTCTAATAAATATTATTCCATCATACAGGTATACCACATTTTATTTATCCATTTATCAGCTGATGGACATTTAGTTCTTTCCACATCTTAGCTATTACGATTGATGTTACTCTTAACAGTCATGTATACAAGTTTTTATGTGAAAATGCTCAAATTTATTTTTAGCCCAACATTTGTGCCTACCTCATTATGTACCAAAACCACCTTAATTTAAGGTCAAATGATGTTCGAAGCAAAAATAAAGTAGTTCCCTAAACCACATTAACTTGTCTTGATCATAAAATGAGACTCTGGGGCGCCTGGGTGGCTCAGTTGGTTAGGCGACTGCCTTTGGCTCAGGTCATGATCCTGGAGTCCCGGGATCGAGTCCTGCATCAGGCTCCCAGTTCCACCGGGAGTCTGCTTCTCCCTCTGACCTTCTCCTCGCTCATGCTCTCTCTCACTGTCTCTCTCTCTCTCTCAAATAAATAAATAAAATGTTTAAAAAAAAATGAGACTCTGAACTGGTGAAGTACAGAGAAGGGATAATTTAATTTTTTTTAAAGATTTTATTTATTTATTTGACAGAGAGATCACAAGCAGGCAGAGAGGCAGGCAGAGAGAGAGGAGGAAGCAGGCTCCCCTAGAGAGCAGAGAGCCCGATGCGGGGCTCGATCCCAGGACTCCGAGATCATGACCTGAGCCGAAGGCAGTGGCTTAACCCACTGAGCCACCTAGGCGCCCGATAATTTAATTTTTATGCAAATATGAAATAACATCTGGGGTTGACTTGGGTTCTAAATTACCTATTCCAAGCAGCATATGTAAGCACAGATTCGAATATAAAATCTGGACCACAGGGGCGCCTGAGTGGCTCAGTGGGTTAAGCCTCTGCCTTCTGCTCAGGTCATGATCCCAGGGTCCTGGGATCGAGCCCCGCATCGAGCTCTCTGCTCAGCGGGGAGCCTGCTTCCTCCTCTCTCTGTCTACTTGTGATCTCTGTCTGTCAAGTAAATAAATAAAATCTTTAAAAAAAAAAAAATCTGGACCACAGCATTTACAATTTAATTAAACTAATAAAATGGCATACAGTGTATTAGAGCCAGTATCCTTAGCAAGTTATAAAATTCCATGACAAAGTTACAAAGATCTGAAAATACAGACTCAATAAACCTAAGTATACGTATCAATCTATGTTAACTGTATTTATTCAAAAGTACATTTTAATTAACCCTGGTACTCAGGTTTTTATAATTATGTGGCTTTGCTGATATGTTCATATAACATTAGGACTTTGACAACTTTCATTAGTTATTACTTACTTCTCTGCCACTTTTATACTAATTTTCTTGAACCTTTATTTTTTTTCTTGCATTTTATGTCAATTCACGCAAGATCTGATCTACCACAATTAGAAAGTTTTTGAGACTTCAATATTCACTAAGGATTTTTTAAAGCTCACCCTTTCAACATTTTTGTATCTATATTAATTTTTGAATGTCAATGTTTCTTTCATATATAAAACCTTTTTAGCCCTTTATAAGACTGTAACATAAAAAATCTTTCCTTATCAGATACAGACGTTTCAACGACTGTAATTCAAATAGTCAAATGAATGAAAGTCACTTTTAACTTTATTTGCAATTGTAAAAGGAGTTCTAACACTAGATTTGTAAATAGTGTTTTAAATTTTCAGCTAATCCTAGGCTGCTCTAAAGCATCAAAATGCTTCTAAGCCATGTATGTTCCTTTTATTTTTACCCCTAACAAAATTGAGTAACATTGTTAAGTTTGCTAATGTAACTACAAGAAAAAAAATAAACAGGAAATCTAATCAACCAATAAATTCACTTCATTGCCAAATAAAAATTGGGGATTACACAACCACTTGTCTCCAGGCATATATATTCTAGACTTTCATATATTAACATTTATTTGTATGTCATTATTTCTTGTATACAATCTTGACAGTGGCCAACATAAAAATATAGTGACACCGTTATAAAACAAAGGCTTGATTTCAGATGAGAAAGTATGTCTGTAGGGCAGGCAAAGGCATAAGTGGATTTTTCTAAGCAAAACTCTTGCGGGGCGTCTGGGTGGCTCAGTGGGTTAAACCACTGCCTTCGGCTCGGGTCATGATCTCAGGGTCCTGGGATTGAGTCCCACATGGGGCTCTCTGCTCAGTGGGGAGTCTGCTTCCCTCTCTCTCTGCCTGCCTGTCTACTTGTGATTTCTCTCTGTCAAATAAATAAATAAAATCTTTAAAAATAACAAAACAAAACAAAACACTCTATTGCAACAAGAACCTCTGCATAACGATTGTCCAGCCCCAAACGGTCACCCACTTATTTAAAGGTGGTGTTGGATACCATAAGCAATACTGCTGCAAAGGAAAAGTTTAGAAAATTCCTTTCAGTCACTGGGTGGAATTTTACTTGGAATACTAAGAAATGCATAAGAAGTTGAGACAGCAAATATGTACTTGTTGCACTATTGGGCAAATTAATATTGGCTAATAATCAAAGGACTAAAAAATAATCAAACAGCTTACTAGTTGAGTGTGAGATTTGAGGTTGGACTGCCTAGGTTTAAATCCTGACAATTAGTTAATAATTTTAAGACCCTGAGTGTTTCATCTATATAAAAGAGATTTGATAAGATAATGAATTAAAAGACCCCACTCATAGTACTTCAAAAAATAATGATTAACACTCATTAAGAAATTTATACAGTATTTTAATTTCATCTTTGGCTATTATTTTCATTTTACTTCTTCTACCACATCGTATTTGCAAAGGTATGTGATAAGTAAGAATGACATAGTAAAACCTAAGTTACCAGAATGCTTGGGGAAAAAGTCATCTGGACAGGAAAGTCTTCTATAGGATATATTTATAGGTATAGTTTAAAAAAAAAAAATCAACAAATGAAATAAAACTATTTCCTAAAACTAGTATGTACTTCCATGCATTCTTAATGAGTATATTGGTAGTAATTAAACTTTTTTAAATTAATCACTACTGTTATGAATATAAATTATAACTGCATGTTAAAATTTCACAATCCCTTCAAGGCTTACCAAGAAGAGTAAGCCCACTAGACTTTACCAAAAATTTTTTATCATGAAGTTCATGGATAGAATCTAGGGAGTATGTGAACTTTGATGGGGGAGAAAAAATACATCTTTATTTTTACTAATCTCTAACTGAAATTTAGCATTTCCTTCAATTTTGAATGTAAGCGACAAACAGCTATACCTATGTCTGTATCACCACTAGGAATGAGATACTTTATATCAAATTATTACCATTGCTATGAATTTTACTTTATACATTTAGAAACATTATTCTTAGAAGAGACCATGGCTTCACCAGACTGCCAGCGTGGTCTGTCGCACAAAAGAACTCTGACCTCAAATTTGTCCCAGTCTGCTGTGCTTTGTTAATTAAGAGCATTAACATGTTCCATTATACTTTCATACTGAAGATTGTTTAGATTAGGGTAATACAAATTGGCTTATCTGGGATTTTTCTTTATGGAACTCCTGGATATTGTGAGTTGCCTTTGGGTAGGTAGGAATGTTTCCTACCACTCTTGTAACCTTGGGTTCTGAAATAACAAAACAGAGGGAGAAATAAGTCAAACAAAACTAGATTCAGAGGACACTGTAAGTAGAAATATAAAACATCCTACTCTCCTACTTTCTAAATTAAAAGACAATATGAAACTCCACTCGATAAATACCCTGAAGTTAACTGCATGGGTTCAAATTCTACTTCTGCCACTTATTAGCTATGTGATCCTGGGATTAGTAACAATCTCCCTATGCATCAGTTTCTTTATTTGTAAAAGGAGATTAATAAGCACAGTACCTGACAAATGACAGGTGTTGCATAAACATTACCTATATTTATGATTATTCTTACACAGGTATCACATTATGGCCCGTTAATGTCTGACTGATTATGTTAATAACTTAGGTTTATACACCACTGTAGTCTACAGCACCCTTTCAATTATTTTATAACATCTGAACCATACCATAACCCTGTGAAAAACGACAGCTATTATTATGTATAATTCAACTGTTGGAAGAAACTAGGATAGTAAGTAACCACACAGTATCACACAAATGGGAATAGAGCAAGAACTCAAACCTGGATTTCACTCTCCACCCCAACTGCCTAATTCTGTGTTTCTACTATATTAGACTGGTTAAAATAGAGAAAAAAGATTATTTTGGAAGACGGGAAATAGGCTATGTGATGAGCACTTTAGTGCTCTGCTACACACAGGATTGTCTTCTGACCAGAATAATATGCAGAACTTGGGAGTTTGTTAAAACTGTAGAATCTCGTGCTCCACCAAGGCTTACTAAATCACAATCTGCATTCTGAACAAAATCCTTAGGTGATTCACATACACACTAGTTTGAGCAGCACTGTTTCAGTAATTGCTCTTAGACACTCATTCTGGTCACTTAAACAGTATACATTAGCCCATTCATCACAGGCCTATTTCAGTTATTAGGTAATACTTTAACAAGAAAGAACTTGCTGCTTTTCTTTTAATGTATATTTTTAAAACAAGCTTATATTTCTATTTAATTCTTTTAAATATCCACTTCGTTAAGTTAGAAAGGAATGTTAGAAAACTTTAAACAGGTCAGCACTTACCTTTATCCCATTTATTCATTTATTTATTGCCGTTCTTTATTCCTGAATGTCGTACTACCCTTTGCCTGAAGGATACACTAGAGAGCAAAACCACCATCTCCGTATCTTACACGGGAAGATTAAAACAGGCCAATTCTATCTTTCTATTTCTGCCCCCCCCCCCTTATTTCAGTTGAGACTCCAAACTCTGATCTCTTAAGTTTTGCCAATTTTGTAGATCTAGAAAATGAAACAGAGCAAAAAGAAGAAAAATATATTTAGTCTATTCCCGTACCTCAATCTTGGCGGACCGTGAGAGGCAAATAAATACCCCGCCCCTATCTCCCCATCCTTTATGTTAATTCATAGTTGCATTTGATTTCCAGCCTGCTGTAATTCTGGGAAGGGCTACATGGGCCCACTCCTTTTAGTACTGACCTTCTAGGTCAGAAACGCGCTACATTTTGGCACGTGAGAGCGCTGATCAGCGGTCCACCAGGTTCTACTTAAAATGACTGTTACCATTTCGAAAGGTGCCTCCTCCTACTGGTTAACCAGCCCACACGGGCAAGCGAGTAAATACCGCTCACCTGCTTCACCGAAAACTTCAAAAGCCCGGATCAAGCAGGACTAAAGGTATCTAGTAATTAGACCGTGGTACCTCCCACCGCACATTCCTGATTGGGCGCGTGAAAGACCGATGTGTCGGCGCGCGCTCTAACCAGTCGGAGGAATTCCATTTCCTCTCCCTCCTACCAGCATGACCATTCAGGGGCGGTGCTTCCAGGACACGGCCCGCCCCAACTCGAGCCGGTTCCTACTGCATCTCGCGAGAATTTGTGGGTTTGGGGGCGGGCCCCCATCCGGAAGAGGGCACAAAACTGCCCTTAAGTCATTGCGGAGTTATAGCTCCTGTTAGCCAGCCACGAGGTTCTCGCGAGATCCGCCGCCTCAATACCAAGTGAGGAAATTGGGGGACTCTGCTGGGAGGGGCGTGGGTCTCGACCGCGCAGCTGCCGCTTCCATTACCTTCCTCCCATGGTCTCCTTCCGGTTCTCGATGCTTCTCTGAGGCTGAGGGTTTCCGCCGCTCGTCCACCCTTCCCCCCCCCCCCAAGCCCATGACCCGCCTCCGGCCCCCGCCCTCCCAGTCCAATCTCCGATCAGTTTAGTAAGAAGGTGCTGTTCCGAAAAGGAGGAAAAGGGGGTAGCACGGATAACCTCGGCCCTGGACGTAGGAAGTAAACCGTCCCCCTTCACCCTTAGATTCGTCCTGTGCTCGCGACGGCGGCGTTGGCGGACTGATACGCGGCGGTGAAGAGGCAGGAGGAGGGGGGAGGGGCGGAGCGTGGCAGCTGGCAGTAGTTCCGTCAGAGCGGACATCTTGTGGCTGTGTCGTGCGCGTGAGCCCCGTAGGGCCGGGGAGGCACCAGCTGCCGCGCGGGGAGGAGGCCGAGGCCGCAGCTTGAGGGAGGCCCCGGCCCCTCTGTACGCGTGGGTGTGGACGGCTAGGGGAAGGGAAGGGGGGCCGGCCCACTGGCCGGCCGGGTAAGAGGGGAAATACAGGCCTGGGGTGGCTTGAGTGACCAGCCTGTTGGGTGGGGTGGGGTGGGAAGGCTGGGGAAGCCAGGGCCTCTCCTGTTTGAGGGGGTGGGGGAATGGGCGCGTCCTCGCGCCTAAGCCGGAGCCTCAGGGGCAGCACGGGCGCGTGGTGGCGGTGGCTGGGCGGGCGCGTGCGGGAGCGCGCTGGAAGGCGGAGTGTACGGTGGCGTCAGGGACCGACACAGAATAGCTCTAGTTTCGGGGACAGCAACATACATCAAGTCTCTTCTCTATTATTTCCTTCCCCTTACTGGCCGCACCTTTGAGCAGAAACCGAAAGAAGCCCGGCGTTAGTCCGGAGTCTCCTGTTTCCCCCCCCCCCCCCCCCCCCCCCCTTCTTTGCCCTAGTGACGCCGGCATAGCGCCGACTAGGCCCCGGCTCCTCCTCTGCTGGGCTCCGGACCCTGCCCCGCACCCACCCCTTTCTCCTACGCCTCTTCCTCTCCCACCCGGGTCTCTTCCTTTCAAGAGGCCGGGAAGTCAAACTTGTAGCCGCCCCTCCGCTCTTCCCGTCACCCTCGCCGCCTCTTCGGGCCGAAGCACGGCATAGAGGCTGTTGGTGGCTTTACCACGCCACCCCACCCACCCCGGATCGCGACCGTTTTAAGGGACCTGGATTCATCAGGGTCTCTCCGGGGCCCGTGCGAGTGCTGATCTGCTCCGTTTTTGCAAAAGGCGCCTGTGTCTGGCAGAGCCGGTGTGAGACGAAGAGACAATCCTTCCCTGCCGCCCGGATAATCAAGAGTTTGGGCCGGACCTTTGAGCACACACCGAGAGAGTGAGGAGCCAGACGAAAAGCACAGACTATGGCGCTGAAACGGATTAATAAGGTAACCCGTGGGGCTGAAGGGAATGGGGTCGTGGGAGGAATGCAAGGCTCAGTTTCGGAGGAAAGCGTGGGGGTGGGGAGGAAGTATAATTATGAAAACGTCTCTTCTTGGGTCACTTCTGTTGGGGGATGGGAAACGCAGATGTACTTTAAAGAAATGATGCTTAAAGCTAGCAACAGAACACTTGTGGCAAGTGAGATGTTATCTTGAGTGTGTTTCACTGGAATCGGTTCAAATTAGGGGTGGGGGAGAGTGATTTCAGGCGGTTTGGTTCTGCTTCTGAAAGATTTAGTCTTGTTTGAGGGTCTTGGGTTTTCTAGGGGGAAGAACCATGGCAAACTCATAGGGGAGAAGATCATTGAAATTTGTCGGATCCCGAACTTAATTGGGGGTCGGTGTAGAAGTCTCTTGGCGGCTGAAGAGTAGTCAATGAGCCTAGTCAAACTTCATCGACTCTGGGCAGGTTACACAAGAAAAAGTGGGGTTGGAAGGAGATGAGCTGACACTATGTTACCACTTCCTATGTTTTGTAGTTGAGACTTCTCACCCGAAAGTATTTATCAGAGGGACACTGGGAACTGATGTAAAAGGCTTCTGGAAGCTCCCTTCTTTTGGGGGGAGGGAGGACTAGGGGTGTGATGGCAGTAAGGGGAGGTTCAGTGAACCTATTTTTGTCTCATCTTATTTAATAACACTCTCAGAGAAGATTGTTTCGCTACTTAAAACGTGGTTTGATACTGAACTATCGATAGAAGTTGAAAAAATGGGATTTTTCGAGGCTCGAAGTAGGAGGGGGGTGAGCGGAACCTCCACCTCCGGTGGTTTAGTCTCATTTTCTTGCTCTAACTTCTATCCCGCATTTTAAGATGGCGGCTGCTTTAACTGGTTCAGGCTTTTTCCGGGATCTCCTTTCGTAATAATATGAAATAAAGTTCTTTGTTAAATGTTAACTTTGACATCAGATTGTATACCGCTCTTAAGACGTCATGCTCGAGACTTTATATTCAAACTCTTGAGACTGTATTTCCCTTTTTTGTAACTTGTGTATGTGTGGTGTATTTGGTTCTTGCACAATCGAGGAGGGTGGAGTATTTACAGCTAACTTGAAAAAAATGTCATGGAATAAATTCGGCCTTACTAAAACTAGGAGACAGAGGTGGTTGTGGGTTAAAAACTTCGGCTTGGATGGATTACTTTTTAAAAAGGGGTTCAACGTGGAAGGAATGGCAAAGACTTGGCTTTACTAAGTAGACCTGACACTGCCTAATTTTATTTAATACCTGTAACTTTGGAGTGTATTTGACCAAACTGGTATTATGAAAGATGATGGTTCAGATCTTCAGGCGATGGGGGGTATAGCTCAGGGGTAGAGCATTTGACTGCAGATCTTCAGGCAATGTATTGAGGCTGAAATTTTGAATTTTGATTTAGTTTATCATTGCTTTGTCATTGTGCATTTATGTGAAATATAAAAAATCTTTGTTTTTGAGAGAATGGAAAAGGAGAGGTACAAATTTTTAGGAGTTAAGATTTTAAGTCAAAAGGATTAAACATCTCTGACCACTTCTGAGGCCATCAATACAATTGGAGAAGCATAGTTCTATTTTACAGCATAGTTAATATAAGGAATATAACATTTAGTACAGATCAAAATCTTTTATATATGAGAATTAGTTCAGAAACTAAGATGTGGAGTAATCTCAAATCCATAGCCTTTTATGCGTGTGGAACAGCACACTTCAAAGGAAGGTCTCATTGATTTTTTTTTTTTCTTTTATAGGTGATACCCAGCTGCTGTGGCACCACTTAATGATTTAAAAGCTCTAGAGAGGCAATATAGTAGTTAAGAATGTGAACTTCGGGGTAGAAATGTTCCAGTTAGAGTTCTAGGAGTGGGCAAATTATTTATATGCTTCTATGAAACAAATACTTGTTATGTATGAACAATAGTTGAGTGCCTAGTATGTTCTAGGCACTAGGGATGCAGCAGTGAGCAAAAACGGATTTAGGTTTCTAGATTTTATTTTAGGATTAAAGAGGTTAACGTGTGGCTTTGAACAGGCCCCTGGCACGTAGCACTCAGATTATTATTACTGCTATTTTATATCACTATTTTTAATCTTCAGAGACTTTAAAGAACTTTCTTGGTTTAGTTGTTTTCATTAGTACCAGATTGACTTCTGTTGGAAATATTTTGAAGGTATGTGTAATACAGGAAACTGGACATAATACTTTACAAATTCGAAGAAACAGTGTTTATGTGGGACGGTTCATTCAACCTATACAAAGATTTTGAAAGGCATATGGCTTGGTGCTTAGCTGTTAATATCAGAATCACATGATGAAACTTGGGGTAGGGGGAAGATCCAAGATCCAAACAGAATTTCAGTGAGTAGATAGTTAATGGGAGATGGCTCTTTTAGGGTCCTGTGTTCTAGAAATACAAGGTCAAGTAGGCATTGATATTAGTGTGGTATTTCTTGTGTCGTGTACCTGTTTGGGTGTTTTTTTTTGTTTGTTTGTTTTTGTTTTGTTTTTTAAGATTTTATTTATTTATTTATTTGACAAAGAGATCACAAGTAGGCAGAGAGGCAGGCAGGGGGGGGGGGGGGCGGGCTCCCGCTGAGCAGAGAGCCCAATGCGGGCCTCGATTCCAGGACCCTGAGATCATGACTGGAGCCAAAGGCAGAGGCTTAACCCACTGAGCCACCCAGGTGCCCCTACCTGTTTGGTTTTTTTTTGTTTTTTTTTTAAATATTTATTTGACAGAGAGAGAGATCACAAGTAGGCAGAGAGGCAGGCAGAGAGAGAGGGGGAAGCGGGCTTCTTGCTGAGCAGAGAGCCCGATGTGGGGCTCGATCCAGGACCCCGAGATCATAACCCTGGCCGAAGGCAGAGGCTTAACTTACTGAGCCACCCAGGTGCCCTGTTTGTTTTGAATTTACTGTCTGTAGCCCCCAAGTTCCAAATATTAAGATATCTGTATTCCTTGTTGATACTTTATTGAAATGGTAGTGTTGAGATATTTTTAGCCATTAGTAGTTTATTTGATCAGCCTTTGGATTTGTTTTTTTTTTCTCAAGCTACATTACAGTATTTTGAGTATTTCTTAGACCAGGCAGCCTTATCATATAATCTTAACTTGGTTTTCTTCTGTATTATTTATTTAATAAGCTGTAGTATGGTTTTACAGGGCTGTTTATTAAACAACAAGAATCAAAAATGGGAACTCCCAAGTTGATTAGTGGTTGAGGACCACAGACAATTTTACTACTGTTATTAAAGTAACTACAGTGCTTGTGTTTTGGGGACGTTTAGAAAGAACTACATAAAATATGTGAGCCGAGCCTAGAATAATGTTTTGAGTGTTTGCAATGTGTCAGAACTATTTGAGACACCTGCATTAACTCATTTAATATTACAACAACTCCAGGAAGTAGTTACAATTAAATTGTTATCCCCATTTCGAGATTAGAAACCTGAGGCACTGAAAGGCAGAACTGGAATTAGAACCTGGACAGTGTGGCTCCACAATGTGTCTTAACTGTTACATCATCCTTTAGGTTTTTGGTAATCAAAAAGGTTTTCTTGTGCATTATTGTACTGCTAATAGTAGCTAGGACTTAGCATTTACTATATACCCAGCACTGTTCATAAGCCTTTATAAGAATCAGTTCATTTAATCCTCACAATTCTCTTGAGACAGAGGCACTTTATCACTCAGTGATACGTAAAGAAAAGGCATAGAGGTTAAGTTCCTTATCCAGTCGCACAGTTAGTAAGAGACAGATTCAGCACAGTTAGTAAGAGACTGAGATTCAGATCAGATAGTCTGCCTCGGGAGCTTAAGCTCTTAAACTTCATGCTGTTCTGCTATTTCAAACCATTTCAATTTCTGTCTTATCCAGTGAATGTTATTTGGTCTTGCTACCTGGAATAAGCTGTCCTCCTCTCCCAGGCCACATTTAAATAATTGGGATTTGACTTTACTCTTACACCCAGGTAATAGCTAATTTGTGAACTAAGCTGTTCACTAACCTAAGTTTTGAAAGCAGGAGTGAGTTCCTTTTTGATTAGTCTCTTCAAGGACTATGGGAACTACCATGTGCCAACTAATTGTTAGGGGTATCTTAAAATACACTTGTCCCCAAAGAGCTTATAGGCCAGATACATAGTTTTGCAGGTGTTTCTTTAAGATCCCCAAGGTGATTCTGTAGCCAGCTAAATTTGTGGGACGGTTGTTGACTCATGGATGCTGATGGTGACCTTGGTGTTTAATTTTATAAAGAGTGACTTACTTTGACATTGCTTTGATCATCCTGCTTATCTGCAGTATTCTAGTTGTCGTTACTCCTACGGATACAAAGTTGAATACTCTTACTAGCACTAGAGGAAAACTACTTACAAGGTATGTGTTGTTAGGTTATATGTTATTTAACTCAAGGATTCAGTACCCCTTGTTAGTCTTAAGGTACAGTCAATTCTTGAAGATTTTCCAAATCCTTTGGACTATAATGATCCCTTTCTAGTAAAGAAGATACTAGGTTCCTACCACTGACGTGAAAGTTTTCAGGTTGGAATCTCAAGTCTTAGATTGGGTTTTGCCTTCTATAGAATATGTTACGGTTTGTGGGTTTTGACATGAGTTGCATTTATATATCAGGATATTGAGCAGAGATCTTAAAGAATATGGTATATGGGAACTAAGCTTATTTATGGAATCATTTTCTCTGGGATCAGGCATAATTTTGAAATTACCCAGATGATTCTGAGGCCTTCCTCTGGTTAAGATCCACAGACTTAGCGATAATCATTTAATCAATACTTACTGAGGTTTTACTGTTTGGCACAGTAGTCTAGTCCCAGGAGATAAAGAAAAATGAGGAAGCCTTGTCATTACCCATGAGAGTCTCTGCTTTGAGTGGAAGAAACAAGCATATAAACACACGAATAGGTGTTTGTCACCTTGTGCAACTTACCTTTTAAGAACATAAATCAAGTATGAGAAACACCTGTTGAAAAGAAAGAAAGGGCTATTCATATATCAGATTTACCCATTATTATTAAACATAGTTTATCTAAATATTTTACCTATACTATGTTTTGTCATCTCACGGTGGTTTTTCTAACTGTAGTTAATTCTCAGTGTCAAAATTTTGAAATGAGCAAAGTTAAAGGATTTTCATTCTTTAACTGGAAAATTTTGTATTCTTTTTGGTTTTGCTACAATAGCAATGATCTTATTTGAAAATTGAATGGTGTAATTAAGAACAGATGAATTTACTAACTTATTAGCCAAGTTAACCTTGGTATGTAAGAGTCTCAAAACTACCCTCTGCCTTTGGGGAAGGGAAAAATTCAATGAAGTGTTTTATACTCTCCCTTAACATCTGATTTTTATCTCTAACGATACCTTCAACGTAATCTTGTTTCATTCAGGCCTTCAACTTTTCATTGCTGGATTTGTCATATTTGGCCTTGTAGGTTTCAGTTGTGAATCAGTACTTGGTTACTGGTTCATTTTTAGAATGGAGTACTTGTTCACATTCATCTTAGCCTTGTTAGCATTTCAAAGCTAATTTATAATTGGATGTGTTCCACCACTGGACTGCTGTTAATTTTGTTTTTTTATGTCTATGAAAAGTCTTGTATGCTTTTATATATCAAAGCTGAGAACCTAAATTTGGCTGTTTTTGCTCATTTAGATAGTGCTTACAGAAAAATAGCTTTGAATAATTTTAAGTGACTTAAGTGGTGATTTAAATAAAATTGTATTATTCAACCCATTCTTTGTATCTTGTCGAATTAGGCAAACTAGCACACTGTCTAACCTGTAATTACAACTAAACAGGAAATTAATGTAGTGTCAGTGATACAATGAGACATGGTATGTAGCACCTACCTACCTGTTAATCCTTAAGGTAAAAGAAATTTTAAGGATTTCTCAAATTCTAAATTCCAAGCTATAATGATTTTAAAGTGACTGTTCCTTCTTAATTTTGAGTCTATAGCTCCATGAAATTGTTCAGATCCCAAAATATTTTGCTAAGCTTCCTTGTTAAATAACTTATGGTAAGGATACATTTCTGAAATGTATACTGTTTACTTCCTTACCATTTGTGTCTACACATGTTATGTAAAAATTTCAGAGCATTAAATCTAATACAAATTTTTACTTCATGGTAAACCTAATCTTTATAAGAACAATTAGAGCAGTTCTCATCTGCCTAATTAGGCAATTAATTGTACTGTATTTCATCCTGACATTGGTCTGAATATGTACCTTTATATTTTGCTAGGTTGTAAAGGCTCCTTGAGGGTGATTCTTACCTCAAAATTTCTTGTAAAGGCTCTCTTCTTGCCTTCCACCTCATGGCCTCCTCTCATCCAGCCCCCAAGGTGGTGGTTTCTGTTGCCCAGTATAGGTTTTAAGAGGCAAGGACTGTCTGTATGACACTGATTCACATAGTTACGCACATCTTGTCTTTAAGTCAGAAGTTTTTAAAGAAATGGACTCTTTAATACAAGAAATTACCTTTCGGTGATGGCATGAACTTCTCAGTTTTCCCAAAAGTGATGATGGGAATTGTATTTATGATACTACTATCATTCTCACTTTTGTGTGATAATGTTCAAGATGAATGGTGGAGTATGGGATAACAAATGGTCGTGAACATGGTGGTGCTAATTACTCAAGGATGGAACCTGTGAACTTGTTGTTACCATAGCAATCATCTTTGTTTTCATAAATGCTGACTTTCGTTATGTTAATATAACATAAGTAGAGGCTATCATTGGAAGAACGATTAGCAGAATGCTTAAACAGTTATTCCTAGGGGTATTAACTTACTGGACACTGATCTGAGATGGCTACTATATAACTTCATCATTCATAAATAGTTCTTACATTTCCAATTTATAAGTTCTTTAAAGGCAGAGACCATTTTTTATGTCTCTATCACTTCTGTATACCTTTGTGTTTAATACCTTGGTTTCCTGTTCTTCATAGTCTATGTTTGTCCTTTCACTTCTTTGAAATGAGTAACATGTAATGAGAGAAGCAAGAAGCAAATATTTAGCAGTATGTTTAGACATCTAAGCCAGTGTCTCAGCCTTTTCATGATTTACTTCTAACAGTCAACTGTCAAAGAGATCCTGCGTGCTATAATGATCAAAGCAAAGATCTTTGTCAAGATAAACTGTATGCTTTCTCTTATGAGTCCCAGAAAAGGAATGGTCAGACTCTTTACTGTTTAATTACATACCTCCAGATGAGAATGCTCAGTGGCTTAAGCTGTACCTTTTGGTTTCCTTAAAGAGAGATTTGCTTGACTCCTTATGAGTCTGTTTAGGCTTTTAAATGGGAAGGAGAAGCATATTTCTAAGTGAGAAGAGGCCTGGATTTTCATGCTAGCCAGCTGTTGTGCAGGAAGGTTTTAGGAGAAGCAGTTAATAGGAAGATGATCCAAAAGGAAAATACCCTCCAGAAGAAAACACCATGGCAAAGAGATGTCTAACTTTGGTGAGGTTTTATTTTTCTTTATGTCCTTGTATGCCCTTGGTCAGTTTTAGTGTCGATTCACTGTGAGTGGAGCCGTTAGCCACTCCTAGTGTGTGCCAGTCTCCCTGCCAGCCTCTTTGCTATATTAGTGGTCTTAATAGTTGGCCAAGAGACAACCTTAGTAATGCTGTTCTTGGGGAAAGGGGTGGTCAACAGTATGAACCCTTTATAGGTGCTGTATGTGAGCTATTCTCTTTGGTCCTTGCCACTGTCCCTCCCTGCTAGGAAGCAAAGAGCTAATGGTTTCAGTTCTTCATATAATTTTACAAACTGTTTTTGTTCCTAAAGCCTATGAAAATTTAGGGTTTAAAGTCATTTCGTAAAGTTAAAACCAAAGACAAAATTACTTTTGAATAATCTTTGAGTAGATGCTTCATTGAAAATTTATCTTAAGTCCAATAAATATACCTTGAGTAGAATAGAGACTTGAGTTGGTACAGTTGAAATTTTTTTTTCAGTTTTCCAAATGCCATATCAAATTTTTAAACTACATTTTTGATGTAAGGATACCCTTTTGAAAAAGCAGCTATTTGGAAATCCATCCTTAGACCTCTAATTTTCAAGTGTCTAGTAGAGACACCAAAAGGTAGTATGTCCTACACTTTGAATGCATTCTTTCCCCTAGTAAGGGGATCTGATGGAAAGCAGAAAGAAGGCCTATTTCCATAAGATTGTTTAAAATAAAAATGCTTGTTATTTAAGATCTTTTATCATCCTCGGTGACTTAGTTCTCATGTTCTTCTCTCACCTGAATTACTGCTATAGCTTCCTAATGTAGTGATCTACTTCTCTGTCCTTTGTATTAGGGATTCGTACAAAATGGGGATGGGTCTTCGATACCCCACAAATTAAAATTTTGTGCAAGTATGTGTGTATTTGGGGGGATAGAAGGGTTGTAGTTAATATCAGTCTTAGAAGTCCTTACTATAAACAGTGTTAAGAGCCAATGTTCTGAAAAGTATACATATATAGAAATATGTAGATATAGGTCTTTGTATAACTATATGTATTCATAGTTTTTTATCTCTTAAAATTTGAAAACCTGCAAAACAATGCTATGTGTGAAAAGATACATACCTAGTAGAGTGTAAAAATGTGGAGAAATAGTGGAAGCCAAATTTGGGATAATCTGTTACCTACTGTGGGAGAAAGGAAATGGAATTTGAGGATTATGTGAGGGATCGTCAATTATATCTGCAACATTTTCTTTTTTTAAATATGGAAGAAGTAGTAAAAATGTTAAGCTTTGCTTAACTAACAGGTTGGGTACACAGATTTATGGGTACTTTCAGGATATGACCTAGTAAGTTAAAAAATTCAAAGAATCCCTCCTAATGTAGTATTTGTCCATACATATAAAAAAAATAGTAAAAACCAAATTTGATTTGTCTTATTCTTGCTTAAAAACTATCAATGGTTCAGGGCACCTGGGTGACTCAGTTGAGCATCTGACTCTTGGTTTCAGCTTGGGTCATGATCTCATGAGTTGGTGAGATTGAGCCCCATGTAGGGTGCCCTCTGCGTGACCTCCCACTGTGCTTGCTCTCTCAAGTAAGTAAATCTTTAAAACAAAAATAAAACTATCCGTTTCCCATTGCGTTTGGGGTAGTCTGACATATTTAAACTCACAGAAGATCCTAGCCATGGTTAACCTTTCTGGCCACATGGGTTACTTTCTTACCTATACCCTGTTGTGTTTCTAGTATGTAAGACTATAAGCAGATTTTTACAGCCTTGTGTTCTTTCACACCCTCAACTTTGAATGAGTTTCTCTGTTTGGAATGCTTATCCCTCTCCATCAAGACCCAGCTCAGTTGTCACTGTTTGTAAACCCTCGCAAGGTTAGTGGTTACCTTTTTAAGATTCACAAAGTATTTGAATGCCTTTATTTTAAGCACTTGAGTTGTTGAAATGTAGTTTTTTGTTTCTGCATTTTGCCTACTTTATATTACCTCAGTCTGTTGGGAAAGTCATTCATGTTTTATCTTGGTATTATTCAGACCTAACCTGCTGGATACCAAAAATGCAGTCTTCCTATAAGCGAATAAATGTTTTGATAGTGAAACTTTAATAGCAGATATTGCACTTTTCATTTTAGAAATAGATTTAAATTAACCTCTGGGTTCTGTGATTAGATTAAAAGTTGTTAGACAGGACACATGACTGCTCCCTCTAGCTTAATTTTAAGACTGCTTCACTTAGTTTTCTTTCTTACATGTTTTTCAAGAAAACAAGACTTGAGCATTACATTGTGCTTTAGTGGGTAAAGTCTCTGTGGGTCCCAGTAGCTCTCTGCTTAGAATGGGTCTCCTCCCTCTTGGGGTTTTTCCCCGTTTGGATTTATTAGAAGGAAAACTGGAGTGGTTAACAATCAAAGGAAATAGCTATAGGAACCCAGAACAAGCTACAACCTCAGGGACTAAAATTGCACGTGTATATGCCAAGTCAGCTCTTATTATCTCCACTGTTCAATGTGATCGCTTTTTCTTTGGATTCACCATGTAATTTCAGGGGACATGGCTGCCAGCAGCTCTAGGTCACAACCATAGAGCTTCTGATTTAGAGAAGGAAAAAGTGTTCCAGCTTCAGTTTGAAAAACCAGGCAGAGATAGATGGACTTGATCAGGTCAGGTCCTGGTTTGGGTTGCTTTGCAACCCTTTGAGCTAATCACAGGCCGAAGTAACAAAATTCTGTGATTAGCCTGTCTGAGTAACAGGTGATTGTCAGCCACCATTAACTGAACACTACAATCACAAGTTTGAGGGAAAAACATTTTCATGAAAGCAGGATAAGATACTTATTGAGTAGACAAAATGTCATATATATGATATATGAATGTCTAAAATGACTTGTTACTATGCTTTCTCTCAAATTTTTTCCTTGCTAAGGTATTACTCTGTAATCTCATTTGCTTATGCTATAGGCATAATAATGTTATGAGAATTACTTGTTATCTTAGGAGGGCTGGTACATGATTTAAAAGACCTGTTTTTTTTGTTTGTTTGTTTGTTTTTTTTAAGATTTTATTTATTTGACAGAGAAAGAAATCACAAGTAGGCAGAGAGGCAGGCAGAGAGAGAGAAAGAGGGAGAATCGGGCTCTCTGCAATGCGGGGATTGATCCCAAGACCCTGAGATCATGACCTGAGCAGAGGCTTAACCCACTGAGCCACCCAGGTGCCCCTAAAAGACCTGTTTTGATCCTTAAAATAAGTTAGGTCATTTTTTCAGTGTTGCATTTAAAGTAGATTTTATAGTACGTAGAGTAATTGGCCTAATTTTAGATCTCTGGTTATTACTTCAAAGGTGTGTTGGTCATGGATAACTTGAAAAATAAGGCACTTCGAAATTATTTGAGAATAAGATTCTGAAATTATGGGAGGGAAAAGCTGAAATTAGACCTTCACTGTAGAGTAATAATGCCAGCATATAAAGGCTTAATGATTTATAAATACTGTGCCTAAAAACTTGTTTCTTCTATAAGAAATATTTTCTTAAATTCTTCATAATTAAAATTAATTTTCAAATCAATGTTGATGTATTCTAGATCAACTTTATAGATTCCTGCAGTTGTATTTAGAATGAAGTTGTTTCAAGGTCTCTTGGGTATTTTGTTAGATCAACCAACATTAGATTGGTTTTTATTTTAAAATAACAGATTTCTTTTCAGGTTTAAACAAGTACATAATTTGGGATAGATCACTGTAAGAACCTAGGAGGTAAATCTTTGTGGGAAAAGGGGGGGTAGCTTGGAACAGGTAAGTTGTGGGGGTTTTTTGGAGGGATCTTTTGTTTGTTTTGAACCCTTATGTTCTGAAGGAAAGAGGGAATTCAACTCCATAAATTAACTTTTGTTATCTTTTTTTTGATGGGCCAGTTAAACAAAAGAATTTGTTATATAAGCTCTGGAACATGGGAGCATTGTCTGTTCACATCAGTTAAACTAGACTATTTAATTTTGTTTTTTTTTTTAAGAGTTTATTTATTTGACAGACAGAGATCACAAATAGGCAGAGAGACAGGCAGAGAGAGAGGAGGAAGCGGCTCCCTGCAGAGCAGAGAGCCCGATGTGGGGCTCGATCCCAAGACCCTGGGATCATGACCTGAGCCGAAGGCAGAGGCTTTAACCCACTGAGCCACCCAGGTGCCTAGACTGTTTAATTCTTATGTACAGTAAAATTTTTATGCTTTGAGATGGTGTTAGATTCCCATTATAATGAAAGTGGCTGATTATGGGATGTAAGTAAATACCATATGATAACTTATCTGGCCTATGAAAAAGTAATTTGCTTCATAATGGATAGTCAATTCAAGTTGTAAGTACATTTCTTTTTTTTTTTTTTTTTTAGATTTTATTTATTTATTTGACAGAGATCACAAGTAGGCAGAGAGGCCGGCAGAGAGAGAGAGGAAGGGAAGCAGGCTCCCCGCCGAGCAGAGACTGTGATGCAAGCCTCGATCCCAAGACCCTGGGATCATGACCTGAGCCGAAGGCAGAGGCTTTAACCCACTGAACCACCCAGGCGTGCCTACATTTCTATTTTATTCAAAAAAGGAATAGTTTTCAAAACCTTAATGTGGTTCAGAATCATTTGATACTTTGTAAGGGTGTTTTTATTTTAAAGCCAAAACCATACATAGTTTCTTTTAACCATTTGTTTAATTTCTAGTCAAGAGTTTCTGTAATTCCTATTATCAGGATCAAAAGTGGTCAAAATGAATTTTCTCCCATTTTTACATATGCTGAACACGTGAAGGTATATTTAAAAGGCAAACAAATTATCTGATCTTCCATTATCCTGAAATTGTGAATCTTGGGATATCTGGCTGTTGAATAATCTTAAAAGCAAATGTGGTATGAGTTTTCAGAAGCAAGATAGAGTATATCAGAGCAACCCCCCCACCCCAGTTTTATTGAAATATAATTTGACTTGTAATGTTTTTAGTTTTAGATACACAACATAATGTTCTGATATTTTGTGGAATGATTACCACAAGAACAATTCTTCTGCATTGATTTTTCATTGATTTTTTTTTTTAATGGAGTGAATCTAGATTGATCACTCCCGAACAATTGGCCATTTCCTAAAGTGCATTTTGACCGTATAACAGAGGCAGATATTTGCTCTAGTTATCTTCCTGCAGCATTGTGTATTCCTTTTTTTTTTTTTTTTTTTTTTTAAAGAAGCCCACTATAACCTCATGGGTCTGTCTGTAAATCCCTATAAAGATGTATATATAGGTGTATATGTATATAGATAAAGTTACATCATCTTAAATTAAAAAAAAAAAAAACAGTGAAGAAACAACTATTTTCTTAACTGCATTATCCATATGCGTTACTTACAAGTCGTGGAAGAGCTCAGTATATATTTGTAAATATAAGGTGGGGTGGACTTTTGGAAACTGCATGTTTTTACTATGAGCAAATTCCAGGTTCTTTCAGAGTTGTAATTTTACACAACATTGTCTAAAAGACATGGTTGAGTTGCAGGAATAAGATCAAACAAAAAAGATTACCTACCTAGTCCCATGAGAGATTTTTCAAGTGGAAAATGAGGTCTGTGGATAGTGTGGTTTGGAAATAGCAGGATTTGAGATGGTAGGAAGTTCATTAGACAACATGAGTATTAAGAATATTGAGAACTGCTTTGTCTTAAGTTCTTAAGCCATGAAAGTATCTGATAGAACTTTTTTGGTTTGCACAGCTTTTGTTGGTGTAACAAAAATTTTCATATTTATACCTGCTATGTCCCAGGATCTGGACTGGCTACTTAATGCTTTCTCTCTTTTTACTAGAATGTATTAATGTGAACTGATTGTATGTTCCTTAAAGAATGGGGTGAAAATAAACAGTTGACTTTCTTTGCTTGCTTATGTTTTTTATTATGGTTACATGACCCATCATTTTCTGTTTTGGTGTAGGAACTTAGTGATTTGGCCCGTGACCCTCCAGCACAATGTTCTGCAGGTCCAGTTGGGGATGATAGTAAGTAACTCTCAAGTTGATTTTAATGGCTAATTTCAAAAAAACTTGTATGTGTTTAGATAACAACAGTTTTGTTTTGTATTTCCTTAGTGTTTCATTGGCAAGCCACAATTATGGGACCTGTAAGTATTAAGAATTAAAACATTTTGCTTTTAATTAAAGGTTCAGCATTGACCGAGTTGTATTTAACTTAGTCTTACGTTTATTTTATTACATTGTAGTACTTTTTTGGAATTGCCATAGTTGTACTGTTTTTGAAAGGCATAACAATTCAATGAATAGTAATTTGTTACATGTGCTATGTGTCTGTGTACTCAGGTTCTAGAATATAGCATCTCTGGCCTATCATATTTTTTCACTTACTCTAGTTTTCTTTCATAGGAATGTAAAGTATTATCATAGAGTTTTCTTATAGAGTCAATTAATTTAACTGGCTCTACCATGGTGTTACTCAAAGATCTTACTCCTAAAATTTTTAAAAAAAAATTTAAGTTTTTATTGTATTATTTTGATACTTGATTCTTCCTTCGTTTTTTACAAAATTTGAATATTTTTAGGTAGAAAGTGGTATTTTGAATACAGCAAAATTCCTTTCTATCCTGGGTAGATAAGAAACTGTATATGCTGGATAATTGAATATTCAGAATTATGGATACCATCTAAGAATTTCACAGAATTAGAGCGCAGTAAAACAACCTGGGGTAAGACTGTATCTTGCACAATACTTAATATTTTTTTGACTTGGAAGGCACTTTAGGATTTCTATTCTAAGGTATATGTATGTCTTAATCTGCACCCCTCCCTTTGGTGGTTTAATCTCAGCATAAATGTTAATAATGTACTTGGTGAGTTAGTGGTCTATAGATAGATGTCTGTCATTCTTAAAGGAGAAATGTTCTCGGAAAAGTTAGTAAGTTTTTATTCCGTAGTTCTGAATTTGATAACTGTAATCTTGATTGTGATCCTTCGCTGGATTATCACAATGAAGGATAGATATGGTCCCTCTCATTCTTTAAGGAACTTACCTACTGGGAGAGACAGACAGTTAAAACAGGTGTGATAATGTGGGAAGTAAGTGATACATAAATGAAGTGATTAGTGGGAGAAATTTTATGGGAAATCCATAGCAGGAATGATTGAGTTAGAGTAATTATGATGTTAGGACTTAAAGGTAAGGGGATTGTGAATCATAGTTGAACTTGGTATAGTGGTAGTGGTAGAATTAGATTCTTAATTTGAAATCTGCCTATATTCTAATTTAAGAAACTATTCAAAGTCAGAATTGTTCATTTCCACTTGTTTCAAGGCCTGTTTTTACTGTTGTAAATCTTATTTTGCTTTAAAATGCTTCCTTTTATTTGGTAGCAAAATTGTGATTTATTTATTTTAAATACACATAGTTAATTCAGTGTGACTTTTAACCAATTTGGTCCTCAGAACATTTTAAAAGTTGGCTAACTTCACATAAAAAGCCGGACTAGACCTTCATTTCACAGCAGTAATGGCTTGGGATGGAGTAGCAGCTACCTCCCTTTTTTATACGGAGCTTGTGTCTCACACTATTTCTATCCACTCATTTTGCCTACCTTTTAGGCACTTGGATTTGTAATTTCTAGAATTTTCTCATTATAGATAACCCATTTTCAAAGCATATGTAATAAAATATCCTAAAATTTGCACCAAATAAAAGCTCATCTTTGATCCAGATGGTGCTTTAAAATGACCTCATTATTAAAATTAGTTGTAAGTATTAATAAAGCACTTAAGTGTCTGTCTGCTTTTGGCTCAGGTCTTGATCCCAGGGTCCTGGGAATGAGTCCCACATCAGCTCCTTGTTCCTCAGGGAGCCTGCTTCTCCCTCTGCTTGCTGTTCCCCCTGCTAATGTGTGCTCTGTTTGAGATGTAAATAAATACAAATCTTATAAAAAATAAATATTCCCTGATTAACAAAAGCAAAAACTATATTTAAGTAAGCACATTTAGATGCCAATTTCCAAGTAGTTAATAGTTATCCTTGTAGAGTCATCAGTGAAATAAGTCATTCTTAGTTTGGCTTTTGATTGCATTTTGTGATAAAACATTACAGTTTGATTATGTCACTAATTGCTTTATTTTGTTATATGTGACATGAGCTAAAACATAGGGCCATTGGTCATATAACAATCCATATATTTGCAGATTTGCTGAAAGAATAAATGGTGACAAAAGTACTTTAGCTTTGGAGTACTTCTTAGGTCAGTAAAAGTGATTGGCAGTGCCACATAAGTAAAGGTTCCTGACTAAGGACTGGAACATCTAATTTAAGTTTTGTACAGAGTCAACTATTGGATTTTAGCATTTTATAGTCTCGAAATGTTCTTGATCATTAAATTTATGAGGCAGAATGCTTCTTTCTAATAACTGTTTAAACTGGCTTATTCTTTCCAAAGGTAGGGTACTTTGGAAGCACAGATACTAATAAAAATTAAATCTTCGAAAGAATTGACAGAGCACTGCTGTCTGTGGGCTTTTTAAACTGGTGGTTTTTAAGTTTTTGGTTTTTTGTATTAAGGGCAGTTCCCACTATCAATTGATGCAGTTAGGAGAAATTAACTCCTTATCTGATAGTTTATACACTTGATGTTTCTTTAATTGGAAATGGAACTGGCAGAAATATAATTTAAAGTAACTTGGAGAACCACCCTGACTTCCACCTAATCTTTGATACAGCCATGGAAGAAGGTACCATTTTTAGGTAATACAAGTAACCAGCCTGAGGAGAATCACTTGCAGAAACCATCTGGTCAAATAATTGGTTCATAGGTATTGTCTTACTGGTCCATAAGGGTTATTTTTCAACTTATTTTAAGTGTATTTTGTCAGTTCCTGCAGAGGCTAATGATGTGTGGAAACTTCCCCTTTCAGTACCTTTTTAAGGAACTTTGTAGTCTAGAGGAAGAAGAAAATAAAAGTTACATAAGTATGTTGGGTACTAATAACTGTTGTAGAGAAAGGTATAAAAGAAGGGCAACAAGCATATTGAACTAAATAAAGAGAAGGCTGTATTATCTTTTTAAGGATATTTAAACTTGAGATGGATGGTACAGTGTAGGTACGGTCCTAGAGATGAAGAAGATAAGGATACAGATAACAATATTTCAAGTGGGAGAAAAAGGAGATGTGTGAAATATTTTAAGTCCAGTAGGGAGCGCATATTCAGGAGAAGAGGTGGAAGATGAGACCAACTATATTGGTGGGAAGGAGACCATAAAGCACCTTTTGTGCTTAGGAGTTTGCACTTTTATCTTGAAAGGTGTGCTAGATTTCAAGCAGGAATATAACTTGTGTTTTAGGACAACTTCAGCATTAGGGTAAGGATAAATTAGAAGAAAAAAACCAGAGTGAAGGCAGGAATATCAAAAGTAAGCCATTGCTATAATATAAACAAAAGATCGTAAGATCTTGAATGAAGGGAGGTAGTGGCAGGCAGTGGGCATAAAAGAGAGGAAGCTAGTTTAAGAGGTTTTAAGGATCTTTAAGATTAATAACTACTTTGATCAGTGATGAGTTACTGGTTTGTGGTTTGAGTTTTGGATACAGGAGACATCTAAGGATAAATATTTATAGGCATATATATATATATATGTCCTGGAATTAATAACTAGAGAATTAATAACTAGAGAAAAATTCAAGATTTAACCAAAATAAATATGAGTCAGGAGATAGAAGCAAAAGATGGATCTGGGGGAATACCAAGACCTTATGATTGCCCTGGGGGAGGAATACTGACTTTGGACTGATTGGAGTTAAAACCAGTAGAAGGTGTCTAAAGAGATCGGGTATAAATTCTGGATTTCTAAGACTTGGGTGAGGTTACAGATTAAAGTATTCTTCTTTTTCTTTTGTTGTTTTCTGTTTGCTTTCAGTTTATAGTAAATTTGATAATAGAGCTTCAGTTTTTTAGGTAGCATACTTTGGTTTGGTTACCTCTGGATCTTATGGTTTTACCAGTTTTTCCTCTTTGAGTTGATGAAATTGTAGTGTTAAATTGTAACACTGAAATATTTTCATCCCTGAGTTTTGTTTTTTGTTTGTTTTTTTGTTTTTGGGGGGGGGTGTTTTTTGTTTTTGTTTTTGTTTTTTAATAAGTGAAATGAAATTTGGCTTTCCCTAAATCTTACCATCAGATTGCCTTTATTCAGAAGCAGTCAGATACGGTCCTTCTGATTGTATGAAACTTGGAATGAAAACTCAGAACTTTGGTAATTAGGTTTTATAAAAACTTTTACTGTTGAGGAGTACTATGTAAACATTTTCCGTATTAGTCTGTTTTGTAAAACTATGCCATTTGAAGCATCTATTCCCAATTAATGTAGCTGTTAACAAAGGAATGTTATTTAATTCAGATCATATTCCGTGCTTTATTTTTTCTATACTTTTTATATGCTGCTTTGCAGTCTTAGTTTTTTGAATTTGAATTTTGTAGGCAATATGAAAAGACTTTGGAGTAAGAAGGACTCAAGTTGTAGTTCTTTGATTATACTAGTTATATGTTTCTTTGAACTTCATTCTTAATCAGTAAATTGTCATTTTCCTTCAAGTTGCTGGTTTGCCCTGTTCATTTTTCATAATGTTTGCAACATTTTTTATTGCATGTCTCTTCACCAGAACACTTACCCATCAATGTAAGAAATTGTTCTCTGTGTCCCTTACACATACCTGATCTGTAGAACAGTTAAGGTTTTTTTTTAAAGATTTTCTTTATCTGTTAGAACGAGCAAGCACGAGCAGGGTGAGGGGCAGAGGGAGAAGCAGGCTCTCTGATGAGCAGGGAACCCGACGCGGGGCTCTCGAGGCTCCATCCCAGCACTCAAGGATCATGACCTGAGCCAAAAAGACGCTTTAACAGGCTGAGCCACCCAGGCGTCCTAAGAACTGAGTTAGATTAATTCAGTTATTGTTTAACTATTTTACAGAGGGCTGGGAATTAAATGAGCTATATTAAAGTGTCAGATCTGGAAAAGTTTTTACTTTCCTGACATCCAGAATGGGCATAATAAAAGGCTTATAATTAGCACTATGTACATACTGTCTGTAATGGAGAGGAGTGGATGTTGGTAATAACTGAATTACTCTAAATTTTTAAAGACATCGCCAGGTGACTTCTTTGCATATCCAGAAGCAGTTATGCAGTTACTATGTTTTACCCTAAAGGTTTTAATGAGGTCACTGTCTTTTGTCATCATTCACTGATCCCATATTGACCAGTGATCTTCATAAGACCTGGGTTCCAGTCTTGGCTCTTACACTACAAATTATTCAAGTCCCATTTGTATCTAGTGTAAAATGGGAATACAGTGTTACCTTTTTCCTGGTATTGGTTTAATTAAATGTAAAATTCTGGCAAGTTACTTATGTACTAACATTGTGTAATATTTATTAAGAGAGTTCTTCATACTCAGATTATATAATAAGCAGAACAACAAAGGAGGAAGAGTGATGCTATAGCTTGAAAATTTCTGTTCTGTTGAAGTGGCAGAGCAGTTCCACATTGTTTCCAAATTTGTAATCCTGTTTATTAATTTGTTGTGGAGAATTCAGTATGGTTTTGAAAAAAATCTTCCATTGTTTTGGGGGCACCTGGGTGACAATAGCTTGAACATCCATCTCTTGGTTTCAGCTCAGGTAGTGATCTCAGGGTCCTGGGATCAAGTCCTAAGTCAGGCTTCATGCTCAGCAGTCTGCTTAAGACTCTTCCCATCCCTCCTGCGCTTGCATGCGCATGCACACACACAGTCTCTCTCTCTCTCTCTCTCAGAACTTCAAAAAAAAAATTGGTTTTAAATGAGAATTTTGAGGGATGTCTGGCTGAATCAGTTGGAAGAACATGTGACTCTCGATCTCAGGATCATGAGTTTGAGCCCCATGTTGGGTGTAGAGATGATTTAAATAAATGTTTTTTAAAATGAAGGTTTTGAGGAGCCAGATGGGAATTAAACTTGTTAAAAACCTATTTGGGGCGCCTGGGTAGCTTAGTCGTTAAGCATCCACCTTTGGCTCAGGTCACATGCTTGTGGTCCCCCTCTCGCTGTGTCTCTCTGTCAAATAAATAAACAAAAACAAACAAAACTATTTTGTTTCTGTTTTGCTTCTTCTGTTGAAGGTAGTTACAGGTTAACCTGCAATAGCCAACATTTTGATTTGCCGAAGTGACCAGAGTGGTGTGTTGAGGTGCAAAGCCATATATGTGTATATGGCTGTCATTATCAGAAATAAATATAAGACCTTTTTTCAAATTCAGGTTTGATACATAATACTGTATGTAGACCTTATTGCTAAGTATATTTTTCCTTTGTGAAAATAAGGATCTAGAACATTTGGTTTCTGGTTAATTTTTCAGTTCTTTGGTGACTTAAATAAAATGGGATCTAAGTAAATAAGGGTTCATTATTCTGTAAGAAATTTTGATTGTGTTGTTTTAGTAATGTGAACTGAATTGTGGAATGATTTTTATTCTCTCTTGCAGCATAAACAGGTAATCTTGTTTCATGTTAAAGAAATGCTTAGAAAATAGAAATGTTACATGTATTATTTAGCATTAGTATTTTAAATATCAGAGTTAAGCAAATTTTTCTTTTCACCAGAATGACAGCCCATATCAAGGCGGTGTATTCTTTTTGACAATTCATTTTCCTACAGACTACCCCTTCAAACCACCTAAGGCAAGTATTTACCCCCAAAATCCATTAGTAAATAAGATCTGTGCAATATTTCAGAGGAGTAGAATATTCTTAGAAATCAAGGTTCTACATATATAAGGCTAAATTGGGGTATGTACATGTAGTGACTAGGAATAATTAAGGCTAAATATATATGTATTGAGTCACTAATACAGAATGCTGACTTAACCTTTAGTTAAGAGAGCAGTTAGACCTGGATTTGAACTTTGTAAATTTGAACTTTGTAAATGGAGATAAGAACTGACTTACCCTTAATGTTGCAGGACTCTGATACATTATGTGGAAGGTTTTTCCACTGTTTTTTATGCTCATAGAGATTCATATTATTAACCTTTGTAGTAGTAGGCTTCAAGTATTAGCTTCCTGTGCATTTGCCCATATTGTTAAAGCCTGTGCTGTTTTTGTTAGGGTTCACATGGTCTGTCAGGGGGTTGCATTTGCATATATGACAATAAATCTATCAAAACTTAGAGTTGCTTGATGCACTAAGGTGACTGGTCAACAGTTATTAAAAACATAAGGTCTTGACTTTCAGAACAGTTAACGGAAAGCAAACCTATATGAATTCAACAATAGAAATAACAAAACATTGGCACTTCAGCAAACTTTGCAATCCCATTATAGGTGCAATGTAATAGTTACTTCAGATGAAACATTTTCGCAATCATTCAGATTTGTATTTTATGTACAGTGGAAATGCAGACTAAAACACATACTTTTGTAACTTGATACTTTAAATGAGTTGGTCTGTAAATTTGGTTTACATTCTGAAGTTCCTTTATTTTTTAATGAATATTGATTACTGTTAACTATGTTCTTTTGATACTCCTGACATGGTAGAGCCAAAGTTAACCTTCAGAATATGCCATCATATCATTAAATGATAAAATTTTTGCCCCAAAGTTATATTTTTCATTTTAAGTAAAGAGAGGGAGGTCCTGGAAGATCTTGATCAGAATATACAAACCAGTTTCTGTAATTTTTAGTCTTTTTATATGTATTAGTAGGTTTTAGCCATTTGAGAGAGAGAGAGAGAGAGAGAGTGTGTGTGAGAGAGACACAGTATCATAAGCCTTGCTTAAAAGTCTTCTGTTTCAGATTAGGATGCTTATTTTCACTTGGGAAAAATAACTAAACATTTTTGTTTATTTTAGGTTGCATTTACAACAAGAATTTATCATCCAAATATTAACAGTAATGGCAGCATTTGTCTCGATATTCTAAGATCACAGTGGTCTCCTGCTTTAACTATTTCTAAAGGTAAAGTACTTTCAGAGAAAGAGCCCTGAGCTGCTCTGATTTTCAAATTAAAGGAGTTTCATTGGGGCTTCTGGGTGGGTCAGTCAGTTGGGTATCTGCCTTGAGCTAGAGTTGGGGTCCTGGGGTCCTGGGATCAAGCCCCACGTCGGGCTTCTTGCTCAGTGGGGAGCCTCCTCTTGCTCCCCCTGCTTGTGTGCTCATGCTCCCTCACTCACTGTTTCAGTCAAATAAATGAATAAAATCTTAAAGAAAATAAAGTTTCATTTTGGGGCCTACTTCCATTTTATGCCAGTATTTTGGTAAGAGGTGGGGAAGGGAAAAAAAAATTTTTTTTTTCTATTTGTGCTTTTAGCAGTATTGATTAAAGACTGTGGGAAAAAGTTAAAATTCAAATTAGGATATAGGCATTATTTGCAAATAATAGGTTTTTTTTAATATAGATTTCTGTAGTATTTTTCAATCCTAGGCCACTCAATCTCAACTCCCGCTCCTGCGTTTTATAAAATGGTAGATCTGAAGTTTAATAGAGCTTTTAAATCTTGGTTTCCATTGTAAGAAGATTCTGGTTTTGCATTCTTGTGTTTCTTACAGTATTTTTTAGGTAAAAAGGCTTTTAAAGCAACTTGGGTGGTTAATAGATTTAATAGATTGTTCCTACCTAGTAATAAGCTAAAATTATTAGAGTCTTGGAAATGTCTCTAGAGTAATTCTGGTCTTCTACTTTTAATAAGGGTCCATTAGGTGTCATCTCAAATAGGTTATCCAGTCTCCACATGAATATTCCAGATAAGAGATTGAGTGCCTTCATCTTTCCTCCATTTTGAATGACTATGGTGGCTTTTATCACCACCCCACCACCCCCCACACAAATGACCTACAACCAACTGTCTAATGGGAAGTTTGCCTTCCAGTAAATTTTGTGTTTTGGTGTTGATGTAGCATTTCTTAGTACAAAAAATGAGGGTTTTTTACTGTTGCTAATTAAGACAGTGTTTCGGATATGTTTGTACAATGAATTTGAAGTCACTCTTGGAGAAGAAAAAAATCAGTTTTGGTGAATGCTGCTTTAATTTCGAGTGTGACATAGTTTTAGATGTTTCACCTTTTTGGGATACATTCCAGTTCCCTTGCAAATCAAGCTCTCTTAACACCACAGTACAGTACAGATACTATATAGATACAGTATCAAGAATATCTTAATACTAGGTTCCAGGTTTATCACTTTTGGGAATAAAATTCAACACTATGTTTCTTTATATGTGCTTTCCTGCCTTTTGGGTTTAAAACTATATTTGCTGTAATACATTACATTAGTACTGTCTTTCATGGTAATGTTATCTTTGAAGATTTTTATAACCACTCTGAGCTTTTATATGTTAAAATTTTATAACATTTTGCAGTGTCTGGCACATAACAGGAGTACAGATTGAATTAGATACATGCTATGTGGTGCTTGATACCTTTCCAAGTTCATATATTGAATAGGTCAAGGTAAGAACTAGAGTTGAGAAGGCTCACTGAGTTAATAGAGCTAGATCTCCACGTTCATTTAATCAGTACTGTTTATAAATTCAAGGAGCAAAACAGTGGAGCAGTTGTTTTTGTGAAACTCCCGTGAGTGTAGGGCAGAGAATGGATTTTTCTTTTTTTTTTTTTTTCTTTTTAAATATTTAAGTAATTGCTGCTCTCAACATGGGGCTTGAACCCACAACCCCCAAGATGAAGAGTGAGTCACACACTCTCCTGACTGAGCCAGCTGGCTCCCAGAGAATGGATTTTTTCATCATGCCTAACAGCTGAGAATAATACTGCACAGGTGTTCTGCATATGCTTTGCTAGATTTCCTCTTCATAGTACCAAGAAACTCCAGTTACTTAAATTTTAATGCCACTTTTAAAAAATGATTATTAATAAACTGATATATAGCATCATTTGAATATCTGAGAACTCCTGAGTTGGGCAGAATTTTTGATAGCTAGTCAGTACTAAATTTGATCCCCACAAAGCTCTGTTTTTAGCATTCCTTATCTACTAGGAGTTTATCTCCTATGAAGCAAAATCTCTATACAGACTTGTTTCATTGACATTAAGATGCAGGCTAAAAAATCTTTTGAGGATTGAGGTTTTTTAATAATATGATTTTAAAGATACTTTTATTTATCCAAATTCCCAATGCTGGGTAACAGACTTTTTTTTTTTTAATTTGCAGTTCTTTTATCCATTTGTTCACTGCTATGTGATCCAAACCCAGATGACCCCCTAGTGCCAGAGATTGCACGGATCTATAAAACAGACAGAGATAAGTAAGTATATAGTAGTTTAAGGAAATAATATAAAGAGTGATGTAATGAGCTAGGCTTACACTCTGTTGTAAGTTGTGGCAGTGCCAAGAAGATTTGATGATTTATTTCTGATAAGATAATAAAGTGTACAGAAAGGTAGTTTTTGAAATGGGATATTTTTTAAATAGTTTTTAGTTTATGTGACAGTGAATAGCCTGTCTAAAACGTTCTATTTTTCTAACCTGGTCATTGCTTTGTCACTAAGTTTCTGGGAAGAAAGCAAAAATTTTCCTTACCCCAATTACGTTTTTGAAACAAATACTGGTACTGTCATAAAAATTTATCTGAATTTCTCAAATACTTGAATTATCTTTGTGTACAACTCCACCATTATAACTTTGTTGTATGTTGTAATTAACGCTAAGTATACTTGTTCAATTAGGTACAATAGGTTAGCAAGAGAGTGGACAGAGAAATACGCTATGTTGTAGGGTAAGAGGATCTGCACTCTATGGTGCGCTTATTCATGGTACTGCCAGCACTCGAGTGCTGCATGTTTTAAGGCACTGTATTAACTAACAAAAGGTAACGTGACAGTTTTTTGAAAACTGTACAGTTAACTGCTTGATCTGTTTAGTGTGAAAGTATACCCAGTAGTCATTATTGCTTGAGAAAATTTTTGCATGGCAAAGCAGTTATATATAGCAGTAGTAAGAAATTAAAGTTTAAGTAGTATCTTTCTCAAACTACCATGATATTTACATTCTAAATTTGGTATATTTTAACCTTAATACCAGTACTATATGGAATGTGGTGATTTAGTTCAAATTTGGCCCAGAAATAATAATATAAGGGGAAAACATTTTTTTTAATAAAGTCTCTAAGCATCTAAACTAAATGTTCATTACTGACAAGCATGCATTAATACCAGCTATACTTTGTGTGGCTCCGTGTATGCTAAATGAAACCTTTGTTTCAAAGTGCTGGCTTTTTGAGAGGGTGTCTTTAAATGAGGTAACCATGGGATAAAAAGATATTATATGTTTATGAAAAATAAAATTAAAAAAAAAAAAATAAATAAATAAATAAATAAATAAATGAGGTAACCATGAATGGTAGAAAGAACTTCTGTATGCCAAAGTTTAGAAAAATGGTTGAACCATGTTTAGTTCTTGGTTTGAAATGAAGCTAGTTAATATTACAAAGTGTAAACCAGAAATACAAATCTAAAAGTTCTCTTGTGCCCTTTGTTGTATATTTCTTAAAGTTCTCACTATAATTTTTGGTAAGTAGCCTATGGCATGGATGTAATACAGGGAGAAATTGATAGCATTTGTCAATATTAGTGGTGTTCCTCAGTAATAAATAACCTTGCTTGTGTGTGAATTATCTGTTGATCTTTTAAACAGATGCCCCCAAATTGTACCCCTAGTGAAATTCCCATTTACTTGGTCTTAAGTGGGGCTTGTTAGCTCCAGTCTTTCTCAAAGTAACACATAAGTGTTCTAATTAACACATACATACCAGTCCCACCCACATCCCTCTTGAAAATTGCTTTTTTTCACCCTCCCCAGTGTCTAATCTTCTACCTGTCCTTAACTCTCAAAGGTATTTTCTGATATTACTCAAGCTCTAGTAATTTCTCAAGGTGTAGGATTCAGATAAAATTGTTTGGTTCCTGCTTTGATGGAAATTTTATAGATGTTCAGAATCTCTGTTGCACTCTGACATAAGTCCATGATAAACCGTAAAATATTTTTTTAATGTTAAAATTTGTTGGAATGGATACTAATTACAGAATTTCTAATAGAACATTTAACTCAGTGGTAGGGGAGAGAAAATTGGTCTTTGATTTTTGTTAGCCTCCTCAATCTCAGTGCCACTTTATTGTGTGTATTAAAACACTTTCAGTGTATTGGAACATTGTATTAGAAGCATAAGGCTTCCATTTCCCACGTTGCTTTTTTTTCCTAGTTGTCTTAAATCTAATCGTAACCCTGAAAGATGACTCCATGATGAGTCTGGAGGTAAAACAAATCTTTCCTTTTAAGTATTAAGAATTCTTTAACTTTTTAAGTAACATCTTCTTTATTTACAGGTACAACAGAATATCTCGGGAATGGACTCAGAAGTATGCCATGTGATGCTACCTTAAAGTCAGAATAACCTGCATTATAGCTGGAATAAACTTTAAATTACTGTTCCTTTTTTGATTTTTCTTATCCGGCTGCTCCCCTATCAGACCTCATCTTTTTTAATTTTATTTTTTGTTTACCTCCCTCCATTCATTCACATGCTCATCTGAGAAGACTTAAGTTCTTCCAGCTTTGGACAATAACTGCTTTTAGAAACTGTAAAGTAGTTACAAGAGAACAGTTGCCCAAGATCAGAATTTTTTTAAAAATGGAGCATGTGTATTATGTGGCCAATGTCTTCACTCTAACTTGGTTATGAGACTAAAACCATTCCTCACTGCTCTAACATGCTGAAGAAATCATCTGAGGGGGAGGGAGATGGATGCTCAGTTGTCACATCAAAGGAAGCAGCATTATTCTAGCATCCAGTCTTTTTTTAAGCCTTCCACTGTTAGAGATTTGAGGTTACATGATATACTTTATGCTCATAACTGACGTGGCTGGAGAATTGGTATTGAATTTATAGCATCAGCAGAACAGAAAATGTGATGTATTTTATGCATGTCAATAAAGGAATGACCTGTTCTTGTTCTACAGAGAATGGAAATTGGAAGTCAAACACCCTTTGTATTCCAAAATAGGGTCTCAAACATTTTGTAATTCTCATTTAAATTGTTAGGAGGCTTGGAGCTATTAGTTAATCTATCTTCCAATACACTGTTTAATATAGCACTGAATAAATGATGCAAGTTGTCAATGGATGAGTGATCAACTAATAGCTCTGCTAGTAATTGATTTATTTTTCTTCAATAAAGTTGCATAAACCAATGAGTTAGCTGCCTGAATTAATCAGTATGGGAAACAATCTTTTGTAAATGCAAAGCTGTTTTTGTATATACTGTTGGGATTTGCTTCATTGTTTGACATCAAATGATGATGTAAAGTTCAAAAGAGTGAATATTTTGCCATGTTCAGTTAAAAGTGCACAGTCTGTTACAGGTTGACACATTGATTGACCTGATTTATGCAGAATTAATAAGCTATTCGGATAGTGAAGCTTTAGTATGCTGCACATGATACTGGCAGCCCTGGAGTTCATAGATGGACTTGGGACCCAGCAGTTTTGAAACATGTATGTGGAGTTTGAGAAATTTATTTTCCAGGTGCAACCCCCATCTAACTAAATTTTTTTCTTCACCTTGTACACTCGACAGCTGAAAAAACCATAACATGGGAGTAATAATGGGTCAAAATTTACAAAATAAAGTACTGTTTTGGTGTGGGAGTTGTCATGAGGCTGTGTTGAAGTGACTTAACTATGTGGGATATTGAATATCCATTGAAATGGATTTGTTCAGCCATTTACATTAATGAGCATTTAAATGCAACAGATATCATTTCAGGTGACTTAACATGAATGAATAAAAGTCAATGCTATTGGATTATTTTTTGTTTGACAAGTGCTATCTGTGCCACTAATTTAACTTCTGTAGTAACAAGGGCATTATCATTCTTCACCCTTCCTAATCCTGACCCTATAGTTTTACTTTTTTTGTAGTTATTTTAATTTGTCCATTGCTTTCTTAAAATCTTGTATTTATTTCTAGCACATCTGTGACTTTTCTTCACTTCCACATTTTTGCACTGCTTACATTTATGTGCATTCTTACTCCTTGTCTGCATACAGATGTGGAAAGCTAGATAAAATAAATGTTAAAGCTTGATTTTTTTATAAACATTTTAATACATAGTTTGGACATGGTTTATTGACTTAAGGTTTTTCTCTAAACTGCAAGTGAAATGCATGCCTTCCGAAGATGTTCTGGCTTTGTTAATTCTGTAATTTAAGCATTTCATTGAGAAATATCAACCCAGCTATACAATTTTCCGATGAGTGAATTTTTTTCATTTCATCTTTTACTTAAAAATTACTCCTTAAAGGTAGATGTCATACTGTTAAAGCTATTTTGGACTCAAATTACAAATGCGAAATTAGTAGCCTACTGCTCCGTAAGGTAAGAAATACTGTTCTTTTGCTCTATTTTCAAAGTAATTACTTCTGATTCTATACTCTCAAAATAATAGCTTTAGTAGGCATATCACTGAAAGCCAGCTGTGAATAAACAGTTTGTTAGAGCTTCTGAATTCCTTTTCAAGTTGATCTTTCTTTTTAGCCATAGACAACCTTTAAGTATACATAGAGATAACTTAAACCATTGATTGTCATAATAATTACTAGATGTGTCCAGTTCTCTGTATCTTTGATTTGATGCTTTCTATGACATTTCTTATGTCACTTATAAGGGAATAAGCCATAAAGGCTTCTCCAGGTTTAAGAGAACAGTAAAGTACCTGGAAAACCAACATTTCTGAATGTATGGACACTGAACTTGAGATCATCTCCAATGAAACCTTCAAACAAATCTAAGAATTTGCCCTTCCCCCCATATATATTACTAGTGCCATGTGTAGGACTGGATGCATATTAGATTAAAAATTGATTTTGGTTCTTATATTTCCTAGGTCTTTTTCATGCATAAAGTCAAATTTTTAATAGTTTCTCAATCTATGAGAATTATAGTCCAGCTGACCTATTATGGTAAATTATATTTTAAGTGACTCATTTTTCCTGGGCAAGTTTGCAATGTGATACCAGATTTTTTAAAAAGCTTGTTAGTTTGCTTTTTTGTGTGGGTGTACTCACAATTTTTTAAAGTATGAACCACAGTTATCTAGTGGTCTCAGGGGTAGTGAAACACTCACTTTTTTTTTTTTTTTTTTTTTAATGGCTTAGTTAAAATATGCTTCAGTTACTGATCATGCTGTGTTAGTGATTTTGGAGGTGACTCAAATTAGCTGTGTTTTGTGTTGGCATAACAAAACTGTTAAATGATTGTTGATGACACTTAAGTGAATTTGTCTTCTATTTTATGAGGAAACCAGTATAAGTCACTAAATATTGTCTTAATAGTGACATCTGCATAACACTTGTAATAGCTAAGGTTAATTGAGCTTAAAGGAATTGTTACCATTAAAGTCTGTGTTTAAAGACACTTCGGTCTCAGTAATTCCAGCTAACATGAAATCCACACTTTAATACTGTGTCTATTTTGAACCTCTTAAAATAGCAGTTACAAAACTGGTTTATAAAGAATTAAGACTGGTTCTCAAAGTGTGGGTTCCAAGACCTAGTAATCAGTATCATTTGGGAAGTTCTTTAGAATGGAAGTTACAGACCACACTCCAGGTCTACAGATTGAGAAAACGAGAAACCCAGTGGTTTGTTTAAAAAGCCATCCAGGTGATTCTGAAGTCTGCTGCTAGATCTGACAGCCCACAGCAGCAGTCCTTGAGCCTTATCAGTAGTTACTTGACACGTCTTGCTGTTCCACAGGGATAAGAGAACTTCTCTTGGATGCCCAAATACATCTCCATCTTATTTATAAGTATCTGACAAGTTTATAGCACTTTGAGTTACAATAATGTAGATTGTTCTACATTTACTTAATGTATTAACATCCTACGGTTAGTCTAACCTAGCAACTTTGAAATTTATGACAAAAGATAAAACTGTTTATATAACTCAACCAATGGCCAAGTAGTATTTAAAGAGTAACCAGGTACAAAAGTTGGCTAAGTGTTGGTTGAAAATGGAAGCAAAGATTTGAACACTGGTCTCATTCTGTGGCCTTCACATTGCTTAGCTTTTTATTTGCCCCCCACCCCCCGCTTGGGGGAGGTGAGTGAAAAGGTAAAATCTGATGTTTAGAGTGTTTGCAGTATTCACTGGATTTAGCATGTATTAAACATACTCGAAAGTAGCTATTAAAGGTTTCAACAGTCCCAATGTAATATAAATAAATTGTGAAGGTATTTGAAAATAGGATTTTAAAGCATGACCACCACCTCTGAACCCAACCCCCCAAAAAGAGTTAATGGAAGAACTGTAAAAGATCAGAACTAAGGTTTTCTAGAAAGGCTAGGAAGATTGTTTTCTTTAGTTCTCCAGTAATTACAATTTTGCATTCTTTCCTGCTACCTTAAAACTATTTGATCCTTTTCTGCCTCATTTTGAAGAATTTATGATTTTTAACTCTGGCACACTATTTCTAGTAATTGCTCTTTTACATGGAATTTTAGTTAAGATCCCATTGTCCATTGTCTAGCCAAATTGTTCACTTTCTGGATAAAATTTTTTAAATTTGAAGAGTCCTCAAAGTTTTCCTGTACTGAAAATGGTTTTATGAAATAATTCATTTTCATTGTGCATACTATATTGTGTGAGCCTCTTAAATAACTCAGTACCTTGTTATATTAAATTTGAATAGTGTCAAGTAAGACCAAACTGGAGTTTCGTGCTCTTGTTGCTTAAGAGAACATAGTTAACTTGTCATTTGCTGACCTCCCAGCTCTTTCCTAAACTCCTGCATAGCTCCTTATAATCCACCTGGCTAAGTGAAAGGTACCTTCAAAGTGTCTAAAACCTACTTGATTTCTACACAGATGCACACACCACTGCCTCCTCTTGGGCTCAGTAAATATTCTTTGAGTTGCACTGGCCCAAAGCCTAGGCATCAGCCATGATTTCTCACACTTTCCACTTCCAAATTAATCAGCAGTCCTTTCAGGTCCACTTTTAATTTTTACTCAATCTACCTATTCCCTGTATTTACTGCTGCCACCATGGTATAAAACTTCATCACCTCTTGGGTTATTGCAGTAGCCTCCTCAGTGGTCCTCCCTGCTTTTTGTTTGGCAGCAGTTTGTCCCACACGTAACCCCCCAGATAATCAATCCTTTTAAACCTCATCACTTCACGTCATCACTGCAAACCTAAACATTTCCCATCTCATTCAGAGTAAAAGCTGAAACACTAAGGTGAACCACAAGCTGTAATGACTTTTCCTACCACCTCACCTTCTCTAGTATACTTTACCACTCCCCAGTTCCTTCAGCTCAGTCACACACACCTCTGGTAAGATTTGAACATGCGGAACTTTTTTCACCTTAAGATGTCTGCCCTTGAGATTGATTCCCTTTGCCTAGAATTATCTCAGATGCCATTTGGCTCTCTCTTTGTAAGTGTTCAAATGTCAAACTTCAGAGTGGTGTTTAACTATCTTACATAAAACACCAACAGCCCTGCCATTTTAGAGTGTGCCATGGCATATTCAATATTATACACCTTGCATGTAGTATTTGTTGTTTCTTCTTCAACCCTATCCCAGAGTGCAAGCTGTTAGAACAGGGATTTTTTGTTCTGCTATATTCGTCAGTGACTAGATGACTGCCTGGCACGTTGTTAGGTGGCCAAATATTTAATAGATGATTATGAACTAAATGATAGGCTTCACCAAAAATATTCTTTGCTATGTTTTTAACTCTAAAAGTACAAAAAAAAAAACACCATAATACACTATAGAAAAAAATACAGTAGTTCTCCCTTATGCACAGTCTTAATTACTCACGATCACCTGTGGTCCAGAAGCAGATCATCATCCAGTCAGGAGGTCAATAGTAGCCTAAGTACATCACATTTATTTAATCCCATCACACAGGCATTTTAGTCTCCTATCACAAGGGTGAGCACAGTACAATAAGATAATTTTCAGAGAAAGACCACATTCATGTAACTTTTTATAAGCTGTTGGAACAGTATATTGTTAAAATTGTTAGTTTACTTTTGTTACTGTACCTAATTTGTAAGTTAAACTTTATGGTAGGTCTGTATGTATTGGAAAATAAATAGTATATAGAGGGTTCAATACTTTCAGCAGTTTGAGGCATCCACTGGAGGTCTTTGAACATATCCTCCACAGATAAGGGAGACTGATGAAATGAATGGAAACTTACGTTCTCTTTGGCTACTGTAAGAAAAACAGCATCACAGTCAGTAGATGAACAGTTCAGTTTCCATTAGTATGGATGATTATCTTGACCGACTCTCCTGTAAAAGAACTACAGTTACTGGGGAAAACATTAAGAAAAAAAAAAAAAGTCTATAAACAAGAAAAGAGTACTCATAAGCCAAAAACAAATTGGAGCCAGGAGCCCAAATAGAATATAGCCAGAAGCCCAACTTTCACCTCAAAGACAGTTGAAAAACCAAGTGAACCTGGTTTTGTGACCCTGGCAAAGCACAGAATGCACCCAAAGAGTGGTGTCAAGTGAGAGAGTACCCTCCTTAATGCATACAGTGAGGAGTCTGCATATTCTGGAACTTGGTGCTCTGTGGCAGGAGAATATTTTCTCAGAATCTGTACAAATAGTTTGGTCTTTGTGAAGATTTGCAGCCCTGAATCTTACTACATAGGTAATCCCAGAAAAATCAAGGAAAAGATTTAATTTTTTAGAAAGAAAATTTAATTTTAAAATAGTTCGAAGTGAGAGCAGCCAAGTACTGGCAGAAGCAAACACTCTGCAGGGACTCAGTAAGTAATAGCTCACAGTTACATATCAGAAAGAAAAAAATATATATACAAAGGAACATAGCACCATGAGTGGGAGCCATGTGACCTGCAAAAATTTCAGATACTAAAAATACCAGATCATCAAAAATTGGGAAGAAAGAAGTAAAACTATATTCACAGATGACATAGAAAATCCTAAAGAATAACAATTTTAAAAATTATTAGAGCTGAAAATGGAATTCATCATTGCAGGGTACAAATATCACAAAAATCAATTGGTTGTAGTTCTATAACCAGCAATGAACAATTGTAAATTCCATTTACAATAACATCAAAAAGAATAAAATAGGAATACATTTAACCAAGGAAGTATAAAACTTGTACACTGAAAACTACAAAACATTTCTTTAAAAAAAAGTCCTAAGTAAATGGAAGGACTTCCTATGTTTGTGGATTAGATTTATTATTGTGAAGATTACAAGGATCCTCAAAGCAATCTACATCTTCAATGCAATCCCTATCAAAATCCTAATGACTTTTTGCAGAAATGGAAGATTTTAAAATTCATAGAGAATTGTAAAAGAGCACAAACAGCCAAACAATCTTGAAAAAGAAGAACAAAGTTTGAGGACTCATACTTCCTGTTTCAAAATTTACTGCAAAGTTACAGTGAGAGTATGGTCCTAGCATACAGATAAAACATATAGACCAATGAAATAGAACTGGGAATACAAAAATAAAACCATACACATCTGCAGTCAATTGATTTTCAACAAGGGTGCTAAGACCTTTCAATGTGGAAAGAATAGTCTTCAACAATTAGTTCTAAGACAACTGGATATTCACATGCCAAAAAAAAAAAAAAAAAAAAGGATTTCGTGCAAAAATTAACTCAAAATGGATCAAAATCCTAAATATAAGATCTACAGCCATAAAACTCTTAGGAGGCGTAAATTTTATGACTCTAGATTTGGCAATAAATTCTTAGAAATGATACCAAAACCAAAAGCAATGAAAGAAAAAAGTTGGACTTACCAAATTATAAACTTCTGTATGTCCAAAGACAGTACCAAAGTGCAAAGACAACCTACAGGGTGGGAGAAAATATTTCCAAATCATATACCTGACAAAGGTCTAGTTTGCAGAATATACTAAGGATCTTTAAAACTCAGCAAAAAGACAAGTGACCCAACTTAAAAATGGGCAAAAGATTTTAATATTTCTCTGAAAAAGATCTACAAATGGCCAGCAAACCTATGAAAAAGATGTTCAACGCCATCAGTTATTAGAGAAATGCAAGTCAAAACCCAATAAGATACCACTTTGTATCCACTAGGGTGTCTATAATTTTTTTTAATGGAAAGTACGTGAGGATTTGGAGAAATTAGAGCCATTTTACATTGCTGGTGGAAATGTAAGATGATGCACCTTCTATGGAAACCAGGTTGACAGTTCCTTAAAAAGTTAAACACAGAATTACCACATGACCCAGCAATTCCATTCCTAGATACATACTCCAAATAATTGAAAACAGAAATTCAAACAAATGTTTGTACATGAATGTTCATAGCATTATTCACAATAGCCAAAGGTGGAAAAAAATGGATGAATGAACAAACTGTCATATATTCATATTATGGCATATTATTTTGCCATAAAAAGGAATGTAGTACTGATGCATGATACAATGTGGATGGACCCTAAAGACACACTAAGTGAAAGAAGTCAGGAGAGTTCAATATTGACTTCTGAGGAAGATGGCAGACTAGGAGGAACCTAAGCACATCTTGTACCATGGATACAACTAGATAACCACCACATCAGTGTAAATAACCAAGAAAATGACCTCAAGACTGGCAGAACAACTCTCCACAGCTAAATGTGGAAAGGTGGCCCATCAAAGAGGGTAGGAAGGGTGGAGACCAAACTGGGAGCTAAATGGACCCACAGAACTGTCTGCAGGAGGGAGGGATGCCACAGGCACAGAAAGGGGAGAAGAGTAGACCCCACAGCAGGCACCCCAGGCATGGAGGATCCACACTGGGAAGATGAATCCCCATACCATTCAGCCTTGAAAACCTAAGGGTCAAATTTCACAAGTCCTTACAATCAGTGAAACTTAAAACTTGGAACTTAAGAAAAGTCAGCGGGCCAATGTGAAAGCTGGGAGAGCAGGAGAAAACTGAGTCCCAACCCTTCAAGAGATAGCACAATAAACAGTCTCACAGATATATAGCATAGAAGCAGTTTGAAAAATATTTGTGGTACACAGGAGGGAGATTTGTTTACTAATCTCAGAGCATGTACTGGAGGGGCAGGGACCTCTGAGAATTCTCCAGGAACAAAGGAGCTGGAGGGCATCATTTCCCTCCCTTATCCTCCCTCCATAAACACACAGGCCGCCTGCAGGAACCATTATGTTGTCAACACTCACTACCTAGCTTGTCTCCACTGTAGAACCCTTCCCTCATCAGAAGTACTGCATCTCTGGCAAATGCCTGGTCTGACTCAAGCCCAAGGCAGCCCCAGACTGGCCCACCAACAAAGCAAAGACCAAACCCTGCCAAAAACAAGCAAGGGGAGCCATTGCTGATAACTGGACTGAAGGCAAAAACAGCTCAATCACAACAGCTGGGTGCATGCAACACACACAGGAGACACCCCTGATGCCAGGTTCTGGTAAACAGGGGATATTGCACTGCAGGGCACTGTAGAACCTATTCTTCATAAGGCCACTACTGTCACAAGCAGGAGACATAACTGACTTTCCTAATATGTAGACACAGACACAGACAAAATGAGAAGACAGAGGAGTACATCCCAAATGAAAGAACAGGACAAAATTGCAGCAAAAACCTAAATGAAATGGAGATAAGTAATAGGCCTGATGGATAACATATAGTAATGGTAATAAAGATACTCACTGGCCTTGAGATAAGAATGAAGGACCTCAGGGAAACCCTTAACAAAGAGATAGAAAACATTAAAAAAAAAAATGAACCAGTGATGAAGAACTCAATAAATGAAATTTAAAATATATTAGATGGAATAAATAGTAGACTAGAGGAGGAAGAAGAATGGACTAGTGACCTGAAGGAAAGTGTAAAGGAAAACAATCAAGCTGAACATAAGAGGAAAAAAAATAAATAAATAAAGAGGGTTAGGGAACTTTGCAATATCCTCAAACCTAGTAACATTCATATTATAGGGATTCCAGAAGAAGAAGAGAGAGAAAAGGGGGAAGAAATCTTATTTGAAGAAATAACAGCTGAAAACTTCTTGAATCTGGGGAAGGAAAGAAGAATCCAGATCCAGGAGTGACAGAGAGCCCCAGAAAGAAGAATCCAGATCCAGGAGTGACAGAGAGCCCCAGACAAAATCAACCCAAGGAGGTTCACATCAAGACACATAGTAAATAAATGTCAAAAAGTAATGATAGAGAATTTTTTTTTTTTTTTTTTTGAGAGAATTTTAAAATCAGCAAGAGAAAAGAAAATAGTTACAAACAAGGGAAACCCTATAAGACTACCAGTGGATTTTCCAGCAGAATTTTACAGGCCAGAAGAGAATGAAATACAAAGGATTATAAGAGAATATTATGAAAAATTACATGCAAACAAATTGGACAACCTAGAAGAATTGGATAAATTCCTAGAAACATAACCTACCAAAACTGAAGCAGGAAGAAATAGAAAATTTGAACAGACCAATTACCAGCAATGAAATTGAATCAGTAATCAAAAAACTTCTAACAGTTGGGACGCTTGGGTGTCTCAGTGGGTTAAAGCCTCTGCCTTCAGCTCAGGTCATGATCCCAGGGTCCTGGGATTGAGCCCCACATCAGGCTCACGGCTTGGCAGGGAGCCTGCTTCCCCCCTCTCTCTGCCTGCTTCTCTGCCTACTTGTGATCTCCGTCTGTCAAATAAATAAATAAAATCTTTTTTTTTTAAAGATTTTATTTATTTCACAGAGAGAGATCACAAGTAGGCAGAGAGGCAGGCAGAGAGAGAGATAGAGGAGGAAGCAGAGAACCTGCTTCCTCCTCTATCTC
>NW_019154087.1:27288076-27290319 GCF_002288905.1 Enhydra lutris kenyoni
ACTTGTGATCTCCGTCTGTCAAATAAATAAATAAAATCTTTTTTTTTTAAAGATTTTATTTATTTCACAGAGAGAGATCACAAGTAGGCAGAGAGGCAGGCAGAGAGAGAGATAGAGGAGGAAGCAGGTTCTCTGCTGAGCGGAGAGCCCAATGCGGGACTCGATCCCAGGACCCTGAGATCATGACCTGAGCCGAAGGCAGAGGCTTAACCCACTGAGCCACCCAGGTGCCCAAATAAATAAAATCTTAAAAAAAAAAGCAAAAAACCTTCTAACAGTTAAAAGTATAGGACCAAATGGCTTCACAGGGAAATTCTACCAAACATTTTAGAGATAGTTACTATCAGTTTTTCTCAGACTGTTCCAAAAAGTAAAGAGGAAAGAAAGCAGCCAAATTCATTCTATGAGGCCACGATTTCCCTGATATCAAAACCAGAGGAAGACACTACTATAAAAGAGAACCATAGGCCAATATCTCTGATAAACATAGATGAAAAATCATCAATAAAATATTAGCAAACCACGTCCAATAATACATTTTAAAAAATCATTCACCACAATCAACTGGGATTTAATCCTGGGTTGCAAGTATGATTCAATATTTGCAAATCAATCAATGATACATTACATCAATTAAAAAAAAGGATAAAAACAATATAATCATTTCAATAGATGAAAAAAAAAAGGATTTGACAAAGTACAACATCCATTCATGCTAAAAACCCTCAACAAAGAAGGTTTAAAGGGATCATACTTCAACATAATAAAGACCATATGTGAAAAACCCACAGCTAACAACATCCTCAGTGGCGAAAAACTGAAAGCTTTTTGACTAAGATCCTGAACAAGATAAGGATGTCCACTTTTATTTAACATAGTGCTGTAAGTCCTAGCCATAATAGCCAGACAAGAAAAAGGAATACAAGGCATCTTAATAGGAAAGAAGAAGTAAAACTTTCACTATTTGCAAATGACATACTATAGATAGAAAACCCTAAAAACTCCACCAAAAAACTACTAGAACTGATAAATGATTTCAGTAAAAAAATCAACCTCAAAATGGATTAAGGAGCTAAATGTGAGACCAGAAACCATAAAAATCCTAGAAGAGAGCACAGACAGTAATTTCTCTGATATGGGCCATAGCAGCATTTTTCTAGATATGTCTCTGGTGGCAAGGTAAACAAAAGCAAAAATAGACTACTGGAAACTACATCAAAATTAAAAGCTTCTGGGGCCCCTGGGTGGCTCAGTCAGTTAAGTGACCAACTCTTGATTTCATCTCAGGTCATGATCTCATGAGTCATGGTATCGAGCCTGACTTCAGGCTCTGCACTCAGCAGTGTCTGCTTGGGATTCTCTCTCTCTCTCTCTCCCCTCTTCCTCTGTCCCTCCCCCTGCTCTCTATCAGATTAAAAAAAATAAAGTAAAAACCATCTACATAGTGGAGGAAACAATCAAAACTAAAAGACAGCTTACTGAATGGGAGAAGACATTTGCAAATTACGTATCTGATAAAGGGTTAGTACCCAAAATATATAAAAAGCTGATACAACTCAACACCAGAAAGTAAATAATTGAATTAAAAAATGAGCAGAACACATTAACAGACATGTTACACATTAACAGAAAACACATTAACAGACAATATATATTCCATATATACATTCCATATATATATGTATATATATGTGTGTGTGTATATATATATATATATATATCCAACAGACATATGAAAAGATGCTCAACATCAGTAATCATCAACAAAATGAAAAGCAACATTACAACTAGATATCACCTCACACCTGTCAGAATGGTTAAAATCAAAAACAAAGAACAGTTGTTGGCAAGGATGTGGAGAAAAGGGAACCTTGTGCACTGTTGGTGGGAATGCAATCTGGAACAGCTACTGTGGAAGTCAGTATGGAGGTTCCTCAAAAAATTAAAAATAGAGGGGCACCTGGGTGGCTCAGTGGGTTAAGCCTCTGCCTTCGGCCCAGGTCATGATCTCAGGGTTCTGGGATCGAGCCCCATGTCGGGCTCTCTGCTTGGCTGGGAGCCTGCTTCCCCCTCTCTCTGCCTGCCTCTCTGCCTACCTGTGATCTCTCTCTCTCTCTTTCTAGGAAAAAAAAAAAAAAAATTAAAAATAGAGCTACCTTTTTGACCAGCAGTTGTGCTACTGGGTACATATATATGTGTGTGTGTGTGTGTGTGTGTGTGTGTGTGTGTGTGTGTGTGTGTGT
>NW_019154087.1:27290329-27453484 GCF_002288905.1 Enhydra lutris kenyoni
GTGTGTGTGTGTGTATAAGTATATATATATATATATATATGAGGCAAAACTCACATAAAATAATTTCAAAATGTATACATATTTATATATATAAAAATATATAAAATATAAGGAATAGATATTAACCAACACTTATGTAATACTAGAAGTCCTAGCCTCAGCAATCAGGTAACAAAAAGAAATAAATGGCATCCAAATTTAGGGTATATTTTGGTCTGTTAGAAGAAACTGTATCCCAAAATTTTGAATAAAGAAAAACTTATATATATACAAAAAATAAGGTTAAATACAATGAAGGGATAGAATATGACTGTAAAAATGAAAATTAAAAAATATTTTAAAAAAGGAATTGATGGGGCACCTGGGTGGCTCAGTGGGTTAAGCCTCTGCCTTCAGCTCAGGTCATGATCTCAGGGTCCTGGGATCAAGCCCCACTTTGGGCTTTCTGCTCGCAGAGAGCCTGCTTCCCCCTCTCTCTCTGCCTGCCTCTCTGCCTACCTGTGATCTGTAAAATAAATACATAAAATCTTAAAAAAAAAAAGTAATTGATAAAGTAAGATGTTGCTTGAAAAAGGAGAGAAGAAAAAATTTAAAAAATAGAAAAAGAAAAAAATTAAGAAAATTTTAAAAATTCTGCCCAAGGCAGAATTGCACCATGCTTGCCAGGGGCCAGGCTATGTAATCTGTTCGGGTTTGCTCTTGGTAGCTTTTGTTCCCTGAACACTTTCTGTATCACTTTGGAGGATGAGAATGAAGATGGTGGCCTCCCAATCTCCACCCCAGAGGAGCCAAGAGCTCGGTGGCCACCCCTTCAGTGAGCCCTCAGAAAAAAGGAGTCAATCACACCTGTCTTCCTGGTCTCTGACCGTGCTCTGTGCTCACCTGGCCTGTGACTGAGCGTTTCTATTTCTGGCACATGGCCCCACTTAGAGTTTCTAAACCCAGCAGTTTCCTGCAGTGCACTCCCATGCCACTCTTCCCAGTGGAGGAAGGGGAGGTGTCCGCAGATCTGCTACTTGTGGGGTCCCTGCTCAAAAAGTAGTGGCCTGGGGCACCTAGGTGGCTCAGTGGGTTAAACCTCTGCCTTCAGCTCAGGTCATGGTTTCAGGGTCCTGGGATCGAGCCCTGCATGGGGCTCTCTGCTCAGCAAGGAGCCTGCTTCCCCCTCTCTCTTTCTGCCTGCCTCTCTGCCTACTTGTGATCTCTCTGTCAAATTAAAAAAAAAAAAAAAAAAAGTAGTGGCCTGACTGTGCTACGTATCATGGTTTTTGGCAACCCTGAGCTGAGAGACCCCTCCTCAGCTCTATCTTTGCAGCTGGCCTCCCCACTCTGATACCTGAGAGCTCTGTTACACTCAGGCACCACTGGTCTATCAGTGACCCTGAGGGTCCTGAGACCACACTGTCTCAGGGAGGGCTCCACCCTCTGCTTAGCCACTGGAGCAATGTCCCTCTGTGGAGAGGACCTCTAATAGTTCTGATTTTGTGCTCCACTGCTCTATCACTTGCCAGTAGCTGGCTGATGGAGGCTCTCTCCCGCCACAGATTATCTTCCCATATATATTGACTGGGATTCACTTCTCCTTCCAGACAGTGATTGCTTTTCTATTCATAGAATTCCTGCTATTCTTCTCTTTGGTCTCCTGTTGAGTTTTTAGGTGTTCAGAATGGTATAACTATCTAGCTGAATTTCTGGGACCAGACAAAATTTAGGTTTTCTACTCCTCTGCCATCTTGCTCCTCTCTCCAAACATATACCTATTTTCAAACTAAAATATTTGTATTATTATCTCTGCTATATGGATGAGGATGCTAAGTGAAAAGGAAGCTAAATGACTTACCCAGGGTTACTCAGCTAATAACGGAAATTGGGATTTAGGTCCAGGTAATCAAATTCGAGTCTTACCTCCTAAATATTATGCCAGAAATAAAAGAAGTTTGAAGTATAAAGACCAAGAGACTATAAAAATGACAAGTCAGACTTGAAAAATAACCAGAAGCAGTATTTTCAGAAAAAAAAAAAGTAGAGTAATTGAAATTTCAACTCTTAGAATAGGTTTAATACCCAGTAGACACAGCTGAAGCAAGAATTAGAGCAGTGGTAAACATAAAGAAATTCTGAATGTAGCACAGAGAAATGTAAAATATGAGAGTCTATGAAACATAGAAAGAAACATGAGTAAGTCTAACGTCTAATTGGAGCTTGAGTTCAATTTATTGCCTCTAGGTTCCAAATGCACTTTTTAACATACAAGCATACCTCATTTTATTGCTTCACAGATACGGTATTTTTTACAAATTGAAATTGTGGCAACTGTGCATTGAGCCAGTCCATCAGCTCTATTTCTTTCTTTCTTTTTTTTTTTTTTCAGATTTATTTATTTATTTATTAATAAACATATAACGTATTTTTATCCCCAGGGGTACAGGTCTGTGAATCGCCAGGTTTACACATTTCACAGCACTCATGATAGCACATATCCTCCCCAATGCCCATATCCCCATTACCCTCTCCCATCTCCCCTCCCCACAGCAACCCTCAGTCTGTTTTTTGAGATTGAGTCTTTTATGGTTTGTCTCCCTCCCAATCCCATCTTCTTTCATTTTTTTCTTTTCCTACCCTCCAACCCCCCACATTGCATCTCCACTTCCTCATATCAGGGAGATCATATGATAGTTGTCTTTCTCTGATTGGCTTATTTCACTAAGCATAATACCCTCTAGTTCCATCCACGTTGTCGCAAATGGCAAGATTTCATTTCTTTTGATGGCTGCATAGTATTCCATTGTGTATATATACCACTTCTTCTTTATCCATTCATCTGTTGATGGACATCTAGGTTCTTTCCATAGTTTGGCTATTGTGGACATTGCATCAGCTCTATTTCTAACAACAGTATTTACTCACTTTGTATCTCTGTGTCACAGTTTGGTAATTCTTTTTTTTTTTTTTATTAAATTTTTAATTTTTTTCTTTTAGTGTTCCAAGAGTCATTGTTTATGCACCACACCCAGTGCTCCATGCAATATGTGCCGTCCTTAATACCCACCAACAGGCTCACCAAACCCCCACCCTCCTCCTCTCCAAAACCCTCAGTTTATTTAGTTTGTTTCTCAGAGTCCACAGACTCTCATGTTTCGTCTCCACCTCCAATTTCCCCCAACTCACTTCTCCTCTCCATCTCCCAATGTCTTCAGTGTTATTCCTTATTCTCCACAAGTAAGTGAAACCATATGATAATTGACTCTCTCTGCTTGACTTATTTCACTCAGCATAATCTCCTCCAGTCCCGTCCATGTTGATACAAAAGTTGGATATTCATTCTTTCTGATGGAGGCATAATACTCCATTGTATATATGGACCATATCTTCTTTATCCATTCGTCCATTGAAGGGCATCTTGGTTCTTTCCCCAGTTTGGTGATTGTGGACATTGCTGCTATGAACATTGGGGTACAGGTGGCCCTTCTTTTCACTACATATGTATCTTTGGGGTAAATACCCAGTAGTGCAATTGCAGGATCATAGCAAAGCTCTATTTTTAATTTCTTAAGGGATCTCCACTGTTTTCCAAAGTGGCTGCACCAACTTGCATTCCCACCAACAGTGTAAGAGGGTTCCCCTTTCTCCACATCCTCTCCAACACTTGTTGTTCACTGTCTTGTTAATTTTGGCCATTCCAACTGGTGTAAGGTGGTATCTCAATGTGGTTTTGATTTGAATTTCCCTGATGGCTAATGATGATGAACATTTTTCCATGTGTCTGTTAGCCATTTGTATGTCTTCTTTGGAGAAGTGTCAGTTCATGTCTTCTGCCCATTTTTTGATGTGATTATCTGTTTTGTGTTGAGTTTGAGGAGTTCTTTATAGATCTTGGGTATCAGCCCTTTGTCTGTAGTGTCATTTGCTAATATCTTCTCCCATTCCTTGAGTTGCCTCTTTGTTTTGTTGGCTGCTTCCTTTGGTGTGCAGAAGGTTTGATCTTGATGAAGTCCCCAAAGTTCATTTTTGCTTTTGTTTGCTTTGCCTTTGGAGATGTGTCTTGAAAGAAGTTGCTCTGGCCCAGTCGAAGATGTTACTGCCTATGTTCTCCTCTAGGACTTTGACAGATTCCTGCCTCACGTTGAGGTCTTTTATCCACTGTGAGTTTATCTTTGTGCATGGGCAGTTTGGTAATTCTTACAATATTTCAATTTTTTTTCATTATTATATTTGTTACGGTGATCTGCAATCAGTGATAATGGCTTGCTCAAAGTTCAGATAATGGTTAGTATTTAAAAAAAATTTTTTTACAAGATTTTATTTATTTGACAGACATAGATCACAAGTAGGCAGACAGGCAGGCAGAAAGAGAGAGAGGGAGAAGCAGGCTCCCTGCTGAGCAGAGAGCCCCATGCAGGGCTTAATCCCAGGACCCTGAGATCATGACCTGAGCTGAAGGCAGAGGCTTAACCCACTGAGCCACCCAGGTACCCCAATGGTTAGTATTTTTAAATTTAGGTACATGCATGGCCTTTTTGGACATAACAGTGTTGCACACTTAATAGACTACGGCATAGTGTAAACATAACTTTTACATGCACTGAGAAACCAAAAAATTAATTTGATTCACTTTACTGCAATACTAACATTATTGTGGTGGTCTGTAACCAAATTGACTATATCTCTGAGGTATGCCTGTATCCTTTGTGAGAAACACCTGAATTCCTTTAAGCATTTCTTTTTTTCTTTTTTTTTTTTTAAGATTATTTATTTATTTATTTGACAGAGAGAGAGAGAGAGAGATCACAAGTAGGCAGAGAGACAGGCAGAGAGAGAGGAGGAAGCAGGCTCCCCGCCGAGCAGAGAGCCCCCCGACGTGGGGCTCGATCCCAGGACCCTGAGATCATGACCTGAGCCGAAGGCAGAGGCTTTAACCCACTGAGCCACCCAGGTGCCCCCCTTTAAGCATTTCTTATGAGCATAATGTTAAGCTTTCTCAGTAGAGGGTAATGGGGGGATATTGTAGGAAAACGAAAAAGTTCTCTAGCAGTTCATGGTGTGGACTGTTGTTTGCCTGGTATGGACTGTTGTTTGCCTGGTATGGGTCTAAAGACATTCAGTAAATGTCCATAGGCCTACAACACAATTCATAGGAGACTTTGCCGCCTTGGCCAGGTGATCATCTCTCTGCAGCCCCCTTGACATGGAAACCAATGTTTCTGTATGACCTATATACAGTTTCCTGTGTACTGGAGTGTCTTACACCAGAACCCACTTCTACAAGCCTCAACACAGCCTGTGTGCCTCCCACTTGTAGTCCAGAGGTCCATATAGAGCTGCCACTTCTTCTGCAAATAAATAGGTTACCTGCAAAGAAACAATAAGTAGATCAACTCAAGAACAAAAATGAAATATTTCTCAATAAATCCTGGAAACAGAAGATAGTAGAATATTATCTTCAATGCACTGAGGAAAAATAACTATCACCCTGGAATACTATATCAAGAAAAAGATCTTTCAAGAATAAGGATGAATGTCATGGATAAATGTGAAGAACATTATACCGAAAAAGAGAAGTAAAAAAACATAGTGTGCAAGTCCATTTGCAGGACATTCAAGAAGAGACAAAATTAAACTATGGTGATAGAAATCAGAAACGTGGTTACCTGGGATGGGGATAATTTGATTAGAAAGATGCACAAGGAAACTTTCTAGGATTAAATGTCCTATATCTTAATGGGGTTAGTGATTACACAAGTATATATACATTTGCCAAACTCACTGAACTGTACATTGTGATGGCTGATTTTTTTGGTTAACTTGACTAGGACACAAGATGCCCAGATAAGTGGTTATACATTTCTGGGTGTGTCTGTGAAGATGCTTCCAGAAGAGATTAGCATTTGAATGGGTAGGCTAAGTAAATCAGATTGTCCTCCCAGTTGTGACTCAGCATCCTCTAATCTGCTGAGGACCTAAATAGAACAAAAAGGCATTGGAAGGGAGAGTTTGCTCTCTGCCTGACTACCTAAACTAAGACATGGGTGGGTGTTCTTCCAAAGCTGTTTGAAATACAAATATCCTTTACAAGATAGTGCAGAACAAAAGTATGCAGGGCCTCTGCTCACAAGATGTTCAGAAATATGAGATCCATGGGGAATTGTGCCCCAATATTTCAGAACAAATTGGGTATGTGAATATTTTTCACTGTAAAACGTATGATATTGAATACAGATCCAAAGTTACCATTCAAATTGAGATGTGCTGTAAGTATAAAATTTACAAGATTTTGAAACCTTGTATTAAAGAATGTAAAATATCTCAATAATTACATTGAATATGTTAAAATGATAGTATTTTTTATATATTGGTTTAGATAAAATGTATTAAATTTATTTCACCTGTTTCCTTTTGCTCTTTTTTTTTTTTAAAGATGTTATTTATTTATTTGACAGAGAAAGAGATCACAAGTAGGCAGAGAGGCAGGCGGAGAGAGAGGGGGAAGCAGGCTCCCCGCTTAGCAGAGAGCCTGATGTGGGGCTCAATCCCAGGACCCCGAGATCATGACCTGAGCTGAAGGCAGAGGCCCCAACCCACTGAGCCACCCAGGTGCCCCTCTTTTTTTTTTTTTTTCTTAAGGAATCTCCATGCCCCATGTGGGCCTGGAAGTCATGGCCCTGAGAGCAGGAGTCACATGCTCTCCTGACTGAACCAACCAGGTGCTCCTCTTTACTTTTAAAAATGTGATTACTAGATATTGTCAAACTTATGAGTCATGCATTATATTTCTACTGAATAGCTCTGGAAGTCTAATTTTTATTGGACAGCCTAGAATGATCAATTAAGCTAATGAATAGAAACTGAGAGAGAAGATTTTCTTTGTTGGAATGCCCTAGCAAAGAGAGATGGAGGCAAAGTTTAATTGTTAATGTTTTCTTTGGGAGGTAAGATCCCAGAATAGTGAGAGTGTAGGAAAAGAGAAGTGAGTCAGAGAAAGTAGGAAAGCACCTTTAGGCAGTTGCTAGGAAAGTCTGATTCTAGTTTTTGTGACATGCTGCCTCATCTGAGATTTAAAGTGATGATAGAAGCCAGAATAACCATGGGACTGATTGGGTAGGCCTGGATCCTGGGGCTACTGAGGCCCAAGTGGATTGCATGTTGGGTTGTTTTGATTTATTGGGTTATGTTGATTGTAATTTCCCATTGACAGTTAACACTGGGCATGGAAGTGGTTAGAGATGTTCCACTGACTCCCCAAGTTTCCGAACTCCGAACCGAATCCTCCTTTCATTCATTAGGCTGTAGCAACTCCAGCTTCACCTGGCTATCAGAATGCATTACCCAGCAAGTACATCAACTCTGTTTTTACCTGTTTGTCCAATAGCATGAGGAACCCAAAGTGACTCCAAAATATTAGTCACAACTTCCAATTGGGTGGAACCCTGTATCTTTCCCACCCCTGGAATTAAGACTTCTGACCTAACAGAGTGAACAGTTTCAGGAATAGGAAAGACAAATTCCATTAGTGAGTCACTGATAATGATGATGAGAGAGGCAACAGCCACTTCTACATCTTGTTTCTTATACCTCAGTTTTCTAGTTCTGGGAGACACAGCACAAAAACTAGCCAGAGAATCAGTGTATATACTGTATCCTGAAGGAAAGGGCTTCAACCTCACAAGATACTGTCCTCTAGCTGACACCTAAGCTGAAATTTCCACTGTTTCAGTGTTTGTTTTGTTTTGTTCTGGATGGCTGCTCCTGGCTGATAAGGTACTTGGTAAAATTAGTGATTCTTAAGTTCATGAGGCCTTTTTCACATTTCTTTTGACATTGAGTGGGTCTATTTTCTAAGGCAATGTCATAGGGATACCATTTCAAAAGAAAGAATTCTATAACTTTAGGATGGTGCTATGGAGACACTGCAGTCAAGGAAGGCAGAACATTTTCAGACATTGTATTAATTCCAGTAAATCAATATGATGGCCCCAACAAGGGGCAAAGGGTCGAGGGTAATCAACCTGCTAATAGGTGGTTGGCTGGTACCATTATCTAGAACTCAGCATCAGTCTCTGCTTCTGGCTGGTTGGGCAACCAGTGAAGGCAGTAAGTAAGATCGTCTTTGGTGAGAGAAGTCCCATGTTGTTGGGTCTGCTTGGCTTTCATCTTTGCTCCTATGATCACTTCCTTCATGCGTTCAATGTCAAGTACTGGAGTGGTGCACAGAGAAACTGGCTAAAATCCAAAGGACTGGGCTTTCTGTGTACTTGATTTTCCAGACCCTCCTCTGTGGTACATGTTGTTTTTTGAGCATTAATGTGAGACACAACAAAACTGCATGTGTTGTGCCCACTCCTATAGTGTCCATCCACATATTATCTACCCAGACCTCCATGTCACCCATTTTCCACCCTCATTTAAGGTTCTCCCCCTCTTTTTAAAGATTTATTTATTTTAGAGAGAGAGCGTGTGAGAGTGAGTGAGCACAAACATGGGAAGGGGCAGAAAGAGAGGGAGAAAAGCAGACTCCCTGTCAAGTGTGGAGCCCAACATGGGGCTCCAACTTATGACCCAAGGTCATGACCTGAGCCGAAATCAAGAGTCAGACACTCAACCAACTGAGCCACCCAGGCACTTCTTTCTCTTTTACAGCCCTTTTAAGGCCCCAACCAAACAAGACTTTTGGCTCAGCTCAGATGTTCAATATATAACTATAGCTCAGGCTACCTCTCCTATCACATGAAGTGAAAAATCAAACACAGGTCTCACAACTTTGTGTAATGAGATTTGCTCTCATCAGTGTCATGGAGGGCCATTCCTGAATGGTGCTGTAATGTGGCTGGCAGCTATACTTTTACAGTCAGTTCCAATATATTCTACCAGCAGCCTACATGTGAATCAGGCCTGTGTTAGTTGGTCATAAGGAACTCCCCATGAGGTCGTTGGTATAGCAAAGTAAGTGACATGGAAGGCTACACCACCTATTCTTATAGTTTACTTGAGTGCCTTGGGCTTTGCTTGAGCCTGAATATATCACTTCCTACATACAATGGGACATTGATGCTTCTGCCCAGCTTTATGACTTGGTTGCTTTGATAATCCTCTGCTCAGGCTGCATAGTCCTTTAATGTACCACGGTCAGATGTTTGGTATTTGGTAAGACCCAGTAGCATACTAGGACATATTTTTCAGAGTAGTTTTTTATGGTGAAGTGCATAGCTTTGTTATAGAATATAAGGATCTACACCATGACTCTTCTATTGGAGCTTGTCCCAAACTCTATGTATCTTCCATGGATAAATCTCCAGCACTATCAGATTTGTAGGATCACATGATGTAAGTGTAATTTTTCAGGCCTGACCATAGGCAATTACAAAGGTCTTACCTGACAGGCCTCGTGGGAAAAAGCTATCCATCCCCTCATATCAGACTTGGTATACAATCAAGTAGTACAGTCTCTAAACGGAGTTGCTGTGAAGGACTGATGTCCTCTGGCTGTTCATGTTCTTCACATATTTACATTCCTAGCCCCTATAACTTCATTCCTAGGTCTCTTCATCTGAGGTCTTGGGCAGAGGTCTTCTTCAGCTGACTCTGCCAATATCTCCTTATGGGGCAGGACAAATGGGAAACCTTAATCTCATTTATCCCTACTTAGACTCACTACCCAGTAATTTTCTACTGTTAGCCCTTCCTCTCCTCCCTCCCCCTAGGGTTCATAAAGCAGCCAGAACCTTTTGTTCAGGGTTCCCTCAACAGTGAGACAATGCCCATATCTCTGCTGATCCACCTGACCCTCAATTTGTATGCCATTTCATGGGGGAAATGGAGCAGGGGGAGTTGGCATCTTCGATTTTAGCCTTTTGTTTATACTATCACAGTAAGTAATTAAAGTCTTCACTGTTACTTTCATTTTGGCTCCTTGTTGGTTTGATTGGCTGTTCCAACACCTGGTAGCTCAGCTCTCTCCCAACTCTGCTGAGCTCCTGATAGGGTAGTGTTCAATTTTGTTTGGCTTATTCAATATTGTCTCAGTTATTCTGGGCCTTTTGCCTCTTCTTATAAACTTGAGAATAGGTTTATCAAAATCCACAAAATAACTAGCTGGGATTTTAATTGGAATTCCATTGAATCTATAAGTAATGTTGGAGTTAGTATTTCCCTTCTTCCAGATTGGTTAGACCCTGACAAAACCCCAAAGGTTTAGGCTTCGGTTAAATGGTTTCTCTTGATGACAGGTCTTATTAAGAAGATCAGAATGGTCTGATGTATTTCAAAATGGTTCCTTTCCTTCTCCTCCTGCTGAAGTATCAGGGAATTATTCTCTAATCTTCAATGTGAGAACTTGGTTGAGCTCCGGAAAGCAAAATCCACAAAAGCCTGGGTGACTCCCTAAGCTTGGGCCCCTATAGAGTTTTTAACTCACAGTCTCCAGCAATTCATCATTTATAATGTAGGTTTTCCTACCCTAGTGTTGTTCCTGAGGAGCTTTCTGTTCATGGGTTTCTGCTATAGTAAGCCGTGATTCTCTGTCTCCATCTGTCTCTCCAGTTTTGGGGGCAGTTTTTTGCCATCACCTGAATTCTCTGATGGATTTGAGAAGAGTTAGTGATTTTCAGTTCAGCTTTTTGCTTATTTTTAGGATGCAGTGATGACTTCCAAGATCTGTACACAACAAATCATTAACTGGAAGTCTTCTTTCTTTGACCCACAGAATTTCTAGAAATATATATTTTAACAGACTATTTTTAGAGCAATTTCAAGTTAACAGCATAATGGAATGAAAAATACAAAGATCTCCCATACATTCCCTGCTCCCACACATACACAGCCTCCTCCATTATCCACTAGAGTGGTACATTTTGTTACCACTGATGAACTTACGTTATCACCCAAAGTCTGTAGTTGATGCTGCAGTCCACTCACTGTGTGGTGCCTTCTATGGGTTTTGACAAATGTATAGCAATATATACCCACCATTATGGTTACACAGAGTAGTTTCCCTGCCCTAAAAGTTCTCTGTGCTCTATATATTCAACCCTCCCTAACCCCTGGCATCTTTCTACTACTCATCTTTTTTACTGTCTTCATAGTTTAACATTTTCCAGAGTGTCATACACTTGGAATCATATTTTTTTTATAGCCTTTTCAGAATGGCTTCTTTTACTTTGTAATATGTATTTAAGTTTCTTCCCTGTCTTTTCACGGCTTGATAGTTTCTTTTTTTGTTTAGTTTTTTTCAAGATTAATTTATCAGTTTTAAAATGCAATCAAAGGGGCGGCTGGGTGGCTCAGTTGGTTAAGCGACTGCCTTTGGCTTGGGTCATGATCCCAGGGTCCTGGGATCAAGCCCCACATCGGGCTCCCTGCTCAGTGGGGAGCCTGCTTCTCCCTCTCCCTCCGCTGCTCTGCCTGCTTGTGCTCTCTCGGTGTCTCTGTCCAATAAATAAATAAATAAATAAAATCTTTTAAAAAGTGCAATAGAAATAACAAATACCATTTTTGTATCATAATTTTATATATAATAAGTATTGATACACTGTTATATGATATCTTTTTTGGTCATAAGATTTTTCTGACTCACTTTTCTCCAAATTTCTTTTCTTCTTCTTCTTTTTAAATATTCAGTTAGCCAACATATAGTGAATCATTGGTTTTTGATATAGTGTTCAAAGATTCATTAGTTGTACATAATACCCAGTGCTCATAGTTCATTTCTTTTTAGCACTGAATAATATTCCATTGTCCAGACATACCACAGTTTATTTATCCATTCACCTACTGATGTCAACATCTTGGTTGCTTCCAGGTTTTAACAGTTACTAATAAAACTACTATAGACATCCATATGCTTTTTTTTTTTTTTTCTAAACAGTGAGAGCAAGCATGCATGCATGCACTCATGAGTAGGGGAAGGAGGCGGAGGGGCAGAGGGAAAGAGAATCATAAGCAAGCTCCATACCCAGCCTTGATCTCATGACCCTGAGATCATGACCTGAGCTGAAATCAAGAATCAGATGGTTAATCGACTGAGTCACCCAGGTGCTCCTGAGTATTTTTGTATGGACATGAGTTTTTAACTCCTTTGGGTAAATATCAAGCACTGTGATTGCTGGATCATAAGGTAAGTACATATTTAATTCTGTAACAAAACACCGAAGTATCTTCCAAAGTGGTTTTATCATTCTGCATTCACATCAACAATGAATGAGAGTTCCTGCTTCTCCACATCCTTGCCAACATTTGGTGTTGTCAGTATTTTGAATTTTGGTCATTCTAACAAGTGTGTAGTGGTATCTCATTGTTTTAATTTGCATTTGCTTGATGATAAATGATGTGGAACATCTTTTCATATGTTTATTTGCCATCTGTATATCTTCTTAGGTGACTTGCCTGCTAAGGTCTCTGGTCCACTTCTTAGCCAGGTTATTTGTGAACTTATTGTTCAGTTTAAGAGTTCTTTGTATAACTTTCTAGGGAGATACTTCTGGCCTATTGTCCCTAGCTTTGGGGATTAAGCAGACACTGAGTCATTTTTCTTCCCCTCATTATAATTTATGTAATTATCTCATGGGATTGGAACATCTTGGCCTTGGTATACCTTGGTGTTCTAATCTAATGAGTTTACCAACTTCATATATTTAGAGATGATGGAAGCATTGTCATGTGAGCCAAAAAGCCCTCATTGGTCTTCTGTAGCAGGATGCTGACCCTGCATATCATTTAATTTCTATAAGCCTTGTCTTTTTAAACCAGGAAACTATCATTTGATTTAAACAGTCTGAATTTTGGAAAACATCAAATGAGAAGATTTCAAAGTGAAGCAATCCATGTCATGCCATGTTTGTGTCTTGGTGCGTATTCTTCTTTTTTTCTTAAAATAGATTCCTTAAACTATTTCATTTTTCCCCCCAAAGATTTTATTTATTTATTTATTTGAGAGAGAGAGAGAGAGCATGAGTGCCTGTGTGAGCAGGTGCAGGGGGAGGGAGAAGCAGGCTCTTCTCTGAGCAGAAGTCCTATTTGGGGCTTGATCCCAGAACCCTGAGATCATGACTTGGGCTGCAAGCAGATGTTTAGCTGACTGAGCCACCCAGGCGCCCCTTTAAACTATTTCTTAATAGAACAACAGAATATATCCAAATATACTGGCTGGGATGAGTTTTCCTTTGACTGGGTTTAATGGAATCTCTGAGATTTATGAAAAAATTCCTTTGCTACTCTTGCTGTCATGTCTTGTAATTAGTTTTGAACAGACCAAGGCTATTTATTGCATTGAGTTATGGCATATTATTTGAATTGAGAGCTTTGTTCCTATCAAAAGTAAGAATGCTGCTTTAGTGTGGAAGGCTCTGAGCCACAGCCTTCTCAATATCAGTAGTCTCTACTACAGGGAGACTAAGTCAGAACTGGAGAATTTTGGTTCTGTTTGCCACTGTATGACGGGCCAGTCATCTGACCTCTTTGGACTCTGTTCCCTCAGCTGCAAAACCAGAGGCTTGGACTGGATAATCCATAATACCCCAAAGCCAAGACACTAGGCTTGTGAAAAAATAATGCCTCTGTAAAAGTAAAATACTGTCCTGTGTCTATAGGTTCAGGCACTTTCAGGGTCATTATAAATAGCCAAAACAAAGCTCAGATTTGATAAGGGGAGAACCCTTCACAAGCTTCCTCCTAAATATGGAAACAAGGGAGATAATATCAGCACAGGAATAAATCCATTTCACGCAATGTAAAATTCCGTGTCACCTTCCTAGGATCAGTGTTACATCCTATTGCAAAATGGGACTTAAGTAGACCACGTGACAATGAAACCTGAAATAAGCCTGGGCTATTCCTTGGGTACCCCTGCGTTGTTAGGAACAGCCATACAAGTTAACTCCTTCTATGTGTATAACAACCTGAAAAAACTGGACTGTCTACATTTTTTTTTTTTGAGTTCAGGAAACTTCCCAGTTCAAGTCTCACCCTCACTGAGCGGTGGAGGATTTTAAATTTGCCTGCACATCTGGTGCACATTTCTGGAACCTCAGGAAGCCTCCTCTGTGAGGCTTTTCAAAACAGAGCGTCGTAGTCCACTAACATTAACTAACTTGCTGTTTTTTTCTGGGCCAGGCCCTACGCTCCACGTGGTACACGGATTTTTCTCAGCCCTCAAAATGACCCTACGAATCAGGTAATTTTAGTCACTGTTTCATCTCTGAAGGGTGGGAGTGCGCTGTGAGACCCACCTGTGGAGCTGCAGGAAGTGAGCGTTACTGCCGCCAGACAGGCCTCTGAAGTGTGGATGAAGGTCCCGGGAAATTTGGGGGAGCTGAGGAGGCGAGTGTCTCCGTGTTTCGGTTGTCTGAAGCGGTTGGAAGCCTCTCTCGCTGGGTCTCATCATCCTACTGTCGGTCCTTGAGCTCCCTGAGGCTTTGAGCGCCACTTTGTGCCCAGGGATCTGTGTGTCCCAATTGCCCTGCACTGTTCTCGCCTTCTGCTCAGACACCGGAGCAGCAGGAATAAGCGCTGAAAATTGCCCAGACTGCCGGGGTACCAGCCAGGACCAGATTCTGCCCACCCATCCACCAGAGCTCTGTGTTCCCCGCCAGCCCGCCCCGCCGAGGGAACCCGGGCGGTCCCAGCTTCTCAGCTGACCTGGGGGCGGAGCCGGGGGCGGGGCCCGGGCGGGGAGCGCTAGAGCCCGGGCGGCTTCCGAGGAACTCGCGCTTCCGCGGCCGCAGGCGCGGGTGGCGTACCACCCGCTCTAGGTATGCGCCTCCGCCTGCTTTTCCTGCTCGCTCTGTGCGGAGCGGGCCCCACAGTTTTGGGGCGCAGCCTCAGCTTGCGGGGAAGCTGGAGGATCCGCAGCGGGAACGGCTCCCTGGAGCTGCCGGGGAGGGTCCCCGGTTGCGTGCACAGCGCCCTGTTCCAGCGGGGCCTCATCCAGGTACTGTGTGCGGACGCCTCGCCGCAACCTGCACCGGCTCCGCGGCAACCTGCACCCGCGTGCCTCTTGTGCTGAGAGGGGCGCAGGAACGGCTTAGCAGCCCCCGAGCCTTAGGGCTGTATTCCTGGGTTTGGCCCTAACTTTTCCTTTGGGTCTTGTGGTATGGGGCGGGGAAATGTTGAAGCAGTTAATCTACTGTTGGCGGAGAGGAGCGCCGGGGTGCGGGCTTGGTGCAGGCGGCCGGACCCAGTCTGGGACATCACTAATTCTGGAAAGCGGAAGTTCATACTGGGCGCGTAGTGTTTCTACTGGCGGTTTCCCTATTGCTATAGTTCTCCACTGAGGAGTATAGAAAGGACTTGTTACCGACAAAGCGTAAGGCGGGGGTTTACTGTTTTAATATACGGACCCTTTAGGGGACAATAGTTTTGCTAAGCGTTAGCTATATTCAGTAATGTCTTAGTTTTTCCCTTTAGCTTGTAGACCTCAGCGAGTCTGGTTGGGATTGATGCAACCCTCCTAGGGTAAGGAAAATGAGACATACAAGTGTAAGGTTAGGATTATTAGTGCTAGTGTAAAAGCTAAATAATTTTTAAGGCTGATTGGGATATGAAGAAAGATGCCGTTTCTTAGGGCACATTATGTGTGTGTGTTAACAGATCTTCCAATTTATAGATTCCTTGTGGAGGACGGTTTCCTCTTTGGCTGCCTGTGTGCAGAGAAATTGAGAGCTTTTCCAGGCTTTTCCACCTTCCACTGTTTTTGTGCACTGTTCCATCAGCTGCCTGTGGCTTTCCCATTCTTCAGTCGTTCTTGCTTGGGACAAGATGTTTTTGATACATTTTACCAGCTCCAAGAAACATCTCTACAAGAGTAGATCTTCTTATCTGCGTTTTATGGATGATACGGAGTTAGGGAGCCCGGAGAAGGTAGAGAATTTACTCAAGATCACACAGCAACTAAGTGGCAGAAGTGGAATTCTAGCCCAGTCTGGCCAGACTCCATTCCATAGTCTGTGCTCTCAACTGTACTATGCTTACTGTGGTGTGAAAAATTATGATATTCCTGTGGTTGACTATGGGGAATATAATTCACAGTTGACTTAAATGATGGGATCATCAAGTAGGGTTATGCAGAATTTCTGATCTGGTACACATTAGCTTTTTTTCAAGAAATATGTATCAGAAAGGAAGTGAATCTTGTAAATGACACTGACCATAGTCTGGTTTATCTTTTTTAAAATAACTTATTTTCAAATTTGGGTACTTTAACTACTTTTAGTTAACAAACTACTTGTGACATAGGCTATAGCTGACCTTGGTTCCCTGAGGCTTCCCTCACACATGCTTTTAGAGTGCCTGTGTTTATTTTGCAGGGTCTCTCCTTGCCTCGTTTTACTGAAAAATTAAGGGCAGTGAGAAATAATTAGTGGCTTTAGCAAATCAGATGATTATTTCATGTTATAAGGCTACATATTAAGAAACAGGGTTTGGTTACTAGCTAATGAGAAGGAGGTTGCTCAGAGTATGAAATAACTGACTTTTCCTCATGGAAATAATTTATAATGTTTGTTAAATATATTCAGAAATTCTTAGAAAAACTTTAAGTTCAATAAGGTAGATGTGGGGTTTTTAAAATTTTTTTTCTTCTTTTCTGAAAAGATTTTATTTATTTATTTAATTTTTCCCCCTTATCAAATTTTTTTTTCCAGTGTTCTAAGATTCATTATTTATGCACCACACCCAGTGCTCCATGCAATATGTGCCCTCCTTAATACCCACGACCAGGCTTACCCAACCCCCTCCTCCCCTCCCCTCTAAAACCCTCAGTTTGTTTCTCAGAGTCCACAGTCTTCATGGTTCATCTCCCTCTCTGATTTTCCACAATTCAATTTTCAAAGATACAGGTTTTATTTTTTTATTTTCAATTTTTAAAAATTTTTTTAAAAAAGATTTTTATTTATTTATTTGACAGATCACAAGTAGGCAGAGAGGCAGGCAGAGTGAGGGGGAAGCAGGCTCCCTGCCGAGTAGAGAGCCTTATGGAGGGCCCGATCCCAGGACCCTGAGATCAGGACCCTGAGATCAGGACCTGAGCTGAAGGCAGAGGCTTAACCTACGGAGCCACCCGGGCGCCCCAAGATGTAGGTTTTAAATGGTAGTGCATTGAGAGGTCGGGGGGAGGCTTTTGGGGATTGGGGAACTCTGAGCCTAATCATCAGCAACATCAGTATTATTGAATTAATATGCTGCTGTTACTCCATCTGCTTTATTACAACTACCCTTTTGGTGTTGGCCTCAGGAAATTTTCTATCGTTTAGAGCAGGTAAGGCCGAATACTGTGTTTACACAAGAACTTGAAACATCTTGGCCAAAGTTATTTACTTACTCATTCCCCTAATTATCTTGTAAGTATTCTGTACTTCCAATGTAGCAGGCACTATTTAAAGTGCTTGAAACTGAGTGGTGAGGAAAACAAACTCTTTGTCCCAATAGGCATTCCAGTGGAGGAGATAGACAATAAACAAATTAATAGATAATATAATGGCAGGTGGTGCACGGAAAAGAAATAAAGTCGATTAGAGGAAGCAGGGGTAGAAGGCTGATGGGGAAGAACTGCTATTAGAATAAAGGGGTTGGGGGCACCTGGGTGGCTCAGTGGGTTAAAGCCTCTGCCTTCGGCTCAGGTCATGATCCCAGGGTCCTGGGATCGTGCCCCACCTTGGGTTCTCTGCTCTGTGGGGAGCCTGCTTCCTCCTCTCTCTCTGCCTTGCCTCTCTGCCTACTTGTGATCTCTCTCTGTCAAATAAATAAATAAAATCTTAAAAAAAAAAAAAAGAATAAAGTGGTTAGGGGTGCCTGGGTGGCTCAGTGGGTTAAGGCCTCTGCCTTCAGCTCTGGTCATGGTCTCTGGGTGGTGGGATCAAGCCCCACATCAGGCTCTCTGCTCAGCAGGGAACCTGCTTCCCCCCTCTCTCTGTTCCTGCCTCTCTGCCTACTTTGTGATCTCTCGTTCTCTGTCAAATAAATAAATAAATCTTAAAAAAAAAAGTGGTTAAAGATAGCTGTCTTGATAAAGTAACTTTTAAGCAGAGATCTTTTTTTTTTTTTTTTTTTTTAAAAGATTTTATTTATTTATCAGAGAGAGAGAGGAAGAGAGAGCGAGCACAGGCATACAGAATGGCAGGCAGAGGCAGAGGGAGAAGCAGGCTCCCTGCCGAGCAAGGAGCCCGATGCGGGACTCGATCCCAGGACTCTGGGATCATGACCTGAGCCGAAGGCAGCTGCCCAACCAACTGAGCCACCCAGGCGTCCCTAAGCAGAGATCTTTTTGATAAGGTCAGTTTTAAAAAGAAAAAAGTCGGAGAGGGGAGAGGCCTTGAAATGGGAACGTGCTGGAGAAGTTGTAGAATAGTAAGCTGGCTAGTGTGACTGGGGCCCTGTGAGCCCTTGGGAAGGGAATGTGTTCAAAGAGGGCATCTACTGCAGATCCTGTAGGGCTTGTAAGCCATGGGAAGCACATTGGTTTTTATTCTGCATGTAATGGGGAAGCTGTGGGGAGTTTGGAGCATAGAGTTGCATGAATGGAGCTGCCTGATATCTTAAGTGCTTAGATAAGGGGACTCTTGTTATGAATGTTTTCAGCTTTCCTATGCAATTCCTCAGTGGTGCAAGTTTGAAAAGCCTTTTTTTTTTTAAATTTTAAAAAAGATTTTATGTATTTATCTGTCAGAGAGAGAGAGAGCACAAGCAGGGAGAACGGCAGGCAGAGGGAGAAGCAGACTCCCTGTAGAGCAAGGAGCTGGATGTGGGACTAGATTCCAGTACCCTGGGATCGTGACTTGAGCCAAAGGCAGATGCCCAACTGACTGAGCCACCCAGGTATCCCACATTTTTCTTTTTTTAGATAAAGATATTCTCAGTGTGCCAAAATCGGAAAATATAGGTGAGAAGAAGAAAACCTGGAAACCTGGCTTTCAGAGATAACTACTATTAAAATTTTAAAATACACTATATTCTTTCAGAACTTTTCTGTCTATACACATTTTTGATAATTATTTAAGTATACAGCAGAGAGGCAGGCAGAGAGAGAGAGGGAAGCAGGCTCCCTGCTTCTCAATACAGTTTTTCTCAATAAATAATAAAAACTAACAGTTTTACATTCCCATTCTTTTATCAGAGTGCTCATTTTAGGTGCTAGATTTGGACATTATTTTATTTACTTATTTTTAAAAATGATTTGTTTATGTTATTTTATTTATTTATTTTTAAAGATTTTAAAAATTTATTTGACAGTGAGAGAGATCACAATTAGGAGAGGAAGGCAGATAGAGAGAGGGGGAAGCAGAGAGCCAGATGCAGGGCTCTATCCCAACCTCCGAGCTGAAGGCAGAGGCTTAACCCACTGAGCCACCCAGGCCCCCCTATTTATTTATTTTAGAGAGAGGGTGCAGGCATATATGAGAAGAGGGAGTGGTAGAGGAAGAAGAAGAGAGACTCCCAAGCAGACTCCCTGATGAGCAGGCAGCCTGGCCCCTGGGGTGGGGGTACTCAGTCCCAGAACCCTGAGATTATGACCTGAGCCAAAATCAACAGTGGGATACTCACCCAGGTGCCCCATTTGGACATTATTTTAAAAAAGCAAAACCAAACACCGTTTATAGTGAGGTTGAACATCTTTTATATGTTTATTTCATGTTTATTGGTGATTTGGGGTTACTTATGTCCTTTTGTGTTGGCTCTTCATCTAAAATACAGATTTATTAGACCTCTGGTTATAGATTTTAAAAAATTTCTCTTTTATTATTTTTTTTTAAAAGATTTATTTATTTGACAGACCGAGATCACAAGTAGGCAGAGAGGCAGCAGAGAGAGAGGGGGAAGCAGATTCCCTGCTGCACATAGAGCCTGATTCGGGGCTCGATACGGGGCTCCATCCCAGGACCCTGGGATCATGACCTGAGCCGAAGGCAGAGGCTTTAACCCACTGAGCCACCCAGGTGCCCCCAAAATGTCTCTTTTAACCAACTGAGCCACCCAGGCGTCCCAAAAATGTCTCTTTTATATATTGAAATCTTGTAAGGTTTTTTCCTTTCATGATTGTTTCTGTCTTCGATATTTTACTTTGAAAGTAATTCCTTTTTACCCCAATAAGTAAATATTTACATGTATTTCCTCTTTTGTATCTTTATAATTCCTTTATATATTTAACATTTTGATCCATTTGAGGTTTTCATATGGTTAGTTTTTTATATCCCATAATTTAACAATTTCTCTTTTGTTCACTGATATAAAACATTATTTTTTCATGTATGAAATTCTCACATACTGGTAATTTTCTTATTTCCTCTCTTAAAATTATTTTTTAAAGAATTATAAATGTTTAATGCTTATTGAACAAAAAATTGATGCACAAAAATATAAAATATAAAGAAAAAGGGAAAAACAATAAAAAACATACTACAAAGCAGAAGTAACCATTATAAAAATTTTTATGTGTATCTTTCCAGATTTTTCTAAGTACATACAAATACAATAATATAAAAATGAAATCAATTCCTGTAATGGTTTTATAAGTACTTATTCATTTAAAATATATGGTGAACATCATTCTGTATCTCTAAGTGTCTGTAAGTGTAGATCTAGAATAATTTTTAATAACTACATAGACTCCATTATGAAGATGTGTTCATATTTGAAATCTACAGTTAAAAATTGAAGAAAATATTTTATAAATATATGAATATACACATATACTAAGAACTGGTAGGCACCAAATACTTTAGGGCTTCTTCTCTAAATTTTATGACTATCTTGTATCCTTATGTAATTGGGACAAATGATCAGAGAAGATTTTTTAGATGTGTCAGTTTGTAAAATATAAATGTCAAGACTATCATGGTAGCTATACATGTGACTAACAACTTAGTCTTAATCATTCTGTCCTAGGAGCTGTCATTCTGTCCTATGAGCCCTTGGAGGCCCTAATCTGCCGATTATCACTCATAAATAAATTCTAATAAAATATGTGCATTAGTGTGGATAAATGTACATTTTTGTACTCTTGAAGTAACCAAGAGGCAATTGTCATGTAAATACACTTTTAAAACTTTTTGTTATGGTAAATTTCAAACAGCTACAAAGAAGAGTAGCAAAGTGAACTCCCATTTACCCGTCACTCCAGCTTCAGCACAGTGCATTTTGTTTCTTCCTCCATTCACTATGCCACCCCTAATTTTGAAGCAATTTTAGACTTCACACCATTTCATCCTCAAACATTTTACTATGGATCTCTAAGTATAATGCCATTATCACCCATTTGAATATTTTTGTTGTGTTTCAGAGGAAGAAGTCTCATGATTATGGTCCAAAATGACCAAATATAAATTTATCCTTAAATAGAAGGTCTTTTCTCTGGTGTCTGTACTCATCTTCTATGAAAGAATTAAAACTGGAATATTTGATTTTATTTGATCATTTTATGATGTGAAATGATCTCAAAAGCTTCTAGAAAAGGAATCTTTTTTTTTTTTTTTAAGATTTTATTTATTTATTTGAGAGAGAGAGCATGAGAGGAAGAGAGGTCAGTGGGAGAAGCAGACTCTCTGCTCAGCAGGGAGTCGGATGTGGGACTCAGTCCTGGGACTCCAGGATCATGACCTGAGCTGAAGGCAGTTGCTTAACAAACTGAGCCACCCAGGCACCCATAGAAAAGGAATCTTTTGAAGATCTGTATGTTTTATAAAAGTTTGTTTAAAAATGATGTATGACATTAAGGAGATAAATGAGTTAAGAACTCTGTATTTGAAGTTTAAATTTGAGCAGAAATAATCATTCAGTTTTGGGGAAGAGAGAACCGTGAGATTTTTAAGCCGCCTTCTTCTTCTTCTTCTTTTTTTTTTTTTTTAAAGATTTTATTTACTTATTTGACAGAGAGAAATCACAAGTAGGCAGAGGCAGGCAGAGAGAGAAGAAGGGAAGCAGGCTCCCTGCTGAGCAGAGAGCCCAATGCGGGGCTCGAACTTAGGACCCTGGGATCATGATCCGAGCCGAAGGCAGAGGCTTTAACCCACTGAGCCACCCAGGCACCCCTTCTTCTTTTTTTTTAATTTTAATTTTTTATTTTTTAAATTTTATTTATTTATTTATTTATTTATTTTTAAGGATTTTATTTATTTATTGACAGAGATCACAAGTAGGCAGAGAGGCAGGCACAGAGAGAGAAGGAAGCAGGCTCCCGGCTGAGCAGAGAGCCCAAAGGGACTTGATCCCAGGATCCTGAGATTATGACCTGAGCCAAAGGCAGAGGCTTTAACCCACTGAGCCACCCAGGTTTCCCATATATCCTTATTTTCTTAAACAATTTTTAGAAGTGCAATTGCACTTAACCCACTGAGCCACCCAGGCACCCCTTCTTTTCTTTTTTTTTTTTTTTAAAGATAGCTTTGGAAAATTCTGATTCTTAAACCTGGACATATGCTTCTTCATTTGATGCCTTGTGAGGTGTGTTTAGGGCATAAGAAGATTTGCTTCTTGTGGCCCAACACTGGATATAAAAGAAACAACTGATAGTTGAATCTTTAGGTAAGGGGTTGTCTTTATCACATGAACATGTACATAGTCAACCTAGATTATGAAACTCATCTTCATGTAATAGTGCTTTAATGTCTTCCATGTGCAGTGCACGCTCCTTGACTCTCTCAGGTGCACCTGGTCATATAATTCCCACTGCAGCCCTGTGGAGAAGGTTATCATTACTTACACTGACTGAGGCTCAGAGAAGTTATGGCCTAAGATCATGCATCTATTAAATGGTGGGGGGGACAAGGATGCAAGCCATATCTTTTCACATCTCATGTGGCCTGTTGGCAAGAAGAAATAGTAAGCAAAGAGAACAATTACTGTCTTAATCTAAAGATGTCCAGTGAAAACAGTGATGAGCACAATGTGCTGTTCAAAATATACCACCCAAAGCATCCTATTTGCTGAAAGTTCTTGATAAATGCAAGCAGTTCCTGAGGGTCACTCTACACGTCCCTTCTTCTCTGTTCTCTGCCTCTTGGAAGTCTCTTAGTTTTGGCCGTCTGTGCCAAAACTGTGGCTCTGGCCTAGAGCTGCTCTGATGTCTTAATCTGGAACTCTGTCCTCTGCTGATTTGTGGCTGGAAGTTTAGCTCCACTCTTCTACCTGAATGTCTTCATGGAGTATTGAAACTCAGTATATACAAATGCCTCTTTTCTCAATTCTCCCAATCCTTAGTTTCTCTTCTTTTATCTGTTTCTAACAACACACCAATATTTTCTCAGTGAATGAGGCCTGGAATTTTGAGGACGTTTTTTTGTTTCTGGTCACCTGTGTTGCTGCTTGTTGGATCTTGTAGGTCCAGCCTACAGTGTCTTATAACCATTCCTGCTTTGTCATTTGTACTGCTATCAGCCCAGCTTGTTGTTTTCTTTTTAAAAAAGAGGTCAACTAATTTTAAGGACTTTTAGAAATAGGTAAAGGATACACAATTGATCCCTGAACAAAATGGGTTTGAACTAGGTGAGTCCACTTATACTCAGATTTTTTTCAGTGAGTGCAGTACTATAAATGTGTTTTCTCTCCCTTCTGATTTTATGAATAACATTTTCTTTTCTCTAGCTTACTTTCTTGTAGGAATACAGTATATAATAGATATACAAAATATGTTAATTGACTATGTTATTAGTAAGGTTTCTGGTGAATAGTAGGTGATTGGTAGTTAATTTTGAGGAGTCAAAGTTAGTAAGTAGATTGTTGACTGTGTGGGGTTTAGGAGCACCATATTGTTAACTGTACCCCCGAGGGTTAACTGTAATGATAAAAAAAAAAAAAGTAAAGGTGGGATACATAACGAAAGCAAGTATCCTTCCATCCCTGTCTCCTAGTTTTCTAGTTCCCTTCCACAGAAACAACCACTGTTAACAGCGTTCTTGTGTACATTCATGTATCTTGTGACAGATGTCTATGTACATAATAGATTTATCTACATTTCTCTCTACAGAAGACGATATTCTATGCATATGGTTTGGTAGTGACTTTTTCCTTTAATTTGACGTACCCTAGAAGTCATTTCAGATCAGTATCTGTAACAGTGACGATAGCTGTCATTTGTTGAATGCTTGCTGTATGCAATAAATGGTTCTAAGCACTTTCCACATGTTACCTCTTGGAATTTTCATACTGATCCTGGGAGGTACTATTATTCCTGTTCTAGAACTGAGAAAACAGAAGGTTAGAGGTGTTACATGAGCTTCACAGGATCCCACAGGCATTAGGGCTGAGCTGGGACTTGAATTCATGCAAACAAGGTTGCTCCCTGCTGCTGCTCTTACCTGTCAGCTCCAGCCCCTCTCCTCTCCCTGGCCCAGCTTCATCTCAGAGGCAGGAACTATGGTTGTGGATCTGTTCAACCACCCAACTTTGCTCCCTGAGCAAGTGTGATCTGTGGCTCCTCTGACCCTTTTTGTCAGACTAGAATCATTCTCTGGGCATTTACACTAACCTTTCATGAGTTCTAGTCTGGCGCTGTGGAGTGGGCTAAGGAAAGCATCTTGTTTCTCCTTTTAAATTCCGCTTTTAAATTCTCTTTGGTCAGGAAACAAGGAGTTACCTTAACTTCCACCCCTTTTTACCTAGCTGTGGTAGAGATGAAGCAGTATTTACTAGTTTAAGGATTTTAGGCAAAAATGATGTTAAGACCAACCAGAATATTTTGATTTAGGAACTTAGAATATCTTGTACCTGTGCACCTTCTGAAGTAAGAATCATAGCTGAAGCTCCTTTTGGCGATGGACAAACTGAGGTTTGGAGAGTGTAGCTTCTCTGTATCTTAATATATTGTTCACTCAATGTATTGTTTACTTCTGCTCATTTTTGTATAAATGTTTTCTTAAACTTTTTTTTTGTCTAAGTGTCCAAGAAGACATCTATGTATGAAACAGTTGCAAAGACTTTCTTTTCTCTTTTTAACTCCATTTGAAGTAATGATGTCTTGGGTAGAATCAGGTGTTGGATTGAAGCAGAATTGGAGAGTGGAGAAGCTATACCTGGTTAAAGAATTTATGTATCTATAGGCAGTCATAACAGATGAAGTTCAGAAGCTTAGAGAAAATAAGACTGATAATGTCCTTTGTATGGTGTGGTGCCACATAGTTTGTTGACATACGCAAGCATGGTAAATGCCAATTATAAATAACTAGCACGGGCTTTATATGGTATATTTATCTCCTGGTTCCTGCTTGGTAGGTAGCACTGACATTGTAACAATTGGTGGCATTTGTGACAATAATGGCAGCATTGGGTAATGATTGAGTGTTTGGACTCTGGAGCCAGACGTCCTGGGTCTGAATCAGTGCTCCGCCACTTCATTTAACTTTTAGCCTTGGACTCTTTGTTACGAAATGGCAATGATGATAATACCTTTTCCCTTGGGTCAGGTGATCATCTGATATAAAAGTGTCGGTGTGTGTGGCATGAGGATAGCTGAAAGAACGCAGACCTTGGCGTAAGACTGAGGTGATTTGGTTCCTGGATGTACTGCTTACTTGTGAGACCTTAGGAGTGGAATCTTTTGGAGCTTTAGTTTCTTCCTCTGTAAATGGTATTTACTCCATATGTTTATTATGAAGATAAGACTATATGAGTACCTGTCTTGGACAACAAATGATCCTTCTGTTGTTTTTTAGGGCTCATGGATTTGCTTAGCAACCCAGTGACTTACATGGTTTCTTAGTCATCAGGTGTAACACTGAACTGCTGTTAGCTTTATTTTGTTTATTTTCAGTTTTCAACTTTTTAATCTGTGCAGTGAAGGACATCCTAAATGCTGAATGAGACACAACAGAATATTTTTTTCTTCCAGTATTAAAAAAAAAGATATTCACAAATGTTTTAAAGAAACTTCTATGTAATCAAGGTGGTGACCCTGAATTAAAAAAAAAAAAAAAACAACCAAAAAACAAACCTCTGATCATGTTCTTGATTTCTTATAATTGCATTTGGAAATTGCTTCCCACTCCTGATAAACATTCTAAAATGTCCCTAAGGGGCACCTGGGTGGCTCAGAGGGTTAAGCCTCTGCCCTCGGCTTAGGTCATGATCCCAGGGTCCTGGGATTGAGCCCCACATCGGGCTCTCTGCTTGGCAGGGAGCCTGCTTCCCTTCCTCTCTCTGCCTGCCTCTCTGCCTCCTTGTGTCTCTGTCTCTGTCAATAAATAAATAAATAAAATCTTAAAATGTCCCTAAATGCGCATTATTATCTTTTTTTGGGGGGGGGGGCAGGACCAGCAATTCTGAGATCCCAAACTAAAAAAATGGTAAAAGGAAAAATATCAGACTCTACAAATGTCCCAGAATTTGTCTTTAAATGGGAGAAAAAAGTTTAAAAAACACATGGAGCTTTCTAAAATGTCTGTAACAAGATACCTTGGGAGTTCAGTTAAAAAATAGAAGTTGATGCACTAAAACAGATGTTTCAGTATAGCTTTAAAAATCTTTGTAAGTACAGCCATTTGGAAGGATGATCCTGGATCAGAAGTTTTATTCCTGTGTATCTGCATTAGGTACACACGCCTCATCTCCGTCATCATAATTGTCTGTGTAATTTCCTTTGGTATAGCGGTCATAAGCACTCTGGCCTTCCGTATCCATATCCTCCAGGTCATCGTATTTGCCACTCCTGTAGCCTTGGTCCCCACCACCTCTAGAGTAACTGCAGCCTTGCCCCTGGGCCCCCAAATCACCCCCTCTAATTCCCCCTGGCTGACTTGCCAGAGAGGTCCATGTGGATCTGGTGACCATCCAGAGACTCTCCATTCATGGCTCTCCTGGCATCAGAGACACGCTCTAGTTTGGTGAAGGTAGTGAAATTAAAACCTCAGGATTGCTGAGTCTCACAAGTCCTTGACAACAACTACCTCAGAAATAGGACCAGAGCTGCTGAAGTGGTCTTCCAGAGCCTGCTTATTGATGTGGAAGTTGAGCCCTCCCACGAAAAGCTTTCCTTATTCAGAAGACATGGCAGTGAGTTTGAGTACTACAAATTAAGCAGAAGGACCAGAAAAATAGCTGTCCTTGAGGAGTGGGGAGACTGGGCTGTTAGCTTTAAATAGGACTCAGAGTTTTAATATGAGCAAAGGGGGTCAGACCTGTTTGGAACTAAATTAAGTTGGTTGCTTAGCATTTGGAATAGTTATTATAAATGTAATCTAAGCTTCTGCAATCTTTATTTTAGGGAAGGTAAGATATTTTCCCTTACAGGAAATTTTTTTAGTAGACTTCATCTTTTGGAGTAATTTTAGGTTCACAGCAAAATTGAATGAAAATGCAGACGTTTCCATATATACCCCCCTCCACACACTTGCACAGCCCCCCATAACAACATCCCTCCAACAGAGTGGTACATTTGTTATCATCAGTGAACCTACACTGACCTATCATTATCACCCTATACATATAATTTATATTAGAGTTCACTCTTGGTGTTGTATATCTGTGGGTTTTGACAAATTTATTATATCTATTCATCATTATAGTATCATTTAGAGGAGTTTCACTAACTTCAAAATCTTCTCTGCTCTGCCTATTCATCCCTCTCTCCCTTAATCCTTAATCCCTGGCAACCACTGTTTTTTTTTTCTCCATTTGTTTGTTTGTTTTTTTAAAGATTTGCTTATTTGTCGGAGGGGGTTGGTGGTGGTGCAGAGGCGCCCCGCAACCACTGATCTTTTTACTGTTAACGTGGTTTTGCCTTCTCCAGAACATCATGTAGTTGGAGTCATATAGTATGTAGCCTTTTCATTGTTTTTTTTTTTTTTAAAGATTTTATTTATTTATTTGACAGAAACAGCCAGAGAGGGAACACAGCAGGGGTAGTGGGTGAGGGAGAAGCACGCTTCCCACTGAGCAGGGAGCCTGACGTGGGGCTCCATCCCAGGACCATGGGATCATGACCTGAGCTGAAAGCAGATGCTTAATGACTGAGCCACCCAGGCGCCCCAGTTTGTGGCCTTTTCATTTTGGCTTCTTTCAAGTAAAAGAAAAATTTAACCTCCAAATTCTATTTGTTTAGAAAAAATATATCTGAGAAGCTTATCCTCTCGAACTCAAAAGGCAGCTTACTTCAAGAGGCTGAGAGACAGGAAGGGGACTTGTGCCACAAACCAGATCATCAGTCAGCCCCATGGCTTAGCAGGATGACATGTTGCAACTGCATTAGCCTTCACACCTTCCTTCTCATGTTATTTTTAACTGGATTGGACTGAGTCCACAGTGTAGAGTTATAAATAAGGCTGGGTGGAGACACATGGACAGGCTAATTATTAGGTACTTCTTTAAGCCTGTGTCCTTAAATATTTATTCCATGCTTATTCATCAGAGACGCTGAGTCCTGTGTGTGTTGGAAGAGCAGCAAAGGAAACAAGTTGGCTGGGCCTGGCACACCCTACTTAGCAGAATAAAACCTCATTGTTAATCAGCCCTTAAAAGTCAGTTTGGTGATTATCAGTTGTTACTAAATCTCATTAACTGCACTCTTCCCTAGTAGTTTATTAAAATATTCCTTCCAGGGGCTCCTGGCTGGCTTAGTCCATAGAGCATGTGACTCTTGATCGTGGTGTTGTGAGTTCGAGCCCCACATTGGGTGGAGAGATTACCTAAAAATAAATAAAATCTTAAAAATAGAATGAAATGTTTCTTCTAGTCAGGAGTAATTTCTGACAGGTACTATTCTTTCCATCTTGACATACGCCCGGCCTTGTTGTAGTGCATCTTACTGACTTGTGCTCTGAGCAGGTGCCCAACCGGCCGTTGCCACCCTAACTTGGTCATCTGTGGAAGTTAGACAAAGTTGGCTTTTCCTTCTCCATCTGGAGATGCAATTCCTTAGGAAATCACCCTTGGTCCTGTCCCAGTGGGAGAGGACTGCACTGTTTCTTTCTTTGTAGCTGTGATGTTGTTCACAGAAAGATGGACCAAAAAGCGTCACCACTTTCTGTTCTGTGTCCTCATCTGGAATGTAAAGTGTAGAAAATGGGTAGGAAAAGAAGGAACTCTGAGTATTATGAAAGGAAGGACCTAGGGCTGGACACTCAGTGAGAATAGCATCGGTGAACACCCAGCAGGCCTGTTGCCTGGGGTAGACATTGGCAACCATTTTCAGTAAAGGCCTGGACACTTTTTTAGGCATCATGGGTCATATGGCCTCTGTCATACCTACTCAGCTCTACTGTTGTAGCATGAAAGCTGCCATGTATGATTTGTAAAGGAACAGGCATGGCGGTGCTCCAGGAAAGCTTTATTTATTGACATGTGTCCATTCTTAGCTCACTGGCTGCACAGAAACAGGCAGTGAGCTGCACGTGGCCCATGGGTTATAGTTTGCTGACCTGGTCTGGGACAATATAGGTAACCTGAAGTTGGTCCGTTCGATGGTATCCATGCTGCCTGTGTGTTTCCTGTAGAGGCCCTTTTTGTGCTCATTTAGTAAAGCTTGGTGAAAAATAACTTTGGAAATGCTACGTGAATCCAAAGAGTGGGCGTATTGCTGATGTTTGGGTAGTAGAGGAGAACCATCCCCCCTGAGGCCCGCTGGAATAGTGGCAGCAATAAGCATGATGACAATAAAAGGGCTATAAGAGAGTGAGGGCCAGGGCACCTGGGTGGCTCAGTCCTATAAGCGTCTGCCTGGGGCTTACGTCATAATCTCAGGGTCTTGGGATCGAGTCTCACTTCAGGATCCCTGCTCAGCGGGGAGACTGCTTCTCCCCCTCTCTCTGTCACTGCCCCTGCTTGTGCACTATTGCTTGCTCGCTCGCTGTCTCTCTCACATAAATAAATAAATAAATAATCTTAAAAAAAAAAAAGAAAAGACTGAGGGCCGCACAGCAGATGTTATGACTTTTATTTTCTGCTAATACCTCAGAGGTTCTGTATTTGGTGTTAACAAGGGCAGCTAATCTTCATCTCCATACATGTTCTTATTGGTAATGAAACTATGTTATTTCTATCTCAAAGCTCTTTCATTGAGGAATTTTGTTAGACTTTTTTTTTTTTTTTTAGTATTTTATTTATTTGACAGACGGAGATCACAAGTAGGCAGAGAAGCAGGCAGAGAGAGAAGAGGGGGAAGCAGACTCCCCGCTTAGTAGAGAGCCCGATGCAGGGCTCGATCCCAGGACCCTGGGATCATGACCCGAGCCGAAGGCAGAGGCCTTAACCCACTGAGCCATCGAGGCGCTCCTTGTTGGACTTTTTTTTTTTTTTAAAAGATTTTATTTACTTATTTGACAGACAGAGCTCACAAGTAGGCAGAGTCAGGCAGAGAGAGAGGTGAAAGCAGGCTCCCCGCAGAGCAGAGAGCCCGATGCGGGGCTCGATCCCAGGACCCTGGGATCATGACCTGAGCCGAAGGCAGAGGCTTTAACCCACTGAGCCACCCAGGCACCCCCTTGTTGGACTTTTTAAGAAAACATTTTTTAGTATTTTTTTGTTATCTGAAAGCCCTGTTAACTTTGTTGAAAGTTAAATGGAAGGAGCTTTAGCCTTGAGGATGGCATGTGCCAGCATATGAAATTCTTACACTCCTAGGCCCAGAGTTCATTAAGTTTTAGGTAACAAATGGCTATTGTTAATAGTTTATTTCATGTTTATTTAATTTATTTATTTTTGCATAATCGTCTGCCATAATTTTTATCAACAGGATCCGTACTACAGATTTAATGACCTTGACTACAGATGGATCTCCTTGGATAACTGGACTTACAGCAAGAAATTTAAAATCCCCTTTAACATTAGGTATGTATGTGTGTATATCTATATCTACATCTGTATTTATTTAGTTATTGTTATTATCGATCTTTTTCTTTCTCTGCAGTAATCTTTTGTTTGTTTCGGTTGTATGTCGGAGAGTTGGGAGACCAAAGCCTTTTCCTATAAAAGTGACTATTTGATTTATGTTTTGATTTGTATCTAAGAATGGTGCCACTGACCATCAGTTATGAAATTATGTCTTACTCAGTCCCCTTCCACTGGTTATAATGGAGTCACCTATACCTAGTCAGATCTCTTATTTCCATTTCCTTCTCTCTGTCCCCCCGACCGCATTATCACTAGAATGTGTTATAATTTGTCAAGTAGGATCAGAGCTATATCATTTTTCCCATGTGGTGTTAGCCAGCCATTGAGGCTATGGCATTGGCCTTATGTTATGTCGTGAAGCCATGAGGAAAAGCATAGTAATTTCAGTAATATTCCATGGAACAGAAAGTAACCCAGTTATATCTACCACCATTATTGCTAAATAAAAAAAAGTCTTCTGTCCCTTTTGCGTGATTTTTTTTCTGGGGGTGGGGGTCATTATTTACCAGCCTCTTGAAAGAGAAATAAATCCAGACTGTGGTGCTCAACTTTGCGACATGGCTGTGCTCTGGGCCCTTATTTCCAGATAATACTAAAAATATCTCTGTAAGGGGGTTCTCTTTCATCTTGAACTCAGCATATCCAAAATTTAAACGATTGACTTTCCCATTTAAAGCTTACTTTAAATTGTAATAGCCTTATTGTTTCTCTTAAGGTAACACCGTTTTGCTGATCTTCTATGCCTAAAGTGGTTTGGGCTTATATGGTTTTTCTTTATCTCTGTATGTGGTCTCTTTCTGAGTCCTGTTAATTTCTGCCTATCATTTTTCTTGACTCAGCCCCTTTCTCCTCATTTCCCAGCTTTCACATTTGCCTTGGCCTTTGTGAGTGAGTGCCTACAATTAGGCCAAAGCTGCAACTAAATTTCTTGCTTTGTCTTTTTATTCTCCAGTCTTATATATGGAAATGTTAGACTCATCTTCCACAAACATTAGATTCATCTCTCCAACATACTGGTTTTACCATGATGTTCTTGCTCAAGAATGACAGTGTTGGGGCACCTGGGTGGCTCAGTTGGTTAAGCATCTAACTCTTGGTTTCAGCCCAAGTCATGATCTCTGGGTCTTGAGATGGAGCCCCACATTGCCTGTGCTCCACACTCGGTGTGGGAGTCTGCTTGAGAGTCTCCCTCACTCTCCCAAGTAAATAAATAAAGTCTTTTTTTTTTTTTTTAAAGATTTTATTGATTTATTTGACAGAGATCACAAGCAGGCAGAGAGGCAGGCAGAGAGAGGAGGAAACAGGCTCCCTGCAGAGCAGAGAGCCCGATGCGGGGCTCGATCCCAGGACCCTGAGATCATGACCTGAGCCGAAGGCAGAGGCTTCAACCCACTGAGCCACCCAGGCGCCCCAATAAATAAAGTCTTAAAAAAGAAGGCACTGTCATTCTTGAGCAAAGGAATGACAGTGTCTTCCCTTTTTTTTTTTAAGGTTTATTTATTTTAGGGAGAGAGAGAGAGAGAGCGTGCATGCGTGTGAGAGCCCACGAGAGAGCATGAGTTGGGGGAGGGGCAGACGGAGAGGGAGAGACTCTCAAACAGACTCCCCACCCAATGGGAGCCGGAGGCTGACTCCAGTGGGTGGGTGTGGGGGGCAGGGACTGAATCCTACAATGCTGAGAGCAGACTTGAGCTGAAATCAAGAGTTGGAGGCTTAACCAGCTGAGCCACCCTGGCGCTCTGACAGTGTCCTACTTTTCATTGATAAAACCAGGTTCATCTTCCCTGCTTATTTGTGAAAATACTACTTAATCTTGCCTATTCTGTCCCGTTTCCTGCATCCCCTCCTGCCCTGCTGACTTGACCAAATTCTTTCCCTTAGCTCCCTAGCATAACCTCTACACCTGAAACTAGCTCATTATTTAAAAAAAAGAAAAAAAAAAAGATTTTACTTGTTTTTTATTTGACAGAGAGAGAGAGAGAGAGAGAGAACATGAGTGGGGGGAGGAACAAGAGGAGAGGGAGACACAGACCCCCAGCTAAGTAGGGAGCCTGATGTGGGACTTGATCCCAGGGCCCCCGGGATCGTGACCTGAGCTGAAGGCAGACGCTTAACCGGCGCCCCTACCTAGACATTTCTATTCATTAAAAAACAAAAACAAAACCAAAAAACTTTATTGAGACCTAATTCACACACCATACAATTCACCCTTTTATTTATTTATTTTATTTATTTAAAGATTTTATTTATCTATTTATTTATTTGACAGAGAGAGACACAGCGAGAGGGAACACAAGCAGGGGGAGTGGGAGAGGGAGAAGCAGACTCTCTGCTGAGCAGGGAGCCCGATGCGGGGCTCGATCCTGGGCTCGATCCCAGGACCCTGAGATCATGACCTGAGCTGAAGGCAGATGCTCAATGACTGAGTCACCCAGGTGCCACCAATTCACCCTTTTAAAGTATACAGTTCAGTAGTTTTTAGTATATTCAAAGCATTGTGCCGCCATCATTATCCTCATCAGAGAGAAGGTCATACCCATTAGCTGTCATTCCCCATTCTCAACATCCCCATTCCCTCATCCCTATCCCGGCACTAGGCAACCACTGACTCGTTTTCTATGGATTTTTCTCCTCTGGGAATCTCACATAAATGGAACTGTACTGCATGTGGTCCTTTGTGACTGGCTTCTCTCACTTAGCCTAACAGTGTTTTCAAAGTCCATCCGTGTTGTCACATTCACTGATACTTCATTTCTTTTTATCACTAATACTTTATTGCATGGATATACCCCATTTTATTTATTCTGTTCATCTTGAAATTCTTATTTCTCTCTTGAAGTCTTTCCTTATGACATAAGCTCTGATAGCATTTGTAGTCCGTCTAACCAGACTATACTATAAAATAAAAGAAATTGAATGTTTTCTCTTTTATTCCGTTTGAGGCTTGAATGGCAACTAGATTACAGATTCCTTAAATTCAGAGAGTGTTTTAGTTCCCTATAGGGCTTAGCAGAGTACTGGGCTCATCATATTCACTCATAGATATCTGTTAGTTGGTTAATATGTTCTCTTAGTGTCATAAATGTAATACTTTGTGAAAATGCTTTATATCTGCTATTTAACTAAATTATCATAAGAATTTTGTAAAGTCCAAGAAAAAAGTCCGTGCATTTGGAAATTGTAAGCTGTGCTCATGGTTTTATGGCAATTGAAATACTATGAAGAGTGGCACCTGGGTGGCTCAGTGGGTTAAAGCCTCTGCCTTCAGCTCAGGTCATGGTCCCAGGGTCCTGGGGTCGAGCCCCGCATCAGGCTCTCTGCTCAGCGGGGAGCCTGCTTCCCTTCCTCTCTCTCTCTGCCTGCCTCTCTGCCTACTTGTGATCTCTGTCTGTCAAATAAATAAAAATCTAAAAAAAAAAAAAGAAATACCATGAAGAAAGATAAGCTAGATTACTCAGCATAGCAAGGGTATTATGCTACGCAAAATAAGTCAATCAGAGAAAGTCAACATATGATTTCACTCATATGTGTAATTTAAGAAACAAAACAGAGGATCTAGGGGAAGGGAAGGGAAAATAAGATAAGATGACATCAGAGAGGGAGACAAACCGTAAAGGACTCTTAACAAAAACAAAGTGAGGGTTGCTGGAGGGAGGTGTATGGGAAGATGGGGTAACTGGGTGACAGACATTAAGGAGGGCACGTGATGTGATGAGTACTGGGTGTTATTTGCGACTGATGAATCACTGAACTGTACCTCTGAAACTAATAATATGTCATATTAATTAATTGAATTTAAATTAAAATGTATTAAATCAATACTTATAAAAATTTCATTGGAAACTGCCTTTTAAGATTGTGTATTCTCTGTGAAATATTTATTCCTTTAGTTTTTAATAAAAAAAGATTTATCCAAGTTCATGTTTTATACATCTTGTTTTAAAAATCTTTTCTTTTTTAAGCAAATGGCAAAAAGTGAATTTGATTTTTGAGGGCGTCGACACAGTTGCAAAAGTCCTGCTAAATAGTGTTCCTATTGGGAAAACAGGCAACATGTTCAAAAGATATGTAAGTATCCAGTGACGTCAGGTTAAAAGCTACTGATACGTGTTTGTGTGTTAATTGTTGTGAATAGAGAAAGGTAAGCGCATAATTGCCCACGCAGGCAAGGCTCTTGTTTTTGTTTTTTGTTTTGTTTGTTTATTTGTTTTTTAAAGATTTTATTTATTTGACAGAGAGAGATTACAAGTAGGCAGAGAGGCAGGCAGAGAGAGAGGGAAGCGGGGTCCCTGTTGAGCAGAGGGCTCGATGTGGGGCTCGATCCCAGGACCCTGAGTTCATGACCGGAGCTGAAGGCAGAGGCTTTAACCCACTGAGCCACCCAGGCGCCCCAGGCAGTGCTCTTTGAAGCGTGGGTTAAGTTACTTTCTTTCTCAGTTGCCTCATTGTAGAGTGATGAAAACACCACAGACCCTGTGGAGTCATTGTGAGGACTTAATAAGCTAATGATGTAAAACGTTTGACACAGTTCTTGGCACATGAAAAGTGTTCAGCGAATGCTGTTCCCTTCTCTGTTGTTTGGTGATCCAGAGTTTCATGTGAAACGCCAACTGACGTTACATTAAGATATCATATCCTGGTCTCCATTCCAGGGTAGAACTTTTCAAAAACAAAAATAACTTATGACTTAGAAATAACATGCTGTTCATACCAGAGAGTCAGGTTGTCACGAAGCATCTAGGAAATTCCCTGGCCGTTCAAGGCCACGTCTCAGATAGCCAGAGCAGACATTCCAGGACTAAAGATATTTTCTGCTTGCTCTCTTTGCCTGGGACCATCATCTGTCAGTACAAATAGAAGGAGAAACCTAGAAATCTACTTTTGGGTAGGAGAACGTGTTCGCTTGTACCTATAAGCAGGCAACTAGGTTATACTATTTCAGTGAAGTGCTTTCTTCTGCAAAAAGGCTAACCCTAAAGATTTCAATTATTTTATTCATCTTTCACACATTTTTATATATCTATATCTATATCTAAAATTTTACACACGTGTCCACTTCCACATCTGTTCTTTCCTTTAATGCAGAGCTTTGATGTTACCAGTGTGGTTAGAGATGTGAACTCCCTTGAGCTGCGTTTCCAGTCACCAGTGTTGTATGCAGCCCAGCAGAGCAAAGCTCACGCTAACTACTCTGTGCCTCCAGACTGCCCTCCGCCTGTGCAGAAGGGCCAATGCCACGTAAACTTCATTCGAAAGGTAACGGTCTTGCAAATGGAGGGGGCTTTAGGCTTGAGGATGGGGTATGCCGGCATGTGAAATGCTTGTTTGAAGACACCAATAGTATTTTAGAAGTTGGGCATCTCTTTCCTGCCTGCTTCGTGGGATGGAACACTTGAAATAAGAACCAAAAGGTTATACGAATTTTTTGAAGAATCTTTGTCTTCCTAGATTTCCTTCCCGAAGCATGCCTCAAACTTAGGTAACAACAGAAAAAGAAGAAAAATAGGTGACTGATAATGTAATTTTACAAATTATTTTTTTAAGATTTTATTTATTTATTTAAGAGAGGGAGAAGGAGGACATGAGCTGCAGGAGAGGCAGAGGGACAAGCTGACTCCCACTGAGTGGGGAGCCCAATGTGAGGCTCAATCCCAGAACCCTGAGATTATGACCTGAGCCAAAGTCAAATGCTTAGCTGACTGAGACACTCAGACACCCCTACAAATTATTTTTTTAACATTTAAGTTTATCCAACTTTTCACCAGACTGTATGGTTTATACTTATTAGTGATTTGTATTACTAGGAAGCCTTCTGCAAATACTGATATATTTGCTGATGTGTTCTTATATTTTACTGCTAGGTTCACATAAAATCTAATAAAAATGACAAAATCTACAAGATGATTATTTTTCCTTGAGTTTCATCTGAGTCTAAATGACTTGAGTTTATTCCAGTACGTGGTTGGATTAGTTTTCTCTGTGGCATTAATTTTTCGATTTTATTTTTATTAAAATATTTTTAATTGTGATAAAATATCCATAGCACAAAATTTGCCATCTCTACCATTTTTAAGTGTGTGGTTCACTAGTATTAAGTATATTCACATTGTTGTGGAACAGATCCCAAGAACCTTTTCATGTTGCAAGACTGAAACTCCATACCCGTTAAAAAACAATTCCCAGGGATGTGTGGGTGGCTCAGTAGGTTAAGGGTCTGCCTTTGGCTCAGGTCATGATCCCAGGGTCCTGGGATTGAGTCCCACATCGGGCTCCTTGCTCAGCAGGGAGCCTGCTTCTTCCTCTGCCTGCCATTCCCCCTGCTTGTGCTCTCTATCTCTCACAAATAAATAAATAAAATCATTAATAAATAAAAACCTCCTATTTTCCCCTCCTCCCAGCCCCTGGAAACCACCGTTATTTCTGTTTCTATGAGTTTACCTACTCTAGATACCTCCGATGAGTGGAATCATGCACATTTGTCTTGTTGTGCCTGGCATATTTCATTTAGCATAATGTTCTTCATGCTGTAGCATGTGTCTGAATTTCCCTTCCTTTTTAAGTCTGAATAATATTCCATTGTATGTACATGCCACATTTTATTTATTCATTCATCTGTCAGTAGACATTTGGGTTACTTCCACCTTTTGGCTGTTGCGAATAATGTTGTTGTGTATGGATGTACCAATATCTCTTTGAGATCCTGCTTTTAGTTCTTTTGCATCTAGACCAAGAAGTGGGATACTGCAGTGTATGGTAATTCTATTTTAAATATTTTTGGAAATTGGCATTTGGTTTTATTTTTTTTATTTTTTAATTTTTTTAAAGATTTTATTTATTTATTTGCCAGAGAGAGAGAGCACGCGAGCGAGCACAGGCAGGCTGAGTGGCAGCAGAGGCAGAGGGAGAAGCAGGCTCCCTGCCGAGCAAGGAGCCCGATGTGGGACTTGATCCCAGGACGCTGGGATCATGACCTGAGCCGAAGGCAGCCGCTCAACCAACTGAGCCACCCAGGCGTCCCGGCATTTGGTTTTAAAAACAAATGTAAGGGGTGCCTGGGTGGCTCAGCGGGTTAGAGCCTCTGCCTTCGGCTCAGGTCATGATCCCGGGTTCCTGGGATCGAGCCCCGCGTTGGGCTCTCTGCTCGGCGGGGAGCCTGCTTCCTCCTCTCTCTCTGCCTGCCTCTCTGCCTACTTGTGATCTCTGTCTGTCAGGTAAATAAATAAAATCTTAAAAAAAAAATTCTTTAAAAACAAATGTAAGCATTGGTTTCACTGTGAAGATATTGAGAATATTTTTCCAGTATTAGTTAGCTAAAGCCTCAGTTAGTAAATTCTGATTATTTAAGTTAAGTGGCTCTCTTCAGACTGGATGGATTTATCATTAAATTATGTTTCTCTGATATAAGTACTAAGGTCAAAATTATATCTCCTCTGGTTTTATTCAACCTACTTAAATTTGTGTCAGTGTCTCAATATAATCGTTTGTTCCTACTAACGTAAAGGAAAGGTCTGTAACTGAGCAGTCAGGTATCTGTGGAATACTGTGCACTGAGACTTGTTTAAAATTCACCTTTTGTTTTTGGCCTTTGGCTTCAAATGGCACAGTGGTTTGAATACTAGAGTTTGCGCTTTTTCTCTCTCTTCTTCTGTCTTCAATCTTCGAGAACCTCCTGAATCCTAATGTTACTTTTCCAGTCATCAGTGAAAGTATATATATGTTACGCCTATATCCATGTAGTGGTTTTCCTTTACCCCACCATTCAGTTTGTGGCAAATAAAATACACTTTCGGGGCACCTGGGTGGCTCCGTTGGTAAAGCTTCTGCATTTGGCTGGAGTCGTGATCCCGGGGTTCGGGGATCCAGCCTCCTCCTCCCTCTCCCTCTGACCTTTCCCCCTGCTTGTGCTCTTTCTTTCTCTCTCTCTAATGAATAAATGAAAAATCTTAAAAAGAAAGAAAACACACTTTCAGTTTCTCTAGATAGAACAAAGCCCTCATCATTGAAATCAGGAGTCAGACCCAAGATTCTGCTCTCAGGGTGTGTGGCACACTGACCCTGGGGCAAACTTACCAGAGCACTGAATTGCATCTTGATGTTTCTGGCTAGACCAGCATGGTCCAGTGGAAAAAGACCTGAATTGGAGAGCAAGTCAGGAATCTTAGATCTGAATTCTGGCCTTAAGACCAGAATGATCTTAAGCAAGTCCATCATTTATGTATGGAGCTAATCCTTCCCTTCTTGACTGTGTTGATAGGAGCATACAGTGAAATAATAATGTAAATGCATTTTGCATACATGAAGGGCTATATAGCTATTCAGAATGTAAGATAGTGTTATTATTTATTTTGGAGACTTATTTCTGTGGTTACAGACTTCTAAGTGTGTTACTGATTATATGAAGTTAGTGGAGTAGCGCTATCAACACAGAGCCCCTCTTACCTCTGCTTCCTTCCCTGTTCAGCCTGGATGGTGGGGCATATCGCTTCAGCTACCCTCTTAGCAATATTCTCCACCACCCCCTTGTTTTCTACCTATATCTCTGGCCATTCCTTCTAAGTTACTTTATCCAGATCAACCTATCCCTCTTGGAAGTTGTACCATTCATGCTTTGCTCTGTTCTAGACACATTCCTCCTCTCATTTTATACCTTCTCTAAACTATCTCATTTAGCTTCACTTCTTCAATAACCAGTTGAATTTCTTTCTTTTTTTAAAGAATTTATTTATTTGACAGAAAGAGAGAGATCACAAGTAGGCAGAGAGGCAGGCAGAGAGAGGGGAGAAGCAGGTTCCCTGTGGAGCAGAGAGCCAGTGCGGGGCCTGATCCCAGGACCCCGAGACCATGACCTGAGCCAAAGGCAGAGGCTCAACCCACTGAGCCACTGAGGCGCCCCACCAGTCGAATTTCTAATGACTTCTAATATTGTATCTTCAGTCCAGACCTCCAGGCCTTATACTGATTGCCTACTTGGCATCTTTAGTTGCCTGATTCACAGGGACCTAAAACTCAGGATGTCCAATACTGCACTTGATCTAAATCCTTCTCCCAGGTTTCCCTGTCTTGCTGAATGGAATACCATCCAGGATAGTTGCTCAAGCCAGAAACCCAAGAGTTGTTTTTGATAACTCCTCCTCTCTCTTTTCCCTCCTCCAGTCCATCCCTAAGTCATTTTGACCATGTGGACATTACCTCTTCAATAGTTCTTTAATCTTCCCGTGCTCTATTTCTTGTATCATGCTTGAGTTCAGGCCATCATTTCTTGCGTGAAATATTATCCTGGCCACCTAACTGCAACCTACAACCTAATTTACCTTCCTCTAATTAATTTTACATAGAGCAGCCAGAATCTTCTTTTCAGACAAAAATCATTATAGCACTGTCCTTAAAACTCTTCAACAGTTTCTCATTGCCTTTAGGCTAACGTAACAGTTCTTAGTTCAGTCTGACTCATGCCCACTTCTGTCTTCTCCCCATCTCTTCCTATTGTTCCCTCTTCATCTCCTGGAATATGTCATAGTCTCTTGCACCTCAAGGCCTTTGCACATGCTGTTCTTTCTTCTTCTTCTTCTTTTTTTTAAAAGATCTTATTTATTTATTTGAGAGAGAGAAAGAGAGCATGAGAGAGGAGAAGCAGACTCCCTGCGGAGCTGGGAGCTAGATGCGGGATGGGGGACTTGATCCCAGGACTCCGAGATGATGAGTTGAGCCAAAGGCAGTCACTTAACCAACTGAGCCATCCAGATGCCACATGCTGTTCCTTCCAGAAGGGATGCTTATACTTCTCTCCTAAACACACTGGACAAGTGGTACTCGCCCTTCAGATCTCCATATGAAAGATACTATTATTCAGGGAAACCTTTCTTGACACCTTTCCTTCCTCTCCCCCATTAGATTGTTCCCTGTTGATGTCTTTTGCACTTGGTGATTATTTATTCAGTACCTGAATTTCCTGTCATTCTGTGAACAGTATAAATGGAAAGACTGTCTATTTTGTACATTGATTTACTCCCGCCTGAAATATAAAAAGCACTTCACAAATCTTTTTTGACTAATGAAAACTTTTATCTGAGGAAGTTTTATGAATAGGAGTGATTTGTAGCCCTTGATGGGGAAAATAGTCTGCCTTATAAGATGTTGAATATTTTCGCCCTCCTACTTAGCCCTGTCTCTAATAAAGGAATTACATACTTGAATTTATAAACTCTTTAATAAATAGCCCCAAGATGACTTTCATTCCAAACATGAGAATCTGATGCTGAAATGGTGAATTTAGACAAATGTGAATGGTATAAAGTGGTTTTAATTCTCGGTTTTTCTCTGCAATGGAAACTAATTTATCTCTATCTCAGATAAATACAGATCTTAGGAAATACTTAAATGAGGACAGTTTGGCCGATTCCTCAGGCTCTATTCTACAAATGTTCCATTCAGAAAGAGCTTACTACGTACTGTGGTATTTATTCCTTTCTAAAGCTGAGCTCATAGCCTCAATGTGTTAATTATCTTTATTTTTAAATGTTTCCTCGTTCTTTATAGCTATCACACTTAAATAGAATGTTCTTTATCGTTAAATACAATGATAGGTTCAGATACATTTTGGAGAAGTTTAAAGAGTGACTGTGGTGTTGCTTCAGTGTCATATGCTTTTGAAGAATAAAAGTACATAATCAGATTTTAGGTTCTTTTTTTTTTTTTTTAAAGATTTTATTTATTTATTTGACAGAGATCACAAGCAGGCAGAGAGAGAGAGAGAGGAGGAGGAGGCAGGCTTCCCGTTGAGCAGAGAGCCCGATGTGGGGCTCGATCCCAGGACCCTGGGATCATGACCTGAGCCGAAGGCAGAGGCTTTAACCCACTGAGCCACCCAGGCGCCCCAGATTTTAGGTTCTTAAAACATTTCTGCCAAACAACTGTGTTGCATAGGTTCATGTATTAGTTAACTGTATTAGTTATCTATTGCTGTATAACAACTTATGCCAAAACTTATCAGCTTAAAATAACATTTGTTATCGTAGTTTCTGTCAGTCAAGAATCTGAGTGTGGACTAGCTAGGTGCCTCTGGCTGAAGGCCAGTCGTGAGGTTACAGTCAAGCGTGGACTGGGGCTGTGGTAATCTCATGGCTCTACCGGGCCTGAAGTGTTTGGGCCTAAGCTTATCCATGTGGTTATCGGTAGGGCTCAGATTGGCATCCAAGCTCACTTACTCATGTGGGCCTCTCCACAGAGGCCACCTTACAGTGTGGCAGCTGGCTTCCCTCATGGCCTGGAGATTGTGGGAGAGAGTACCCAGAACAGAAGGTGCAGTTTTTTTATAACTTAATTTTGGAAATGATTATCACCTCTCCCATATTCTCTTGGTTAGAAGTGATTCATTAGGCGTAATCCATATTGGAGGAGAGGGGATTACACAGGGCATGAATACCAGGAGGGGATCATTGGAGGCTTTTTTAGATGCTCTGTACGGGACACACACTTACACACAAACACTATTGTGGACTGGACTATGTGTTCCTCCCTGAATTTTTATGTTGAAATCCTGATACTTAGTTGCTAAAACTGTAACCTTGTTTGGAGATAAGGTCCTTAAAGAGGGATTAAGTTAAAATGAGACTTTTAGGGTGGGAGTCAAGTATGAATGATGTCCTTTTAAGAAAATGTAATGTGTGGGGCGCCTGAGTGGCTCAGTGGTTAGAGCCTCTGCCTTCGGCTCAGGTCATGATCCCAGAGTCCTGGGATCGAGCCCCGTATCGGGCTCTCTGCTTAGCGGGGAGCCTGCTTCCTCCTCTCCCTCCTGCCTGCCTCTCTGACTACTTGTAATCTCTGTCTATCAAATTTAAAAAAAAAAAAAGAAAAAGAAAAGGTAATGTGTGTGTGTGTGTGTGTACACGTGCAGGGTATGCATGCACACACACACACACATGCTTGCACACACACACACACAGAAAAGACTATGGGAAGGCCCAGTGAGAGGGTGGTTTTCTATAAGCCAAGGAGAGAGGCTTCAGAGGAAACCAGACCTGCCAACACCCTGATCTTTGACTTGCCAACCTCTAGAACTGTGAGATAATACATTCCTGTTGTTTATGCCACCCAGTCTGTAGTATTTTGTTATGATAGCCCTAGCAAACTAATATACATGTATGTAATATTTTAGAAGAACATGCTTTCCATAGTGTTTAAATTTCATGGTAATTGGGATCTGGTTTTTTCCCCTTGAAATTATAGGAGCAGAGTTCCTTTGGTTGGGACTGGGGGCCATCCTTTCCTACCCAGGGCATCTGGAAAGATGTCAGAATTGAAGCCTATAACATTTGTCATCTGAACTACTTTGTGTTTTCCCCTATATATGGTAAGCTAAGAGATGTGATTTCTTGTTTTTCTTTTTTGAGCCTCCTCTATGTGATAAAAATTGGGTTTATAATTTGATTATGTAGATATACTTTTCAGAGACTCATTTAAAAAATTTTGTGGCACATTTATCAGCGTGAAAAATATATACAAACTGTGATTTGTCATGAAAATTTACAATATAAAATAGGAAGGAGGTAGATAAACATTTTTAAACATATTTTGAAAGAAAAAAAAAAGAAAGCAAGAGCACTTGAGGTTTCTCTGAGCTAAGTGTTCCCTTCTAACAGACTTGGGCCTGCTGCCTTGTACTGCTCTTTGTGGCCTCGGTTCTCACTTTCAGAACTCCAACTGTGCTGAATTCTTAATTTGCTCCCATCACTGGGCTGACTGTCCATCACTGCACGTTTTCTCCTCCGAAAGCTGTGATATACTACTTTGTTAAGACTTGGAAGTAGGGGCGCCTGGGTGGCTCAGTGGGTTAAAGCCTCTGCCTTCGGCTCAGGTCATGATCCCAGGGTCCTGGAATCGAGCCCCGCGTCGGGCTCTCTGCTCCGCGGGGAGCCTGCTTTCTCCCCTCTCTCTCTCTGCCTGCTTGTGATCTCTCTCTCTCTGTCAAATAAAAAAAGAAAAGAAAAGAAAAAAGCTTCCCTCTATTTAAAAAAAAAAAAGACTTGGAAGTAAACTGGAATGCAAACAAGGCACAAAGAAAGTTTCGGAAGGTAAAGAAATACTACTTTTTCAGCCGAAGGAACTATTTACAAGAAAGGAGCTTTGAATAAAACCTCAGACATGTCACTGACATCAACAAATCAGTGAAAAGCCGGTCAGATATTCGTTGAGTTGTTTGCCCGGCACTGTGTGTGTTTGGCATTGAAAGGACCTAGAGTATACTCTTGCCTGCACATTGGTTGGGGTGGGGATGGGATATGTGAACAGTTTACTACACCAAACAAGGCTGTAATAGGCTTGTGGGTTGGGAGGCCCTGTAGTTCAGAAAACCAAAGATCAGGGAGGATTTGTGAAGTCAGGGAAACCAGTGAAGGGGGATCTTTTTCCCCACCCCCCCCCAAAGATTTTATTTGTTTATTTGTCAGAGAGATAGAGTACAGGCAGGCAGAGTAGCAGGCAGAGGCAGAGGGAGAAGCAGGCTCCCCGTGGAGCAAGGAGCCCAATGTGGGACTTGATCCCAGGACACTGGGAATGTGACCCGAGCCCAAGGCAGCCGCTTAACCTACTGAGCCACCCAGGTATCCCAAGAGGGGGGTTCTTGAATAATACCTCGTGAAGCTTGATCCAGTTATGGGCAAGCCTGCTGGATGGAATCAGCAAGAACATGATGGGTCAGTACAGGAGTTCTGTTATCTTAAAGGCCCTGGTGACCTGAGATTGCTAGTCTATCAGAGCCAAATCTGTTTTCTAAAGGGAAAGACAAAAGCCAATCAGAGATGGTGGGTAATTGAAGTAATTAGGTGCTGCTGGCATTTTTAAATGGGAAAAGGGCATGAAGAGATGTAATTTAAATTGCATTTGTAAATGTGGCCACTCTAGTGCTTCTGAACTCTTCAGAGGTGTAACTTGAACTGAGTTTTGCTATTAAATTCAAAGAACAGTTCATTCTTCAGAGGTGTAACTTGAACTGAGTTTTGCTATTAAATTCAAAGAACAGTTCATTCTTTCCTATTCCCACCGATATTTTTTTCTCAGGTATAATAGAATCTAGTGGAAGGAGAGGTCTGATTTTGCAAAGAGTTATTTATTTAAATCGTTTTGAAGTTTAATCAATGTCTTAGGTGGTTTGCAAAAAGTGCTGTGTGTTCTAGACACCCTGATACCTGCAAATGTTTGAATAACACTGTTCTGGTTTAATTTAAAAATTTGAATATGAAACTAAAATTTCTTCCTGAATATGAGTCATTAGAGTTCAGTTTATTAGTCCCTAGTGACTACGTGAATTTTATTGGAATTAAATCTATTTCATTGATGTTTAAAATTTAATTTAGATTCAGTGTAATTCCCCATTTCAACTACATTTTTGATATTTTGTGACTGCAATATATTTTGTACTTAATATAGAGAAAAACATGCTTCCTGTTCAGAGGATATGCCCTGCGCATATTAAACAGCAGTTCTTACTATGGTTAATTCTATATAGATTTCAATTTGGTTGTTGGATGTAATAAAGCAAATTGAAGCATAAGGATGTGAAAGTGAGGAGAGGAACTTCATTTAGGAGTTTTTTTCAGAGCTCTTTTTCCAGTTTTCCTTTGGAAGACTGCAGTCATCACTGAAATCAATAGTTATTTAAAAGTTGAAAAATAATAAAGAGAATAAGCTAATATATTTTATGCATTTATTTGGTATATAGTATGAGGCAGGCACTGTGAGAGGTACTAAAAGGTTTTTAAGAGGATTAGCTCATAATCAAAACTAGATAAGTGTAACTTTTCTTTAAAATCACATATGTTTATTTTTGAAAATTTTAGTGTAAAAATGAGACTGGCCAGAACTAATACAGACGGGACTATCTTGGGAAATAGTAATACAGATAGTTTGTATTTTTTACTTTTGCTTGACTGTCTTCTCTAGATTTCTATGCTGAGCTTATATTCCTTCTGTAGTAAGGGAAGATAGTCGTTAAAACAACCTATTTAGTAATTTCAGCCAACTTATTATGAAAGGCTTAACTGATTTGACTGTGAGGCACTTTCTACTTTTTCCCTATTGAGGCTAGAAGAACGTAACCTTATTGTTTTTCCAAATGTTCAGTTTATTTCTGAATTTAAAACTAGTAGGTTTACCACCGAAGGTGAAATAACTGACCATAACTTCCCAATTTAATCATGTGCATTATGACAGAAAAAAGTCTTTTTGACATTTAAAAAATTAACTTGAAATTCTTATTAATTAGTTTACTTTATATATCTATGTAATACATTTACAGACATATATTTATATCAATTCACATATATATATATAGAGATATCCTTTTCTGTATTCTCAGTCATTATAATGATGGTTTCTAAACTTTTTCACTTTTTAGTATCCTGTGGTCATTTGTTTGATTTTGCCCTAACCTCAGCTTTCTCAATGATTTTCACCCATTCTTAATGTTTAAGATAATAAAAACAAATTTATATTTGAAAAAAATACTGAGGTCAAAGGAAAACAAGAATTACTCCCATTATGTCTTAGGCTCCTGTCATTTATCTAGGTATTAAGAAAGACCAATTCATTGACATGACTTTCTTTAAAACCTTATTAGAAAATGTTTATTTGAATAATTCCCTCGTAGCCCTGAAATAGTCTAATCAGGTTTTAAACAGCAGTAGCTGCTCTAGGGCACCCACATTTTCAGTGTTTTGAACAGTGAAAGATTGACTCTGGTATTGAAAAGGGAAGCCCAGAGGCTTTTTACTGGATGTAGAAACCTGGGAAGATTCTCCTGTTCTTTTTTCTTGGGGAGGGGGTAGAAGAATGACCCCATCTGCTGGGGGAGTAGGGGAAGTCTCTCTGGACTTGGGTTTCCAAGGTGGGGAGGAGAGATGGGGAGAAGATAGCTGGTGGGGGTGGATGCCCCAATTCCAAAGATTAAGACATTTATAAGCAAATAATCTGGCCCAAATTGCAGGCCTTGTCTGGTGGCGGTGGTGGTGTGTGTGTGTGTGCGTGCGCATGCGTGTGCGTGTGTATGTGTGTGTGTGAGAGAGAGAGAGAGAGAGAGAGAGATACATATATTCATTTATTAATTGTTTTTTCCATGCTAGGTCTTTCATTTTTGTAATCTGATGTGAATTGTTCACATTATGCCCTAAAATGTATTAGGGAAGGTTGATCATGCAGTTTTATGAGCTTTTCATCAGCTTACATAAACACATTAAGTCCAAATCTATAATAAGTATGTTCTGAGGAAATGCTGCATTGTTACCATAATCTTCTGTTACCACAGCCAGGAAAAAAAAAATAGTATAGAGAAGTTTTTCAGTGTGTGAATCCTCCTCTTGAGCTGAGGTGAGCTTTGGGTCTTTGACCTGTGCTTGTGCACTTCCATCATCCCAGAGATGCTGCCTTCCCCCGACCCGATCCATATTTCCTTGCTGCTTCAGCCTAAAGTGCCCCCTCTGTCATTCTCCAAGACCTAGCCTTTGGGTTGGAGGACTTAGTTTGGCTAGATCCTGGCCTTCCCCACAGAACCTGTATTGAAGGTCATTGCTCCCCTTTGATACGGGGAATGTAATATTACAACATAACGATGATTTGTTAGTCTTGTGCAATGCCTTGTTTGATGCATTTTTTGAATGCATTCGTTTTGAATCACTTTTTCATTCATCTTTGAATTACTTTACCCATAAAATAACAGTATTCACCCTTGAAAATATCTTTATGGGTAGGTAGGTTGCTTGACTAATCTCTCCTGTGATTAGCTGCCTTGTTGCCTGAATAGATTTTTTTCCCTCTGGAATTTACCAACTTATCTTTGGGGGGAAATTGTGCTTTGCGTCTGTTTTGCCTTAGTTTCATCTTTGAGGATTTTGTCCTGCTGAGTAAGCGAGGAGGTCTTGCTGCTTGGTAAAGAAGGGGAAAACAGCTGTTGTAACTGTGAGCCTGCCTTTCTGGCTAATGCAAGCTGTTAGCTCTTTGAAAAGCAGCTGCTGAAGGCTGTCCTATAATTCTAGCAGGAGCACAGGAAAATATCCTGTGTTTGAATTGAAACCTTCTGTGGCTTGATCATTTCAGCTTGTTGTCACTGCTGTTTCTTCACATGCACAGGAGGACCTCAACACTGCAGCTTTTCATCACTTATTTTTTTTTTTTAAGATTTTATTTATTTATTTGACAGAGAGAGATCACAAGTAGACAGAGAGGCAGGCAGAGAGAGAGAGAGAGGGAAGCAGGCTCCCTGCCGAGCAGAGAGCCCGATGCGGGACTCGATCCCAGGACCCTGAGATCATGACCTGAGCTGAAGTCAGTGGCTTAATCCACTGAGCCACCCGGGCGCCCCCTTTTCATCACTTATTAAAGATGCAAGAAGCAAGCAGACGAAAGGAGGAGCTGTTAGATGCTCAGCAGGGTGAAGCTAATCAAGGCAGCGATCTTTGAAGAGCTCCCCCCCCCCCGTCCCCCCAGATGAAGCATTGGTTTTCATCTTACATATGCAACCTCCCTTCCTTTGCAGATCCTTCCCATGCTGACGCAAATGTTCTTGCATCTCCATGTTCATTCTTAACCCCCAGATACTGTCCTGTATTCTTAACTATGATCTTTGGGTATATTTCTCTATTTAGATTCAACCTTTTGCTTCTTTGGGTTGGGATATAATTTATAGTGCCTGTCAAGGTTTACAGACAGCAATGATTCAAGAAATATATTTGTATTCTTTGATGCTCCCATAACCGTTGTCATGCCCTTGTGAAATAGTTTAGGTTACAAAGATGGTATTTTGACAAATGAAGGAACTGTGGCAACATATAATTATACATTTAGTAGAGGGTCAGACACAATCTTTATGTTTGTAGATTTCAGCATTCTTTTTCACAGACCCTTTTATTAAGAGGCTAATATTTTTTTGTTATATTCTGCCCTCCCCCCATGCTTTGTTTCACATTGAATATCTGATACTTGGACTTAGGATTCTGAAAGACAAAAAGTACCTTTGCTTTTATCATTTTATTTTATTTTTTTTCCATTATGATAAGCATACTTCTTTTTTAAAACATTTTATTTATATATTTGACAGACAGAGATCACAAGTAGGCAGAGAGGCAGGCACAGAGAGGAGGAAGCAGGATCCCTGCTGAGCAGAGAGCCCTATGTGGGGCTCAATCCCAGGATCCTGGGATCATAACCTGAGCTGAAGGCAGAGGCTTTAACCCACTGAGCCACCTAGGTGCCCGATAAGCATACTTTTTAATCCCCATCACTTATTTCCCCTATGCCCCCATCTACCTCCCCTCTGGTAGCCATCAGTTTGTTCTCTATAGTTAAGGGTCTTTTTCTTGATTTATCTCTTTTTTTCCCTTTGCTCTTTTGTTTTGTTTCTTAAATTCCGCATATGAGTGACACCGTGTGGTATTTGTCTATCTCTGACTGACTTATTTCCCTTAGCCTCTCTCTAGCTCCATCCACATTGTTGCAAACGGCAAGATTTCATTCTTTTTATGGCTGAGTAATATTCTATTGTATATATATACACCACCTCTTCTTTATTCATTCATCTGTTGATGGACACTTGGGCTGCTTCCATAGTTTGTCTGTTGTCAGTAATGCTGCTATAAACATCAGGATGCATGTATCCCTTTGAATTTGTGTTTTTGCATTTTCTGGCTAAATACCCAGTAATGTGATTCCTGGATCCTCAAAGTATCTTTGCTTTTGGTTTTCCTCAGTGTTTATATGCAAATTTCAGCATGTGCCTGCTAGTGTCTTTCTCTTTGAGAGGTGCCTCTGTGAGAAATGCATGCAAAGTGGAGAGCCCTAGAGTTAGGAAACCTGAGCCCTTGACTTGTCTTTTGGCTCAGGAGCTTTTGAGTTAGGTTCTGTAGTTGGGGCCTCAGGAACCTTGTCTACAAAGTGATGTGGAAATTGCCAAGTAGAAGAAATTCTACTTATTGAAGAATTCAGTTCTTCTTGAAGCTGGACGCATGATTAATAAAGACATTGATACTTGGGGCTTAATTATAATCAGTTAAGGCAAGGGTTAGGATACAGTGTGAGGGTCTTTCTGGTAGTTATGGACACATTTGAATTCAAGTAACTCAGCCATGTCTTATTTTTCTACTTCTGTGTCTTTTTACACTCTTCTTTTTCTCTTAAACAACTGAATAAAGCTTTTTGTTTTTTTAAAGACTTTATTTTTAAATAATCTCTATATGCAACATGGGGCTTGAACTCACAACTCCAAGATCAAGAGTCACATGCTCTACTAACTGAGCCAGCCAGGCGCACCAAGCTGTTTTCTTTTCTGACCACATCTCGACAAAAAAGTAGACCTTACGGGAATATAAGAGGAGCAAACTGGTATATTTTAGAGGTTTTTTTAAAGATTAATATGCTGGCCACATCTACACAAACTGGAACTGTCTTGAAGGTTGTTTGGATGAAGTGGCAGCACACTTATTCTGGTTATGTAGCTGCCTACTCTTTATACAAATTTCCATGCAAGTCAGATTCTTAGTGGTTGGTTGGTTGGTTGGTTAGTATTTAAAGAGTCCTCCCTGAATCAGTTTTGGAAAAACTTGAAAGTGAGTTAGTGGCCAGAACCACATTCTCTGACCTTCTCTGGATAGTCTACCTGATTGATTTTATATGGAACAAACTATAGACCATGGCTTCTTCTGCAGGGAGCAGGACATCAACTAGGGTATCCCTGAGTCTCTGGAAAGGCCTCAAGTTCTACAGAGAGCAGGTCAGACTTGTCTGTTTGCCCTCTTTTGGCAGAATTCCTGTGTTGTTTGGGCTCAAAATGAGGAGAGGATGTAAAATCTGGTGTAATTGGGAAGGAGACCTGGGAGGAGATTTTGACTCATTTAATAATTTTTCTTCTTAGCTATCCCCATCCATTTTTTGGAATTGTTTGCATTCCGCTGCTGGAGAGGTGGGAGTGATTGGTATTTGTTATTTTATTTTTTTTAATCTCTGTCTTTTCTTTATTTTTATTTGTTTTATTTTTTATTGGAGTGTAGTTGACACAGTGTTACATTCGTTTCAGGTGTTTCAGTGAGCATATATGTTATGCTGTGGTCACCACAAGTGGAGCTACCATCAGTCACTGTACCATACTATTACAACACCATTGACTGTATTTCTTATGCTGTACCTTTTCTCCTGTGACTTACTCATTTTATAATAGGAAGCCTGTATCTCCCGCTGTCCATTAGCCATTTTGCCCACCCCGTTCCCCCCAATCTTCTGCCCTCTGGCAACCATCAGTTCTCTGTATTTATGTAGCTGTTTTTGTCTTTTGTTTGTTGTATTTTTCAGATTCCACATGTAAATGAAGTCATACAGTATTCATTTTTCTCTGTCTGACTTACTTCACTTAGCATAAAAACCTCTAGATCCGGGGTGTCTGGGTGGCTCAGTCAGTTAAACTTCTGACTTCTGGTTTCGGCTCAGGTCATGATCTTGGGGCTGAACCCCACAACAGCAGGGGGCTCTCCACTCAGCAGGGAGTCTGCTTCTCCCTTTACCCCTTCCCAAGGTTGTGCACTCTCTCTTTCTCTCTCTAAAAAATAAATAAATCTTTAACAAAACAAAAAACAAACCTCTAGGTCCATTCTTTTTTGTGACTGAGAAAAATTCTATTATACATGCATACACACCATGTCCTCTTTATCCATTTAGCCGTTGGTGGGCACTTAGGTTACTTCCATATCTTGGCTGTTGTAGATAATGCTGCAGTAAACATAGGGATGCATAGATCTTTTCAAATTAGTGTTTTTGTTTTCTTCAGGTAGATACCAGTAGTGGGATTAGTGGAGCATATGGTATTACTGTTTGTTTTTTTTTAACTTTTTAAAGATTTTTTTTGAATTTATTATTTGACAGAGATTACAAGTAGACAGAGAGGCAGGCAGAGAGAGAGAGGAGGAAGCAGGCTCCCCGCTGAACAGAGAGCCTCATGCGGGGCTCGATCCCAGGACCCTGAGATCTCATCCTGAGCCAAAGGCAGAGGCTTAACCCACTGAGCCACCCAGGTGCCCCAGTATTACTGTTTTTGACTATTTGAGGAACTTCTGTATGGTTTTCCACAGTGACTTCACAAGTTTACATTCCCATTAATGTGCGCAACCTTGCCAACACTTTTTATTTCTTGTCTTTTAGATTCTAGCTATTCGAACTGATATGAGGTGGTATCTCATTGTGGTTTTGGTTTGCATTTTGCTGATATTAGTGATGTTGAGCATCTTTTCATGTGTCTCTTGACCAACTATATGTCTTTTTTGGAAAAATGTCTGTTCAGATCCTGTGCCTATTTTTTAATTGGATTATTTGTTTTTTTGGTGTTGGGTTGTATATCTTCTTTATGTATTTTGGATCTTAACCCCTTATAGGGTATATCATTTGTGAATATCTTCCTGAATTTAGTAGCTTACCTTTTTATTTTGTTGATGGTTTTCTTTGCTGCGCAAAATATTTTTAGTTCGATATAGTCCTACTTGTTTATTTTTGCTTTTGTTTCCCTTGCCTTAGGAGATGTATCTAGAAAAATGCTTAGGCTGGTGTCAGAGAAATTACTCCCTATGTTTTCTTCTAGGAATTTTATAGTTTCATGTCTCACATTTAGGTCTTTAGTCCATTTTGAGTTCATTTTTGAGTATAGCGTAAGAAAGCGGACCAGTTTCATTCTTTCGGCTGTAGCTGTCCCGTTTTCCTAGCACCATTTATTGAAAAGACTGTCTTTTCCCCATTGCATATTCTTTCCTCCTTTGTCATAAGTTAATTGACCGTATAATCATGGGTTTATTTCTGGAGTCTGTTCTGTTCTCTTTGTCTGTGTGTGCATTTTTGTGCCAGTGTCATATTGTTTGTAGTATATCTTGAAATCTGGAATTGTGATACTTCCAGCTTTGTTCTTTCTCAAGATTGCTTTGGCTATTCATGATAGGAATGATGGGTATTCTTTAGGAAAGGGTAATTTTGTCAGTGCTAGGAGAGGTATGCCAGGAAGCTATATTCTAGAAATGGGTCTTAATTTATAAAAGGTAGCTCTCCTTACCTAGAAATAGGATTATATGTTTAAAAAGTAACAAAAAGAAGTGACCACTTAATACCAGGAAAATTATTGATGATTTAAGACTCTGTATGTGCTTTTGGAAACTAAATTACTTAAATTCTCCATGACTTCTGGAAGGAAGTGTTGTATTCCATTTGGAAGAAGAGGAGGGGGCAAAAATATATTGGTATAGTGCCTCTGCTGATGACATGATAGACTTGGCAGGGAAACACCTGCAGATAAACACCTGCAAGTGTTCATATTGGGTTTTTGAATTCCGCAGCCTTAATTTTTTCAGTTGTCAGCTCCCAAAGAAGTTAACTGGATGAGCCCCAGAGGACTGCTGATTTACTTTAGCACTTTTCCCTGTTAGAAGCAATAGAAACTTCCAGTAGCCTTTGGGAACTGTATTATTTGTCTTCCTGGCAGAGGCTCTTACAAGCAGAGCCTTCCTATTTTTCACCAAAGAGGAAGTGATAGGAAACATCCAAGGGGTCGGCTTGAACTTGGGTGGTTATTAGTAGGGTAGAACAAAAATCTTTACTTAGAAATTAAAGAAAAGGGGATTTCAGTTCAATGTGAAGACTTTAGCCAAGGCTAGCAAAAAAGGAAGGCTATTTTGTGAGACAGAGGGTTTTTTCATTACAGATATTAGAGAGATTAGAATAGCCTTTTTAGGGAAATATTTTAAGGATGGAGATTAGTAAACATTTTCTGTAAAGGGTCAGATTTTAGGTTTTAGGGGCCATTTGGCCTTTGTTGCAGCTGTTCAAACTTAGCCATTGTTGTGCAAAGGGAATCAAAGACAACAGGTACACAAGTGAGCATGGTTGGTGTAGCTTGCTTGGCCTGCGATAACAAAATGCCATAGGCTGGGTGGCTTCCACGACAGGCATTGATTTCTTACAGAGAGGGCTCAGATCGAGGTGCTGGCTGATTTGTACTGACGGCTTTCTTCCTGGTTTGCAGATAGCTACGTTTCTTGCTCTGTCCTTGCAGGATCGGGTGGCGGTGGTGGAGAGAAAGAAAGAGAAACAAACAGAAGCAGATGGAAATAGAAAGAGATGAAGGGAGGGAGGGGTCTTATCTTTCTCTGATAAGACCACAGACCTATCAGATTGAGCCTCACCCTTTGACCTCACTTAACTTAATTATCTCCTGAAGACCTTATCTCCAGATACAATTGAGTTGGGGAGTTAGGGCTTCCACAGGCACATTTTGGAGAGGTGGAGGGGGGACACAATTCAGTTCATAGCAGCTGTGTTCCAATAAAGTTTTATTTATAAAAGGAGGTGGGTCAGATTTGGCCCAAAGACCAGTTGTTTGTCAGCCTTTGGTCTAGAAGGAAATAAACACTTACCAGAAAGTGGACTAGATAATCTGTCAGCCTCTAGTTTAAAAGTTTTATGACTCTGTGCTATTGTGGTTAAAGACTCAGCCAAAAGCTATATTTGATGTCTATCATCACTTGATATCATTAAGATAAATACTCCCCTATATAATTGAACTGTAAAATTCTGTAAAAATTCTAAGTACCAATAAGACGTAGTATGGGGGGACATTATTTGGTTACGATTGGCATAACTTAGAGGTTAAGTGTACAGTCTCTAGCTTCAGACTGTCATGGTTCATGTCCAAGCTCTGCAACTTAGTAGCTGTGTGACCTTGGACAAGTTACTTAACTCCTCCATATTTCAGTTTTCTTATCTAGACAATGATGGTGATACTAGAATTTACCTTATAGAAATGTTGTAATGCTTAAATAAGTTAATACATGTTGAAAGCATAAAGCAGTGCCTAGCTCACAGGAAGTTCTTGGTAAATATTATCTATTATTATTTCTTGAAGTAAGAGATAGTAAAGGAAGCCAGAGGGAATATGATAGGGAGCTAAAGATCATGTAGCTGTCAAAGATTTAGGGATGTTTTGAAAATAAATACCTTTGGATCAGACTGTAGTGTGTGCTTCTGTTTAAAAACAATAAAAATGCTGGAAAGGGAAATTGAGAGACTTAGTATATACTTGGTAGGAAGAAAGTATCTTGAACAAACAAATGTGGTTTTCTTGATATAGTTTACTATATCTTAGAAAAACTTGCAGGCTATGGGATGGGTAAACTCCAGAATTGGCTGGATCAGAACAAATTAATTCAGAGCTCATTGACAGGTGTTCCTAAGAATGGATCATTTAAGGGGCACCTGGCTGGCTCAGTTGGTTAAGTGTCTGCCTTTGGCTCAGGTCATGATCTTGGGGTCCTGGGACCAAGCCCCTCGTCCAGCTCCCTGCTTAGCAGGGCATGTGCTTCTCCCTTTGCCCACTCCCCTTGTGCTCGCTCGCTCTCTCAAATAAATAAATAAAATCTTAAAAAAAAAAAAGAATGGATCATTTAAGAAATAAAATAGTTCTTAAGTCCAGGATTAGTTTTACTTCCGAGTGCATCCAATGCATCTCTGCTTTTGCTTGATGTGGGATGCAGATGATGAGACGTGCTATGATCATCTTTACAGTAGGTCTGGTTGTGGCTCTGCATTTGTAAGGAATGCCAGTTATAAAGTCTTGGCTCATTGATCAGCATATATACTTTTCCTTCATTTGCAGCAAAACCGTGATTATCAGTCCCCTCCTTATTTGTAGAAGGATCTTTAAGATATTTCTCAGCTGATAACCTTCTCCCATCTCTTTTTCACAGAGGAAAATAGAAGCCACTCAGCAGGAGATTCCTCAGTTTCTTGTCATAGATCATACAAAGCTAAGTGCATCTGCACCAGGCACTGTCCTTTCTGTGGCAGTAAGGAATGAGAACTTTCACTGGTGGCTCTCACTTTCTGCCTATGCAGCCTTTTGGGTACTCCAACCCTGGTTTCTCCTGTGTAACTTAAAAAATATGAGTCAGCTTTTCCGCTCTGCTCTTGCCTAAAGCCTCCTTTGGCATACAGTCTTATTTTAAAGCCAAAACCAAACCCAGATTCTATTCTGGAGACTAAGTGATGTAAGTTGAACGGGTGATGGAGGAACGGGTTATATCGCACATAGTATAAATCCTCTTGAAACATTCTATGCCATTCACAGACTCCACTCCTGAAGCATTGTTCCTTAGGCAGTTGTCTCATCTTTCTTTTCTCCCCATGACCTTCCTCTTCAGGCTTGCTCCCTTTTCTTCCTCTCCATTCCAAGATTTTCCACGTGGCACCTTCTATTCCTTTTACATAGATAGAAATTTCATGTCTCTCTGCTTTTCCTGTTTTTATCCTGCTATGTCATTGTGATGGGGCCCTCTGTAATTTTTTACAATGCAGATCTGATCATGTTTTCCTTTTTTTTTTTTTTTTTTTTTTAAGATTTGTTTATTTGAAAGAGAGAGAGAGCATGAGAAGGGGGAGGGTTAGAGGGAGAAACAGACTCCCTGCTAAGTAGGGAGCCCTACATGGAGCTGGATCCTGGGATCCTGGATCATGACTTGAGCCGAAGGCAGAGGCTTAACTGACTGAGCCACCCAGGTACCCGGTGTTTTCATTTTTGTTGAAAAATCTCCAGTGCTCCTCACTGATCTAGGGTAAAGTCTCTGATCTCCTCACATGAACCAGGATGAGCTGGACTGTGCTTACGTCTTCTGTAAGGATCTTTCTTACCAGTTTGATTATTGCTCAAGTTTTTGTTAAAAGCATTGCTCTCCTCACTTACGACTCTTCACCCTTGGTTTTCATCGTGCCTAGAATACTTCTCATCTGCCTCTGAACTTAGCTAAAGCATCCTTCTGGGCTCAGCTAGCTACTGCTTTTTCATAAAGGCCTTCCCTCACCCTCTGTAAGTTAAGTGACCTCCCTTCCTGTGAATGTTTTTTCAGAACAACTTCATATTTCTCCCATCCTGGTATTTATTTCACTTTTGTACTTGGCTATATATCCTGTTACACTCTAAACTCACATGGTCAGGGGCCATGTTTATCCTGGTCATCATGTAGTTCCTATCACTTAGCAAAAAGTACATGGCACATAGAATGTTCTCAGTAAATATTTATTGGTTAAATAATCTACGTTTAAAATAACAGTTGACCGTTGAACAACATGGGGATTAAGGGCACTAACTTCCTGTGCAGTTGAAAATTCACATATGCTTTTTTTTGTTGTTGTTAAGTTATCTCTACACCTACATGCAAGCTCTACCAACTGACCCAGCCAGGAGCCCCATTGGCTCCCCCAAAACTTCACTACTAATAACCTCTGTTGACCAGAAGCCTTACAAATAACATACAGAGTCGACTAACACATATTTTGTATATGTATTATAGACTGTACTCTTAGAATAATACTTAACTTTTTCTTATATATTTTTTTTTTGGTATTTCTAAGCTATATAGTTCAATAATGAGTTTTTTCAAATTGTCACAAATCTCCAAAAAATTTTCCAATGTATTTTTTGAAAAAAATCATATATGTGAATCCATGCAGTTCAAATCCATGTCGTTCAAGGGTCAACTGTATATCTCTGTTTTTTCACATTTGATTAAATCTACTGCATCTAAGTTTATACCTTATTATATGACCTAAAAACTCTATATTTTTACTTTGCTTTATAAAAAGGAATTGAACATAGATCAATCTTAGAAAATTTATGTTATATTTTCATTTGTGATATTCTATGCATGCCCTATTTAATAAAGATTTTATGACTTATGATTGTAACCTTTTTAGGTAGAAGTATATATAAAATATATACTTTTGGTTATTCTTCTTCAGAATGAATGGCTTAAAAAGACACAAAAAACCCAAAATGAATGATTAAAATCTAAAGATTAAATGAGAATTTCCACTGGACTTTTTGTCATGACAGGATCTGTGGAGTGCTTATTAGTTTAGAAGCTGCTTCAGTTTTTTCTTCAATGAATCCTAAGGAGTGCAGCAATAATGCTTATTTTAGCATATTTCATTCATGTATATATATGTGTGTGTGTGTGTGTGTGTGTGTGTGTGTGTGTGTGTGTGTGTGTGTATGTATGTGTGTGTGTATATATATATATATATATAATGTTTCTTTTTTCTTTTTTTCCTCTGTGCCTTAGATAACCATACCCAGGGGTGGAATCTTGAAATAGAGTCTTCTTTTGATGTTGTCAGCTCAAAGCCAATTTCTGGTCAAGTGATGGTGGCCATCCCTGAACTGCAAACACAGCAGACATATAGCATTGAACTTCAACCTGGGGAAAGGATTGTTGAGCTGTTTGTGAAAATTAATAAGGTGAATGATGGTACTTCCTCAGAACCGCTAGATGAAAAGCAATACTATTCAAAACAAATGGCTAGAAAGGGACTGAGAATGAAAGAAAAAATGTACTTTTCCACTTTCTTCACTTTTAACCTCTCATATATTTTGTGTGTGTTACGACCTAAGGAATGATATTCCCAAATTTTAAGATTAAGAAAATGGAGAATATGTGATTTGACATCCTTTTGTCTCAAGAAGTCAGGTGTATTGTATCTTAATTTTTCTGCACTGTTTGCAGTATCCTAAATCCAAAATACATTCTAAGCATTACATTTAAATGCAGTGATTATTTTTGTATAATTCTGTATAATTTCTGATTTCAGTGATTATTAAATACAGTAAATTATTTTGAATATTGATGCTTATTTTACATGCAGAATTCTAATTCTGAACTCATGATCTTTCATGGGTAGAAGTTGGCTGGATTTTCCCTTGTCTTTTTTTTTATTCCTCTTATTGATCATTGTGAACTGAACAGGATGGTGTAAAGCAACATTGTGACTATTCAGATAAAGTGAGAACCCCAAACAAATTCTAGTTCTGGGCTTGGAAGAAGAGTCAACCTCAACATCCAATTCTAACTGTTGAGAATACAGAAACATGTATGCTTCAGTGTTAGAAATGGAGATAATTGTTTTTCTGAAAAATCCATGTTATTCTGTTCTTTCCTTTCCCTTTTGGTATATTAATCCATGCTAAAACACCTAACATGTTGATTTTTAAATATTACTATGGATTGGTGTAATTTGGCATAATATAGAGCCTAGAATTTCTGTGCTTGACTCTATGAGACATTGATGTCATGCTCTTAATCACTATTTATTTTGTTAAAAATAAGTCATATTACTTAGGATGACTTACATTGTTTCTTCAAAGAATGTTACCATAGAAACTTGGTGGCCTCATGGACATGGAAACCAGACGGGATACAACATGACAATTCTTTTTAAACTGGACGGAGGCTTAAGTATTGAAAAATCAGCTAAGGTAAGCTAATACTTTAAAATACTTTGTGAAGAAAAAGTATATTTCTTGTTATAATAGCAAAATATCTTTGTAGGAAAAGAAGAAACCAGCAAAACTCCTGTAACTTAATCACACAGAGACAGTCCCTAGTAACAGTTATATGCATTCCAAAGCTTCTCTGTGTGCGTATGTGTGTGTATTTATATTTGTAAATGAATCAGACTTTACATGTTATTTTATTGATAAATATTCTCCTACTGTGTTTTTAAATTCTACGGTCTATCAAATTAGCACATATATATAATTTTAAAGCTCTGATACTACCAGAAGGGAATAGGGTATCTTGACCAATGCTTCCTGTTCCTGTTTTCTGTACCTCAGAATCAATCATTTTTAACTTTACCTCTTCATTTTCCCAAATAACCTGCTTCTACTGGTGCTTTCTAATTTTTCAGTTTGATGTATTACCTATTGACTTCAAACCTAGAAGATAAGGATATAGCTCTCTTACATGATTCTCTCTCTTGACCTCTGCTTGGTCCCCAGTGTACATATTTTGCCTCCCTCTGCCGGTCCAGGGTTGTCAAATGATCGTTTTTGTTAATTTAGTATTCAGTGTTTACATTATTATATTATGAATATACTGTTCAAAGCTGAATTGCATGGCATACTAAAATCATACTTCCGGGACGCCTGGGTGGCTTAGTTGGTTAAGCAGCTGCCTTCGGCTCAGGTCATGATCCCAGCGTCCTGGGATCGAGTCCCACATCGGGCTCCTTGTTCTGTGGGGAGCCTGCTTCTCCCTCTGCCTCTGCCTGCCCCTCTGTCTGCCTGTGCTCTCTCTCTCTCTCTTTCTGACAAATAAATAAATAAAAATCTTTAAAATCATACTTCCTTTCCTTTGCAACTTTCTCTTTTCCTTAGACTTAATAATTGCCTCATGTTACTAGTTGCTTTTTTTTAAATCTTTTATCTTCCTCAAAATCATATACAAACTCTCTGATGTTCTTGAAATAACTTTTAAATTTAATCAGCTCACTAGGTGCTCTATCCATTGTTTATTGTTATTTTCATTTTTGTTCTCTCTAAACAGTCTGTCTTCCAGACCCATTTCTTCATCTCCCTGATCTTGCTTGGTTACTTTCTAGACCTTATACTTAACTGTTGTCCTAGAACTTCCTTTTATTATTATTCTTAGAATTTTATTTATTTGTCCTCTAGGAATTCTAGGTATTCTCTTCATCTTTCTTCTGGATTAAACATGGAACCCTGTTTCTTTGGAGCCGTGTTTCTCTCTTTTTTTAAATTTGACTTTCCACAGCTACTGATACACTATAGATTCCTGAGAAAGGCTGTGTAGGAAATAACATTTTTGAGAACTTTTTGAACATGCAAATACATAAAGTCTGTCTTCACAGTTATTTGATAGTTTGGCTAGGTATGAAAGTCTAGGTTGGAAATAATTCTCCTTCAGAATCTTGAAGACATTGCTTCATTATCTTTCAGCTTTTACTATTTTTGTTTTGAAATATAATTACATTCTAATTTTTGTTTCTTGTATAGGACTATTTTTGTTGGCTTCTGGAAGCTTTTAGAATTTCTTTATCTCTGATAATCTAAATTTAAAAATTTGAAAATGAGTAGATTTTTGTTGTTGTTCTTTTGCTAGTTATCCTTGTGGGTTCTTTGAATCTAGAAATCAATCTGTAAATTTTCTTGTATTATATCTTTAATAATTTTTCATTCATTATCTTTGTTTTATTTTTTTGGTATAACTGTTAATCAGATATTAGACCTCCTGAACTGAGCAATATTCCTAGATTTTCTTTTCTGTATTCTGTCTTATCTTTTTATTTTGTCTTCTGGTAGATTTAGTTGAGTTTATCTTCAGTTTTTATTCTTATTTTTATTTTTAAAAGATTTTATTTATTTATTTGACGGAGAGAGAACACAAGCAGGGAGAGTGGAAGATGGAAAAGCAGGCTCCCCTCTGAGCAGGGAGCCTGGTGTGGGACTTGATCCCAGGACCCCAAGATCATAACCTGAGCTAAAGGTAGTTGCTTTATCAACTGAGCCACCCAGGTGCCCCTTATCTTCAGTTTTTAAGATTAGATACTTTATTTTTGTTGTCACTTAAAAAAATTTCTAAAAAGTTATTTATTTATTTATTTATAAAGATTTTATTTATTCATTTGACAGACAGAGATCACAAGTAGGCAGAGAAGCAGGTAGAGAGAGAGAGGGAGAAGCAGGTTCCCCACTGAGCAGAGAGCCCGATGTGGGGCTCGATCCTAGGACCCTGAGATTATGACCTGAGCCGAAGGCAGAGGCTTTAATCCACTGAGCCACCCAGTTGCCCCTAAAAAGTTTTTTATTTTTATTATTTTATTAATCTTTTAAAGGATCTATTTTATTAATCTTTTAAAGGATCAATTTAAAAAAATTTTTAAAAAGATTTTATTTATTTGAGAGAGTGCTCTCTTATGCAGGAAGGTACAAGCAGGGGTGGGCAGGAGAGGCAGAAGCAGACTCCCTGCTGAGCAGGGAGCCTGATGGGGGGCTCAGTCCCAGGACCCTGAGATCATGACCTGGGCTGAAGGCAGATGCTTAACCAACTGAGCATCCCAGGCACCCCTTATTTTTTTTTTAAGTAATCGGGGCTCACACTTAAAACCCCAAGATCAAAAGTCGCATGCTCTAACAACTGAGCCAGCGAGACTGTCCACATAAGTCCTATATGAGCTTCAATATTCATTATTCAGGTGGAAGCCCAGCTTTATCATGTGGGGATACCTACATGTCTGTAGTTATAGATCGTGTGTGTGTGTGTGTGTGTGTGTGTGTGTGTGTGTGTGTGTGTGTGTATTTGCCAGTGAAGACATTCTCTACTCTCTCGCCTGGGGAATATAAGACTGGTTGTTACCATTCAGGGAGTCTAGTGGCAGAAGGGGACTCAGTTTCTGACATGGAGCTACAGTTTCATCTGTTCCCCCTTTCACATTGTGCTTTGTGTGCTCAAGTCTCTCTGGTTCTGAAAGGCAAAACAATAGGTGAGCCTCAGGATCCCTTTTCCCAAAGCAATGTACTTGATTTCTGCTTTTAGAATTAAAACATCTTATATAGGTCATTGTACATAAAACTGCCTTTTTATGTCATTTAAAAAATTCTAAAATAGAGTCAAGATTGAAACTGGAGCTATCTAGAAAGGACAATGAGGGACAAAATCCCTGTACTCAAAAGTATTGCTCTCAGAGTACCTCTAGAAAAATCTCATCCCATGCCTCCATCTGTCAGGGACCATTATTAAAAAAAAGAATACAGGGCATGTCTGACTCATGGCTCAGTCAGTAAAACGTCTGCCTTCAGCTCAGATCACGATCCCAGGGTTCTGGGATCGGGTCCCACATTGGGCTCCCTGCTCAGCAAGGAGCCTGCTTCTCCCTCTGCCTCTCTCTCTCTGTCTTTCATGAATAAATGAATAAAATCTTTGAAAAAATTAACCATGATACCTTTATCACATCCATCTAGATTAATAAGAATTCTTTTAAAAAAATAAATTAAAAAATTAAAAATACAATAAAAATATTTCCTCCTGAGGGCATGACCATCTTTTTTGTCCCTAAATCTGTGAATAAACCTTGTGGTAACCTTAACTAGAGGATAGTGAAAGGAAAATTTGTCTTTAGTCTAAAGAAATGACTAGGTTCTGCCTGGTTTGGGGCACAGCACTAAGGATTGGAAAGAACTACACTTTGGAATTTATTAGCTATAGGCTACTTATTTAGTCTTCCTTTTTTTTTTTTTAAAGATTTTATTTATTTGACAGACAGAGATCACAAGTAGGCAGAGAGGCAGACAGAGAGAGAGGAAGGGAAGCAGGCTCCCTGCTGAGCAGAGAGCCCAATGCGGGCTCCATCCCAGGACCGTGGGATCACGACCTGAACCGAAGGCAGAGGCTTTAACCCACTGCGCCACCTTATTTAGTCTTTCAAGTGTCATTTCTGTATAGTAAAATGGGACAGTAAAAATGACATAACCTGATCTGGCTTGTAATAGTGTACAGTAAGTAGTAGCAGTCTTAATCCCCTTCATAGGTCTCCTCCTTCTCCCAACATCAAGCTTTGGTGTTTTCAGTTGGCTGGGGTTATACTCTGGCATCATTTCTCACATTTGGTGCTACCTGTTCTTTGGGCCAGATACCATGGAAATGTACCCTTTAGAAGATCATTATTTGTTTTTCTTTGTTTAATCATGCTCTGTATTTTCTGAGACATTGTGAGTATTTGTGAATGTGTGTGTGTGTCCACAGTGTATATAGGGAGAATATCCTAGATCTGTCTAAAGGGCCAAAACATTCACTCTTACTCTCTCTTGGTACAAGATGTCTGCTCTCTCACATGTTGAGTTGTTGTGTGTTATTTTGATGAAACGAAGAGGAACTTAGGTGTTTTTCTGTTTGTGGGAAATAATTATTTTCATTCTGGCTAGCATGGTTGCATTATTGTTTATTATATTTAAAGTTGCCATTTTTTGAATTGGCCAGCAAGGGGAGTAAAGCTGTATTTTCCCATGCCTTGTGTTAATGTGTGTCTCTGAAGTGTACCCTTGGGCTGTGGTGACTATAGGTTTTTTTTTTTTTTTTTAATTTAATTTTACTTTTTCAGTGTTCCAAGATTCATTGTTTATGTACCACACCCAGTGCTCCATGCAATATGTGCCCTCCTTAACATCCATGACCAGGCTCACCCATCCCCCACCCCCTCCCCTCCAAAACCCTGGTTTGTTTCTCAGAGTTCACAGTCTCTCATCCTTCATCTCCCACTCCGATTTCCCCCAATTCTCTTTTCCTTTCCTTCTCCTAATGTCCTCCATGTTATTCCTTATGTTCCACAAGTAAATGAAACCATATGATAATTTACTTTCTCTGCTTGACTTATTTCACTCAGCATAATCTCCTCCAGTCCCATCCATGTTGATACAGAAGTTGGGTATTCATTCTTTCTGATGGAGGCATAATACTCCATTGTATATATGGACCATGTTTTCTTTATCCATTCGTCTGTCGAAGGGCATCTTGGTTCTTTCCACAATTTGGCGATTGTGGCCATTGCTGCTATGAACATTGGGGTAGAGATGGCCCTTCTTTTCACTACATCTGTATCTTTGGGGTAAATACCCAGTAGTGCAAATGCAGGGTCATGGGGTAGTTCTATTTTTAATTTCTTAAGGAATCTCCACACTGTTTTCCAAAGTGGCTACACCAACTTGCTTTCCCACCAACCATTTAAGAGGGTTGCCCTTTCCCTACATCCTCTCCAACACTTTTTGTTCACTGTCTTGTTAATTTTGGCCATTCTGACTAGTGTAAGGTGGTATCTCAATGTGGTTTTGATTTGAATTTCCCAGATGGCTAATGATGATGAACATTTTTTCATGTGTCTGCTAGCCATTTATATGTCTTCTTTGGAGAAGTGTCTGTTCATGTCTTCTTCCCATTTTTTTGACGTGATTATCTGTTTTGTGTGTGTTGAGTTTGAGGAGTTCTTTGTAGATCTTGGATATCAGCCCTTTGTCTGTAGTGTCATTTGCGAATATCTTCTCTCATTCCATGGGTTGCCTCTTTGTTTTGTTGACTGTTTCCTTTGCTGTGCAGAAGCTTTTGATCTTGATGAGGTCCCCAAAGTTCATTTTTGCTTTTGTTTGCTTTCCTTTGGAGATGTGTCTTGAAAGAAGATGCTATGGCCTATGTCAAAGAGGTTATTGCCTATGTTCTCTAGGATTTTGATGGATTCCTGTCTCACATTGAAGTTATTTATCCATTTTGGGTTTGTTATTTTTGAGACTCATTCATTCACTAAATACTTAAGGAACATCTACTGGGTTTCAGCCATTTTATTAGGCTCTGGTGGTAGAAGTGTGAGTAAAACATTGTTTCTATTTCTCTCTGAGGTCTTAGTAAAGCTAACAATTTGGTTGGGAAATTAAATAATTAAACAAGCAATTGCAATTAAGTGTAATAAGCACTCTAGAGAAATACAGAGTACTGTAGAAGGACCAGAGCAGGAGCATTCTGGGAAGATTCCCAGAGAAGGTGATATCTCTGTTCTCAGGGATGAGACAAATTTGACCAAGCAGTGTGTAGCAAAGAGGCAGAGGAACAAGAATATGTCAGGGCCCAGGGACTCATAGGAATATTGTGTGATTGTGGAGGTGAAAGTCATTTCAATGTGGCTGAGTTTGAGTTTGAAGTAGTACAAGGGATGGTTTCGTAATGGTAGGCTAGGGCAAGCTCATGCAGAGTCTGGTAAGCCCTGTGAAGGAACTGGACTTGGCCATGAGGGCAGTGGGAATTCTATGAAGGGTTTTAAGGAGAGAGCCATGATCATATTTGTTTTACAAAGATTGTACAGATCAGATTGGAAGAATGACAAGAATAGGAGGCCAGTTAGAAGACTGTGGTGGTGATCCAGGCATAAGATGATGGTTGCTCGGTCAATAGAATAGCTGAGGAAGTAGATTTGAGAAAGATTTAGGAGTTAAAACCATCAGACTTGTTGATGTGGGGATGGGAGAGAGGAGTGGATTAATAATGGTTCTTAAGGTGCTGTTTTGGGCTACTGAACAGGTTGCATTTCTTTGAACTCAGTTACTCAGAAAGAAGAGCAAGTTTGAGTGACAGTATGGGGTGCAAATTATTTCTGTGTTAGATGTGTTTTGTATGGAGTGATTAAGAGACACTTAAGGAATGATATTCAATGGGCATTTCATTATATAGGTCTGGATTTAGGAATTGTGTCTGGATTAAAAAGTAGATGCAGAAATACACAGAATACGTTAATGTAGTCACAGGAGGGGATGAACTACCTCAGGGACTGCATGGAGAGGAGTGCTAGGACAAAACTCGGCATCATTATAATTAAGCTGCGGGGGGGGGGGGAAGCCCATGGAGGAATCGAGGAAGAAATGACCAAAGAGGTAGAGGCAAACCAGTTGAGTGGGGAGTCACAGAAGCCAGAGGAAGAGGGTATTTTAAAAAGCAGAAAATGTTCGGAGTGTCAAAAGCTGCAAGGAACTCAAGGAGTGAAAAAGAGCCTTAGGTTTGGTAATAAGTAGATGACTGTTGGATTCAACCAGAAGGAGTCAGATTGCAGTAGGTGGAGAAGTGCCTGAAGGTGAGGAAGTAGAGACAGTGAGAGTAGGTGACTCTGAGAAATGTTTGATGGGAACCACCCCTGAGCCAAGTGGGAGTGGTGGCCAGTTGGGGTCAGAAGACTGGCTACATGTAGGGGACTGTGCAAATAGGTAAATATATCGACCTACCAAGATCCAGCTTTTTCATGGATGGTGGAAAGTAGTATACATATAGAAAAGAGAAAAGCTAGAATGGATTGGCATGAGTCCAGTGGAGTTGGAGTAGTGTGAACTCATGATTTTCAGCATATGTAGATTAAAAATAGAACTATACAAATCTAAATGCATGTGTGTATATTTACAGATAGACAGCCAGACACACACACACACACACACACACACATTTCCTAGCTCTTTTCAGGCCTTCCCAGAGATCTCGAGAATAATGGCACTCTAGTAACAATGGACAGAGCTGAGAGCCTGATGTGGGACTTGATCCCAGGACCCTGGAATCATGACCTGAGCCAAAGGCAGATGCTTAACCGACTGAGCCACCCAGGATCCTCTAGATCTTGGTCTTTAAATAATATTGTCTACTGAAGAGGATCAGGTCTCTTCAGAGAGATGATGGATGCTAGGGCTAGAGCTCAGAATGTCTTGCTGCACTAGAAAGTAAGAAGGTACTCAAGAATGGTCAGGTAAGTCAGGGTACCTGGGTAGCTCAGCTGGTTAAGCATCAGACTCTTGATTTCAGCTCAGGTCATGATCTCAGGGTTGTGAGATCAAGCCCCATGTTGGGGCTGCATGCTCAGTGGGGAGTCTGTTTAAGATTCTCTTTCTTTCCCACCCCCCATGTGTGCACTCTCTCTCTCTCTCTCAAATAAATAAATAGAATCTTAAAAAAAAAAAAGAAGGATGGAATAAGTCAAAAGACTGTTTAATGTGCTCCCACTGGCCAAATCTGAGAAACTTGAGCATTAAAATAAAAAGTGGTAGTAAAAAATTATAACCCATTTAACAAGTAAATGAGAGGAAGGAAAGTGATCCCTAAAGTGGAATATCAACTGATAAATGTAGAAGGAATAATGGAGCTAGAATAATAATCATTTGAAACTACTGTAGTTATAAGTAATTCAGGTAAGAAATATGAATGGATGCTAAAACTGAGGGTAAAAATGGCATGAAATAATATTTATATAGCCTCAAAGCATCTCTCAACAAAATATTTATAATTATAATGGAGAAAAAAACACAGTGGGGAAATCTAGCAGACACTATCTTGATTAAGTGGTTAAGTTTATCACCACCAACGTGACAAAGTGACATGGTGTCCACCCAATAAGCCAGAAAGAGGAATATGGCATCACTTCTGTGACAGTCCAGTCAAAGCAGATAACCTGGATCTAATCCTGAGGTAGCAGCATCAGGCAATCTCAAATTGAGCTCCATGAGCTAAAACCTTAAAATGTACTCAGTCTACTATAATCTTAAAAAATGTCAAGGAAGAGTAGGGAACTATTCCACATTTAAAGAGACTACAGAGATGTCACACCTGAGTGCAGTGCCTGATCTTTTTTTTCTATAAACAATGTCATTGGGACAACTGACAAAACTTGAGTGGGGTCCCTGGGTGGAGGATATTTGTACTACCTTTGTACTGCTTTTGCACTTTTCTGTAAGTTCAGATGTTGCAACATAAGAAGGAACACCATTAAGAGAATGAAGAGCAATGACAACAAAATCCTGACTGGAAAGAGCCAGAGACAGGGCAAGACTGAAAACAGTTCAAAACCAGAGAGGTGGTTCAGGGGCAAAATCTCTGATAAGGTAGGGGAGGATGACATCGGCACACTAGTGAATGGATTCAGTAGGGGAGGAGGGGCTCTGTTTTCTTGCCATAGGGGTTAAAGATAAAATAACATATGTAGAGGAAAGGATGGAGCTTAAGGATGGAAGTAAGTTTGAAGATCCCTAGGACCACTTAAGGTATAGTTTCTTTCTGTGGGAATTGCAAGCTCTTCTTTCAGCAGAGTCTTAAGAGGAAAAGTGAACCTTAGCAAGAAAGTTTAGGGAGTTCTGCTCAGGTAACTGTTTCTTCTCCTGGGCACTAGGATATAATGTCTTGTTGAGAGGAATGGGGGACAAGTGAGAAATTTGAGAAAGTGAAGTCTTGAGATAGCTGCTATAGAGAAAAAGCTAGAAGGGGTTAAGGCAACATGACAGGATTCTGGGATAAGAATTGAGGGTGAGGCTGAGAACGGAATCTCTTTATCTGAGAGTTGGCATCCTTCACTTTGGATAAAGTATTGATTTCTGTTTAGGACATGTTAGGGTGGTTTGGTGGTGTTTTACAAGGTGTCTTGGTGTGTGGTATGGTTTGAAATTGTTTTCTGGACCCTCCACCAACCCTGCTTGTACACATGCTAATGAAATTCCTTGTATTTGAGCAACAGGTTAAAGTTTGAGGTGAGGCTTGGGTCCAAAACTAGGTATCTTTCCTTGCTATGGTTTTTGAAATTATCTTATTTCTAGAATGTTCTATGTCATGTAAGAGTCTTAAGGTACTGTTTTAGTTAGCCTGTTAAAACCTTACTATAACATTTAAATCAGTGTTGTATTCTGCTCATTAGAAGGCTTAGAAGATAGCCATGAAGGTGATTAAAGAAAAAAGAGGATAAAGGAATAAGGTGATTTACCTCAGAGAGCTGAGGACACGTTTGCTAATTCTTTTTTTTTTTTTTTTAAGATTTTATTTATTTATTTGACAGAGAGAGAAGTCATAAGTAGGCAGAGAGGCAGACAGAGGGGGATGGGAAGCAAGCTCCCCGCTGAGCAGAGAGCCCGAAGAATGTGGGACTCGATCCCAGGACCCTGAGCTCATGACCTGAGCAGAAGGCAGAGGCTTAACCCACTGAGCCACCCAGGCGCCCCTACATTTGCTAATTCTTTACTTGTTATTAATGAAATTTTTCATTCATCTGTAATAGGAAAGAGTTGGATGAGGAAGTGAATTTAGAATGGAGCCTGTGACACCAAGGTCACCCATGGGAGCAGCTGTGTGGTGGTGGTGGTCAAGGTTGTACACCCTAGAATGGGCCACAGAAGAACACCTCAGCACGCGCTCGCAGTGGGAATGTTGAAGAGTATTTATGTCCATTTGTCCGTTAGACTAGGATGGTAGAGGCTGATCAGAGGATCTCTTGCACCTCCCCACAATTCTGATTGCTCAGAAGAGAAAACCGGAATGAAATAAAAATTTGAGCTCTCTGCAAGTTTTAGGAATCAGTGTTTGCCTTTGAAATTTAGATTAATGGTATAGACTAATTTCACATTTTGTAAGTGAGAAATAATACCTAATTGACCTTTCCAGGGTGGTTTTTACAGGGAATTCAGTACTTGCCAGCCCTAAATTTCTTCATGTTTTCAGATGGTTTCAGACTTGCCAGTGTTTCAACAAGCAAGGAGTTGGCAGGGGTCTCTAAGTCTAATTTCTTTGGTGGGAATGTGTCAGATTGGGGCTTCTTTTCTTGTCTTGTTAAACTGAAGTCTAGTTGACACACGATGTTATTTCCAGGTGTATAATAAAGAGTTCAGATAACTCTGTACACTATGTTGTGTTCACAATGGAGCTACTCTGTCACCATGTGACACTCTTATAATACCATTGACTATATTCCCTATGCTGTGCCTTTTATGTCCGCAACTTACTCATTCCGTAACTGGAAGCCTGCACCTCCCACTCCTCTTCACCCATTTTACCCATCCTCACGCCCCCTCCTGTCTGGCAGTGGTCAGTTGGTTCTTTGTTTTTATGGATCTTGGTTTTTTTGGTTTTTTTTTTTTTTTTTTTGTGGTTGTTTTTTCTGCTCTCATTTGTTTGTTCTGGTTTTTAGATTCCATGTGTAAGTGAAATCATATGGTATTTGTCTTTCTCTGACTTATTTCACTTAACATAATACCCTCTAGGTTCATCCATGTTGGCAGATTGGAATTTCTTTTTATTTTCTGTTTATTGTGAATTATAACACACATACAGAAAACTCTACAGAACATGTGTGAAATGCTGGATGAGGGATTAGAAAAAGAATTATGTTATAGTTATCCTGATCAAGAAATAGAATAATTGCTAGTACCTCTGAAGCTCCCCCTGCCCCTTTGTGAGCATCCCCAATCATTGCGCCTTTGTCCTTCCGGAATATCCACTCTCCTGCCTTCTCACACTAGTGTACTTTTGCCTGTCTTTGACCTTTATGTACATGGAACCACTTTTGCCTGTCTTTGACCTTTATGTACATGGAACCACATGGTATGTATTCTTTTGTGTCTGGCCAACTTGGCTCAACATTATACTTGTGGCGTTTAGGTATGTAGTCATATATAGCTGTAGTTTGTTTATGCTGTTGTGTTATATTTCTTTTTTCTTTAATTTTTTTATTTTTATTTATTGGACAGATGGAGATCACAAGTAGGCGAGAAGCAGGCAGAGAGAGAGGAGGAAGCAGGCTCCCTGCTGAGCAGAGAGCCCGATGCAGGGCTCGATCCCAGGACTCTGGGATCATGACCTGAGCTGAAGGCAAAGGGACACCCAGGCGTCCCTGTTGTGTTATATTTCAATGTATTATACATTCTGCTGTTGAAATTTAGGTAGTTTACAGGTTTGGCTATTCTGAGTAATGCTACTATGAACATTATTATTATTTTTATGTCATGTTAGTCACCATACAGTCCATCATTAGTTTTTGATGGAATGTTCCATGATTCATTGTTTGCATATAACACCCAGTGCTCCATGCTATCTGTGCCCTTCTTAATGCCCATCACCAGGGTCACCCCTCCCTGCCACTCCCCTCCCCTCTAAAACCCTGTGAACATTATTGATGATCAGTCAGAGCACAACGTTTGTGCTGGGATGGGAATCACTGGATCACAGGAGACGCATAGGTCAGCTTTGAGAGAGCCTGCTGAGCTGCCTTCCAGAGGGCTTAGGTTTCACTTCTGCCCATGCTCACGTGCCTCCCAGCGCTAGCTGTTGTGTCAGGACTTCTGTTCTCCTCACGGACACCTCCTTATCTCACCTCAGTGGCTCTGGTATCCTGATAGTTCTGTTGTTACCTTGGGCTTGCTCTATGTAAAACTGTTCCTATTTTGAAGCTATCTTATTGTAATCCATCTTGCTTCAGTTTTATATCTTTCATGCCTCTCTTCCACTGAGATTAGACATACTCATTTTTTTTTAAAGATTTTATTTATTTATTTGACAGAGAGAGATCACAAGTAGACAGAGAGGCAGGCAGAGAGAGAGAGAGAGAGAGGGAAGCAGGCTCCCCGCTGAGCAGAGAGCCCGATGCAGGACTCGATCCCAGGACCCTGAGACCATGACCCGAGCCGAAGGCAGCGGCCCAACCCACTGAGCCACCCAGGCGCCCCAACATACTCATGTTTTTTAAAGATTTTATTTACTTAAGAGAGAGAAAGAAAGACAGTACACGTAAGCAGGGGGAACAGCGGGCAAAGGGAGAAGCAGGCTCCCCGAAGAGCAGGGAGCCCTGACGTGGGACTCGATCCCAGGGCCCTGTGTCAGACGCTTAAGCAATTGAGCCACCCACACGCCCAGACATAAGGGTATTTTATTTTTTGTTTACTCAGTCTGTCTCAAGACAGCAGCACAGTTAACTCAGACAAAAAGGCCTTGGAGAAGTTAGGAATTTTGGATGCAGTCCATGCAGCAGAGATGTACTCTGTCTAATAGGAGGGGAAAGGGCTGACTACATTTCTTTGTGAACAGGGAAGAATATATTGATGACTGAACATTTTTTTTTTTGACTGAATGACTGAACATTTTTTTTTATTGTTGAAAGGAATAACTTTGAGGTACATACTGTAGGTATGAAGGGAGGTCATATGAAGAAAATATAGGAAATTTAAAAATAAATTAAAAAAGAAAAGATAGGCATTGAGCTCTTATAAATTCTGTCCAACAAGTCATTTCACAGGGACCCTAAAGTGCAAGTCTGGTAGAGTCAGCTTGCTTTTAACAAAGGAAGTTTTGTGTATATGTTTAGTGGGAAAGGCTACTCTGGGTAAATGAGATTTAAAAAAATCTTCCTAATCATTATTTTGCCATCTTCTGCCCAGGTTAATTGAATATTTTTATCCTACTAATTGATTATACTGCATTTCTACCTAATACATGTCAAAGACATAATAAGTATGTTTGAAGGACTATTACAGTTTACCTTTCTAGAAAAATAGTACATCAATTAGTTGGTATTTCTCTTTAGCACAACTTATTTTGTACGAGTCTCCCATGTAGTCCCTGTGTAAGGTAAATCTTGCTAAAAGCAACAGAAAGCAGTTGTTTGTATTTGTCTTAGCATCAAGATTCTCTAATTAAATTATGTAGGGAAATAGGCAATGTAATAATACGTATTCCAGAATTAGAAATTATTTTGCGCAGTTCCTAAACCAGAAGAGGTAAAAAACTGCCCCTAGCTATTACAATTAGAAAATAATGGAGATTTATTCCTCTTTTTTCTTTTTTCAAATTTTGCTTTGTTCTTTGTTTCTTAAGTTCCCAGTTTCATCTTTGCAGTATCTGCAGGGCAGAAAGGGAGCACAATGCCTGTGAGGTTTTTTTTTTCTTTTTCTTTCTAAATGCTGCTTTTGGCTCTTTAAAGACCTTAAAAGTACATAGCCAAAAAAATATGGAATTCAGAATAATCGAGGTGTATTTCTGACTACTTCGTACATCTGATCAATACTGAGAGTTCACAGAGATTGTGAAGTGTGTCACACTCTGTGTGTCTCTGGTTTCCTAGGGCAACTGTAACAAATGGAATAGCTTAGAACAAAAACAATTTAATTTCTCATAGTCCTGGAGGCTCAAAGTCCAAAATCAAGGTGTTGGCAGGCCATGTTCCTTCTAAAGGCTCCAAGGTGGATCTGTCATTGCCTCTTCCAGATTCTGGTGGTTGCGGTAATCCTTGGCATTTCTTGGCTTATAGTTGGGTTACTCACATCTCTGTCTCTCTCATCATATGGCCTTCTCTGTGTATGTGTGTGTCTCTGCTTTTCTTACAAGGATGGCAGCCTTTGGATTAGGGTCCATCCTAAGCCAGTATAACCTCATTTTAATAACTAATTATATCTGTACAGACCCTATTTGCAAATAAGGTCACATTTGAGTTTTTAAGTAATTTGAATTTTGAAGGACACTGTTCATCTCAGTAAATTTCCCTTTTGTCTTTTTTTAAAAAAGATTTTATTTATTTGAGAGAGAGAGGGAGTGTACAAGCAGGGGGAGGGGCACAAGGAGAGGGTTAAACAGACTCCCCACTGAGCAGGGAGCCTGACTCAGGCTCGATCCCAGGACCCCAAGACCATGACCTGAGCCCAAGGCAGACACTTAATGGACTGAGCCACCCAGGTGCCCCCCCTTTTGTCTTTCCAGCTGTCACATTTTAATTGGATATTTCCAAAATGGCTGTGGATAGCAGCTACCCAGACTGGGTCATGGGAGCAGTTAGCCCTGGGTACAGGCAATAAGTGGGTGAATTATGTGTATTAGTGTGTCTGGCAATTCTGTACAATGTCAGTGATTAAATACTCCTCCCTGTAGAATCTTTTGTTGGTTTAAGTTTTATCCATCTGTGCAATTATTCTTGAGTTTTAATAACATATATGTAGGCTTCAATTAGCACATTTTTATTATTAACTCTTTAATAAATGTTATATTCTACATGGACATAAATTTGGAGAACTCTTAGTTATATAGTTGTCCCCAGGATCATGGAGACTCAGCTGCATATAGTCATTTTGAAAGTAAGTTTATAATAGTTTAAAACAGATTAAACTTGTTTTGGAATAGTTTGTGTCCCCAGTCTCTGTCTTCTTACATAGTCTTGCATTTAAAAGTAGATTAGAAACAACAATAGCAGAGTGATTATAAAAAAGCAGAAACTAAACATGAGCTACTTCAGTGTGACCTAAAGCTTAAAATTTTAATATAGAAATAATTGATAAACTGAACTTGAGTAAAATTAAAAACTTCTGGGGGGGTACCTGGGTGACTCAGTCATTTGGGCATCCAACTCTTGATTTTGGCTCTGGTCCTGATTTCAGGGTCATGATATTAAGCCCCACATCAGTCTTCACACTCCGAGGGAGTCAGGTTGGAAGTCTTTCTCTCCCTCTCTTAAGCCCCTCTCCCTCCTTGCGCTCGTGCTCTCTCTCTCTCAAATAAATAAATCTTAAAAAAAATTCAAAACAACTTCTCTGCCAAAGACAATGTCAAGAGAATGAGAAAACAAGTCACAGATGGGAGAAAATGTTTGCAAAAGACATATCTTGTTAAACAAAATACATGAAGAACTATTAAAACTCAGCAGTAAGAAAAGAAACCAATTTAAAAAAAGGTGGGCTAAAGACTGTAGCAAGCTTGAAGAGATACAGATGGCAAATAAACATATGAAAAGATATTCCACATCACATGTCATTAGGAAAATGCAAATTAAAACAAGATGGCACTATACACCCATTAGAATGGCCAAAACATGGGGCACCTGGGTGTCTTAGGTCATGATCTTGGGGTCCTGGGTTGGCACCCTGCATCAGGTACCTTGCTCAGTGGGGAGTCTGCTTCTCCCTCTCTCTCTGACCCTTCTCCCTGCTTGTGATCTCACTCGCTCACTGGCTTGCTCGTGCTCTCTGTCAAATGAATAAATAAAAACAAACAAACAAACAAAAAAAGGCCAAAACCTGGAACACTGACAGTTCTAAATGCTGGTGAGGATATGCAGCAACAGGAACTCTCTTTCATCACTGGTGGGAATGCAGAGTGGTACATACAGTCACTCACTTTGGAAGACAGTCTGGTGGTTTCTTACAAAACTAAACATACTCTTACCATATGATCCAGCAGTTGATCTGCTTACTGTCCAAAGGACTGAAAACGTATGTCCACACAAAATCTGTACATTGCTGTTTACAGCAGGTTCATTCCTAATTGCCAAAAGTTAGAAGCAACCAGGAAGTCTTTCAGTAAGTGAAGTGGTAAGTAAACCTGGTGGATCCAGACAATGGACTATTTATTATTCAGTGCTGAAAAGAGCTATTATGCCCTGAAAAGACTTAGAGGAAGCTTAAACGATGATTACTAGGTGAAAGATGCCAGTCTGAAAGGGCTCCATATGGCATGACTCCATGTATGTGACATTCTGGAAAAGATGAAACTATGGAAGTAGTAAAAAGATCAGTGGTTGCTAGGGACTGTGGGGAGGAGGGAGAAGGGAAGGGGTGGTGCATACTGGATTTTGAGGGCCGTGGAACTACTCTGTATGACACCATAATGATAACATGTTGTTATTATACATTTGTCCAAACCTATAAAATGTAACACATCATGAGTGAAGTCTAATGTAAACTAGGTCTTTGGGTGATAATGATGTGTCAATTTAGGTTTATTAGTTGTAACTAATGTACCACCATAGTGGAGGATGCTGGTCATGGGGAAGGCCATGCACTGTGGGGGCAAAGGGTATATGGGAAGTTTTTATACTTTTCCCTAAATTTTGCTGTGAATCTTAACTGCTCTAAAAAAATAAAGTCTGTAAAAAAAAAAAAAACTTAGAGGAAAGTGTGAACTGAGATGTAGAATATGTAATATTTTGTTTGGTAAGTGGATATTTGAATTGATATATGAAATATTTTACTAGTTTTAATATCTTTAGAATTGAAATTCTTTAGTTAATTTTTTTCTTCCAAATTTTTATTTAAATTCTAGTTAGTTAATGTATAGTGTAATATAGGTTTCTGGAATAGAATTTAGTGATTCATCACTTACATAAACACCCAGTGCTCATCTAACAAGTGCCCTTCTTAATACCCATCACCCATTTAGCCCATCCCCATCCACCTTCCACCATCAACCCTCAGTTTGTTCTCTGTCATTAAGAACCTTTTATGGTTTTCTTCTCTTTCTCTTTCTTTTTCCCTTCCCATATTTCATCTGTTTTGTTTCCTAAATTCCACATATGAGTGAAATCATATGGTACTTGTCTTTCTCTGACTGACTTACCCCACTTAGCATAAAACCCACTAGTTCCATCCATGTTGCAAATGGCAAGATTTCATTTTTTTTTTAAGATTTATTTATTTATTTTGGTGGGGAGGGACAGAAGGAGAGAATGAAGCAGACTCCCCTCTGAGCATGGAGCCAACATAGGGCTCGATCCCACAACCCTGAGATCATGACCTGAGCTAAAGTTAAGAGTTGGACACTCAACCAACTGAGCTACCCAAATGCCCCAAGAGTTCATTCTTTTTTTTTTTTTTTAAATTTTTTTTCAAAGATTTTATTTATTTATTCTACAGAGAGAGATCACAAGCAGGCAGAGAGGCAGGCAGAGAGAGAGGGGGAGGCAGGCTCCTCGCCAAGCAGAGAGTCCGATGTGGGGCTCGATCCCAGGACCCTGAGATCATGACCTGAGCTAAAGGCAGAGGCTTTAACCCACTGAGCCACCCAGGTGCCCTGAGTTCATTCTTTTTGATGGCTGAATAGTATTCCATTGTATAGTATTTACCACATCTTCTTTATTCATCAGTCAATGAACATTTGGGTAATTTCCATAATTTGGCTATTGTTTATAGCACTGCTATAAACAACAGGGTGCATGTGGCCCTTCAAATATGTGCTTTTGTATCCTTTGGGTAAATACCTAGTAGTGCAGTTGTGGGATTGTAGGGTAGTTCTATTTTTAACTTTTCAAGGAAGCCCCATGCTGATTTCCACAATGGCTCTATCAGTTTGTATTCCCACCAACAGCGTAAGGGGGTTTCCCTTTCTCCACATCTTCACCAACATCTTTTGTTTCCTGTGTTGTTACTTTTAGCCATTCTGACAGGTGTGAGGCGATATCTCATATAGTTTTGATTTGTATTTCCCTGATGATGAATGATGTTGAGCATCTTCTCATGTGTCTGTTGGCCATCTGAATGTCTTCTTTGGAAAAATGTGTATTCATGTCTTCTGCCCATTTCTTAACTGGATTATTTGTTTTTTGGGTGTTGAGTCTCGTACATTCTTTATAGATTTTGGATATTAACCCTTTATCAGATGTATCATTTGCAGATATCTTATCCCCTTCCATCAGTTGCCTTTTAGTTTTGTTGATTGTGCAGAAGCTTTTCATCTTGATGAAGTCCCAATAGTTCATTTTTGCTTTTGTTTCCCTTGCCCCTGGCAACATGTCTAATAAGAAGTTGCTGTGGCTGAGGTCAGAGAGGTTGCTGCCTATATTCTTCTCTAGGATTTTGATGGATTCCTGTCTCATATTTAGGTTTTTCATCCATTTTGAGTCTATTATTGTGTGTGGTGTCAGGAAATGGTCCAGTTTCATTCTTCTGCATGTGGCAGTCCAATTTTCCCAACACCATATGTTGAAGAGACTTGTTTTTCCATTGGATATTCTTTCCTGCTTTCTTGAAGATTAGTTGGCCATTCCCACAACTGTGGGAATTGTTAATTGTTTTAAAACTATCAGTGTATGTTTTAGTAGTGGCAGATATTAAAAAAACCAAAATGCCTTGGAATTCTTTTTTTTTTTTTTAAGATTTTATTTATTTATTTGACACAGAGAGAGAGAGATCACAAGTACGCAGAGAGGCAGGCAGAGAGAGGGGAGAAGCAGGCTCCCTGCTGAGCAGAGAGCCCGATGCGGGACCAGGACCTAGAGATCATGACCTGAGCTGAAGGCAGAGGCTTAACCCACTGAGCCACCCAGGCGCCCCTACTTGGAATTCTTTTTGATAGCACTTCAGATGCTTCATAGAGATCAAATCTAACTCTGTATAAAAGATTTGTCTGTATAAAAGGTGATAAGAATTGATATAAAAAAGTCATTCTTATATTTCTGGAAAGGCTGCAGCTGACCTCACAGAGGGTACCTTGAAACAACTGGATGCTTGTTTCATAAACCTCTGTTGTGGTCAGTGACAGGAGAGTGCTACATATGTGGCCAATATCCGCAGTGGAGTTCATACAGGAATCAAAGAGATTAATCTCATATTTTATTTCTGTCTTCTGGAAATCATTCTCTGAACCTTGTGGAGTTTTTTTGGGGGGAAACATTTCTTCTTATGTGATGTTTTGTGAACTTTGGAAAAATTTTATTCATTCTTTTAAATCTCATCTCATTGTTGGAAAAAGCTACAGAAAGTCTTTCCTAGACAAGATGGAATGCTCATTAGGAGGCAAGGATACAGTAAATTTTGAAAAGTTAATCTCCACTTTGAAGTACTCTGTGATCCAAAGACATGTGGATGCATGAGAATCAGCTCAGATTTTGTCCTCTGCTACTACAGTTTTCCTCTTTTGAATTATCTTTCTTTATTCCTGTGTAGAATTTTAGTTGAGGTTAATCAGATACAAACATTATTTGCAAATAGCCAGAATCTGCCTTTAACAATGTACAGTGAAATACCAAGCTTTCAAACTTTTCTTTGAAGATAAGCACACAGAAATTTTGGTGAAGGCTATTTACTGTGCAACAACAAAATGTAAGGAAATGAACATTTACATAGAAAAAAAGAATCAAATTCTGAAGAAGAGTGTCGGGGGCGGGGGCAACAAAAGATGGGCTCTTACAGTGCCCAGAGAAATCGAAACAGCTGTGTTGAATACCCCAGTCATTTTCACCAAGAACTGGATACTTGTTCTAAAGCAGTGGATCAAGTAATGTCTGTGTTCACGATCATGTAGGCATTTTCTTTGATTTTGCTACTTTGAGAAGGCATACTTGAGAAGTGAGAATTTTTCACCCCAGAGGCATTTGTAAACACTTGGAGTGGTTCTCAAAGAAACAAAGGCATGGGTACTACTGCATTTTTTGGAATTTAATGAGAAGTGGTATTTTCTATGAATCTCTGTCAGACTTAACTTTCCGTCTAATACTTCCCCAAAATATTTGCGTATTTTGGGCTTCATTTGAAAAAAATGAAATTTAATAAATTAAAATTAATAAAAAGTGTTCCTCTGTCAACTATGTAAGGATAGATTAACAAATCTGGCTATGTTCTTTATAAAGCATATACACACAAAGAAGATCAGTTTTGACAAAGTTCTTGACATTGTTAGAAGTTAAGGCTCAAAATAACAAATACTATTCATTTCTATAATGAACCGATATATGGAAATGTCCTTTACTTTTTTCAAAAACACTAATATAATTGAGTACATGAATCTGTTACTTTTCCTTTTTCCTTTTTTTTTTTTTAAGATTTTATTTATTTGACAGAGAGAGCACAAGCAGGGGGAGTGGCAGGCAAAGAGGGAGAAAGAAGCAGGCTCCTTGCTGAGCAGGGATCCCGATGTGGGGCCTTGATCCCAAGACCCTGGGATCGTGGCCTGAGCTGATGGCAGGTGCTTAACTGACTGAGCCAACTAGGGGCCCACTTCTCCTTTTTTCTACTCTTTTATTTTACTTAAAAATGGTATGACTGTTCATATGAAGTTAAATAAAGGAAAGTGTCTACATTTCTTTTCTGGATATTATCATTATTCATTTCATTTCATTATTATTACTGAAAATAATTTTGTCATAGAGAAGAGGGGGTTTGTTAAACAGGGATTCTGTCTATTCTGTCAGATAAGGGAATGCACCTCTGGTGGCCACAAAGATACCAGGCAACTGTGCTGGTGTAAACTTGAAGCTGTCACCTTCGGTTGCGCTTGCTGCATGTTGCTAGGGCTTGTGTGGTCCTGCACAGGCCTGTGTGAGGACAGCTCTTTGTGGAAACCCAGCACGTGTTTTCTCAGTGCTTCTGCCTGTTAAAGCATTTGTAGAGCAGACAGAAATGTGTTTGCTTGTCTCTAAAAATACGTAATGTAAATGAAATGACTCGTGTTTTTGGAAATTCATGAAAATTATTTGAAAAATAGTTCAGGTAACATTTGTCAATATTTGGAAATAAGATTTTTTTTTTTAAGAAGAAAATTACTAGTATCTAGTTATACTATGACAGCTTTTTTTTTTTTTTTAAGATTCATTTATTTATTTGAGAGAAAGAGAGAGAGCATGAGCAGGGCAGAGGGAGAGGGGGAGAAGCAGACTCCCCACTGTGCAGGGAGCCCCGACTGACCCAGGGCTCCATCTCACCACCCTGAGATCATGACCTGAGCTGAAACCAAGAGTCAGACGCTCAACCCACTGAGTCACCCTGGCGCCCCAACTATGGCAGCTTTTTTAGTATTTGATTGCAAACAGCTGAGAAGCGATATGCAGTTTATGACTCTATGATTCATTACCTCATCATCTGGTCTGCCAGAGAAAGAAATTTGAGAAGCACAGTGTTATCAGTCACACACCTCTTAAGCCCTTTAGTTAAGATATTCCTAACTCTTAGGGGCACCTGGGTGGCTCAGTGGGTTAAGGCCTCTGCCTTCGGCTCGGGTCATGGTCCCAGGGTCCTGGGATCGAGCCCCGCATCGGGCTCTCTTCTCCGCAGGGAGCCTGCTTCCTCCCCTCTCTCTCTGCCTCTCTGCCTACTTGCGATCTCTCTCTCTGTCAAATAAATAAATAAAAAATCTTCAAAAAAAAAAAAAGATATTCCTAACTCTTAGTCTAAAAAATGTGTTCAGTTGTTCTGTACTTTGAGTTTGTCCTTGTATTTAAAAAATGTAATCATAAAGTTTAAAAACTTACCTAGTGACTTGCCGATGGAATCTTCAACTATAGATAGACAAGTTGCAAATTAAAAAGTTTTAAATGCAAACTGCTTGGCTTACACATTTAGGTTCTTAGGTATCTTTTTTTTCTACTTTTAGACAATATTTTGTTGGGCTCTTTAAAATAGTTTGGATCTTGTAATTCCCTCTGGATGTAAATATATTTTACTCAGCGAACTTTTCAAAAAACCTCTTTCAAAGCTTATTATTTCCTTGGAAGTAAAATACCTGTTGTGAAGAAGGCTTTTATATTACCTATCAGGACTCCCAGAGGACATGGGGAGTTACTGTCATAGATCCAGCCTTTAACCTGTCGGGGAATGTCCAAAGGGAAAGGTGCCTCGTAATTCCTGCTTCACCTCTGAGGACTGTCAAGTGCTTTAGGGTTTACTTTGACCTGGGCCATAAAATTGTTACTGCAGGAGTGGAAGATAGGGATAGCTGCTTTTCATGAGAAAATTTTTTTTTTTTTTTAAGATTTTATTTATTTATTTGAGAGAGAGAGAGCATAAGCGAGGAGGAGAAGGTCAGAGGGAGAAGCAGACTCCCCATGGAGCCGGGAGCCCGACGTGGGACTCGATCCCGGCCGCCCCGGATCATGACCTGAGCTGAAGGCAGTCGTCCAACCAACTGAGCCACCCAGGCGTCCCTTCATGAGAAAATTTAAACAGAAAAGAGAAAATTGGGGCAGATGAGTTTTATCATTAATACTATTTGTAGCATTAATTGGTATAAAAAAGTAAGTGAGTTCTATTTTCTAGATTAGTGATTCTCAAATTTTTTTGGACTCACAATCACTTTACATTCATAAAAATTATTGAGAACCCCAATGTACCTTTGTTTATGTGGGCAAATTTTAAAACTGAGGATTAAATATTTACTCATTTCAAATCACAGTACCAAATCCATGACATGTTAATGTGTGAGTTATTTTATGAAGAATAAATATATTTACAAAACAAAATGTAGTGAGAATAATGAGATTATTTTACATGTTTACAAGTCTCTTTAATGTGTTGCTTAATGGAGGATGATTGGATGTTCATCTACTTCTGCATTCAATTTGCAACATGTTGTTTTCATTGAAACATGCGAAGAAAAAATGATCTTACATAGATATGTAGATGGAAAAGAGGGGAGTACTTTAGTAGCCTTTTCAAATGATCAAGGCTATTCTTTGGTGCTGCAGGAGAACTTAAGCAGTGGTGGTTTCTTAAAGGTTAGTTGCAAAGTGGAATCTGAAGCCATTTTAACAAACTGTTTGTACTCTGTTACATTAAAATCTGTTGGTGTATCTTACACCTTTAATGGATTTTTAAAATTATTATTTTTTTTACTGAGACATAGTTGACAGCATTACATTAATTTCAGGTATACAGCATAGTAGTTTGACAACTCTGTAACTTATGCTATGCTTACAAGTTCAGCTCCCACCTGTCACCCTACAATGTTATTACAACACCACCAACTGTATTCTCTGTGCTATACCTTTTATTACCATGACTTACTCATTCTTTTTTTTTTTTTTAAGATTTTATTTATTTATTTGACAGAGATCACAAGTAGGCAGAGAGGCAGGCAGAGAGAGAGAGAGGGGAGAAGCAGGCTCCCTACTGAGCAGAGAGCCCGATGCGGGGCTCGATCCCAGGACTCTGGGATCATGACCTGAGCTGAAGGCAGAGGCTTTAACCCACTGAGCCACCCAGGCGCCCCTGACTTACTCATTCTTGATGGATCTTTTACATGATATCATAACAGTGCATTGGTTATTGGAAAAATATTGGTGTCTTAAGATATTCAGATGTTTCCAAATACTGAAGCATTCCATTATATAATATCACATTCACATTTGTTAATATCACACTGATGTTACTGAAAAGTCTTTAAGTATTGGGAAGCTCTCGAGCTCATGGGAGTGGATACAAGTTTTCCTAAATCCTAATTTTTACCTGTAAGTTTGAGTTTTATCCTTGTCCACCATACTTTTACTTATCTTCCTTGAAGTGACAAGGCTCATTTCATTCATTTTCAAGAAATGTCTGCCAGATAGCCAAGTCTGAATAACCATAGTTTGTCTGGCAGTTCTTTCCAGTGAATATGAAGTTTCACGAACGAGATGACTAATTCAGTTTACAACTCAAGCAGTGGCTCAGATGCTTTTCCTCAAGAAATCTATTTTGTGGGACTTCATCCGTATTTCCCATTCTATCATTTCATCACACAGACTGTTATAACGATGTCTGCTCAAGGTTAGGGTTTAATAGAATTAGTAATTTTTACTGCTTTACCAAGGACATTCTTAAGTGAAACTGACTTTTTTTTTCCTGCTGATGCTTGAAGGTGAAGGATACAGTGACAGCACAGTTGGGTTCTACTGCCTTGATTTTTGTGGAGGCGCCAGGAATGTTACCCACCACTGCCTTTGTAACATCAGGGCAAATGTTAAAACACTTGTTGCTAACCTTGAGATTCAAAGAAACTATTCAGTACTTTGAATATTTCAGCATCTCTTGTATTCTGTTGCCAAAGATTTACATAAAAGAAATCTTTGATGATTCATTCTGCTGATTAACAGACAAATAAAAGCAAATAGTGAGTCCATCATTCTGGAGATTCATCCATTTCTCAGGCAAACAGTGATACTTCAGATGAGAGATCAGCTCAGTATCCTGTTGCAGCTAAATCTTTAATTGGATGACTTACTGTATCATTGCCAAGTGACAATGCTGTGATTTCATTTTTTGACTTTTTATCTAGTAGGCATTCAGCAATGTCAACTGTAAAACTCTCTCAGCTAATATGTGTGCTTCTCATAATGAATTGTTGACTACATCAAAAACTAATGATATTCTATATGTTGACTAACTGAACATAAAATGTGTGTGTGTGTGTGTGTGTGTGTGCATGCTTTTCCAGCTATGTAACATAACGAGTCCTGTAACATGCTCCAGTGACTTTTTCATTTCTGGTTTGAAAACATTATAATATAATATAAAATAATATATTCGAGCATAATAAACAATGTTTGCCTTTTAAAGAGCTTATCTTGTCTAAAATCTTCCATTCTTTTTTCTTTATATGAAAAATGATGGGTCTCAAAATGATACTGCGATTTAACTGGCACCATAAGTATTGTTTTTAAAATGTTACATTGCATAAGGCACAGTAAGATAAATTATTAACAGTTATAAAGTTGAGGGAAACATGGATTTCATCACAACTTCATTACTCATTTGTAATTTTACCCAGTTTCTTTGGAGTAGGTTCTTCCCTTCCATGAATTAGCAAACTCTAATAATGTTGGGCACCTGGGTGCCTCACTTGGTTAAGCGTTCAACTCTTGATGCCAGTGCAGGTCTTGATCTCAAGGTTGTGAGTTCAAGCCCTGCATTGGGGTCCACATTGGTTGTGGAGCCTACTTATAAAAAAAAAAAAGAGAAAGAGAACTCTGATATGTCAATTTCATTTTTTCCAGCATTTTTAAAATGGAGACAATATAATGGTAGGTTCAGAGTGTTAGTCTTCTAGTTGCAACTCAAACTTAAGAAAAAGCACATTTGAAATACTTTCTTAGAATAAAAAATACTGAACGGTAAAATGAATTTCAATTAAAATTAACATTTGTTTTCATTTGAAAACTTAAAAATACTACTGTGAAACAAGTTAACAAATGGTACCTAATTCTTTTGTGTTTCTGTGTAGGTTGCAAGGGAAACTTTGAGATTCAAAAGGAGAATTTATTGAATGACAGTGAGGTTACAGAGATTATAGCAGGAATAATCAGACACCACTACTAAGAACACAGTAGAAGCTGAGAACAAACTGGGTTAATCTCTGAAAACTCACCTCTTTAAATACTAAACCTCTACCGTAGAAGTAGAACACACCAGAATATGCAAGCATGCATTCCATTAGCCAAAAAAGTGATATCATCACACATCATGTAGTTTCTGGAAAGGCCATACATTCAGAGGAGTGAGAGAGTGAAAAAGACAAATAATATTTTAGCTTTACTATGGAAATAGTTTCGAACACAAGGATCTCCTATGGGATTCCAAGGGATCCCATGTAGTCCCCAGCCATACTTAAAGAACTGCTGTTCTAGATATTTGAATCTACCCCTCAAAGTGTTTTCAAAGTTATCTGTGAAAATCACCTTACATTTTTTACATTTGCAACCCTAAAGCAGGTATGGTAATTCCATGTCAAGGTCCTCCTCAACCAAGCCTTATTCTGTGTCTTCTCATAAAGTTAATTCATATCTTTTTGTCATGTCAGAGTAATAAGGGCAAGGGTAAGAAAATAGAAGAATGGTGAGCACTTTTATTTCATAGAATAAGTTGATTAATTCATTTATTTATTTTAATTAGAGAAGAAAAGCATAATCTTGGTTCAAGGCTAGGCTTCATTGGTGTACAACCACGTTCCTCATTCCTTGATCCAGTTTATGGCTGAAAGGAATGAAGATTTGGATAAAAACCTCAGTCTTCTCTATCTGGAGTCTTGCTGCTTGTGCTTAACTGCTCCTGCTTAACCTGGTTAGAGTGTCCCAGGGACAAAGGTCTCAGCTTCTTCTCACACAGTGGTTATAACATTGGAGTGTGTGCTCCTATTCTATCTTCCAGTTGGAACACCACTTACATCTCTAGAGCTCTCTCAAACATCGAGTTTAATGTGATGATTAGTTGGGATTAAATTGCCCGTTAAACAAAATGATTTTACACTAATGTGCTATTAAGATTGGTAAGTTGTTAAATTGTGAAATACCCTGTGCTATATGTCTTTGATTCTAAGATGCACATTTTGGCACATGTTAACACTGAAATGAGAGTGTGTTTTTCTAAAATTCGGGATGCGTAGTTTAACTGGTGGGATTTCTCCCTTGCTTTTGTGAAATAGTATAAATTTTTGTTCTAACTTTGAAATGTTATCTTCAAATATATTTCTTTTTTTATAAAAGAGATTATTTATTTATTTGAGTGGGGGTCAGAGGAGGTTAGAGAATCCCAAGCAGTCTCCATGCTGTGCCTAACCTGGGGCTTGATCTCACAACCCTGAGATCATGACCTGAACTGAAATTGAGAGTCAGGTGCTTAATCAACTGAGCCACCCAGGCACCCTTCAAATATATTTCTTTTGATGGAATTACAAATGCCTGTTTCATGAGGAAGACTAGAATATATTTCCTCTTTAATAGTTTCTATGTTTTATATCTATTAAAAGATAGAATCTGGCAATAATTATATATATATTTTTCTGAAATATGTACTTCTACATTAAATGCTTCATAGCAAGTAGGAAATTAACATTAAATATGTTCATGTAAATTGTTCAGAAATTTGCTTTCCTTTTTAAAAATAAAATCTCTTGCGGGCGCCTGGGTGGCTTAGTGGGTTAGGCCTCTGCCTTTGGCTCAGGTCATGGTCTCAGGGTTCTGGGATTGAGCCCCACATCATGCTCTCTGCTCAGAGGGGAGCCTGCTTCCTACCCCCCAGCCCCCGCCTACCTCTCTTTCTACTTGTGAACTCTGTCTGTCAAATAAATAAAATCTTTAAAAAAGAATCTCTTGTTTATGTTTTAAATTTGATATTCATTGTTTAATTTTGTTCATAAAAGGTTTATTTTAGGACAGTGGAACTTATAGAAGAGCCCATTGAAGGATCTCAAGGTCTGAGTTTCTATTTCAAAATTAATGGATTGCCCATATTTCTGAAAGGCTCGAACTGGATCCCAGCAGATTCATTCCAGGATCGAGTAACCTCTGACTTGTAAGTTACGATTTTTTTATTTCTTGTTTTTCTTTTTATTAAAAGCCCCCAAAGCTAAAGAATTACTCATTTTTGTTTTCTTTGGTTGCAGTGGAAGGAACTGAGAGGTAAGACAGAATTCTAGGATGGTGGAAACTTTAGAATGGAAAGGATTTTTAAATCATACATTCCATTTTCATAAGCTATAGATAGTCTTAACAGCTAAGTGACTTGAGACTGCTGAAACCATCCAATTTTTAGAAAACTATTATATATTTCCTCTGGAGGAACAAGAAAATGACTAATGCACATTTTGGATAGTTAGTCCCTGAAAAAAAAAGATTAAATTTGTATTTTTTTAAATTTTTCAAAAAATACCTTAAATATTTCTGCGCATTCTTTTTTAAAAATGGAAACCCATATTTCCTTCTTCATTCTAAGCTATTTGTATATTCCTTTACTTTTACCTTAGTAAAAGGAACCAAAAAAGCTTTACAGTTTTAAATCTAGAAGAAAATTTAAAGTGTTTATCTGAAGCTATGAGAATAACACTTCACAAGAGAGTAATATTTCCTGTTTGCGATTATAAACTGTCTTTGTGATAGTAAAAATAAACTTTGGGAAGAGAAATAAACACAGTTAACTTATTTACATATTTATAAATATGCATTGTACCATATTATTTGGTGCTTAGAATTTGCCAAATATTGTAGTAATTTGCTTTTACTTTAAACATATTGTCTTGAATTTCACATGAAAATGAAATTATTCTCCCGACATAGACACATAATTTGCTGCTTCTTTTCCTTTTCGTCTTCTGGCTCCTCCCATTTGGCTGGTTTGGGCAGTGACTGTTCAGTACAGCTGGGCCAACTAGTATACCTGTTGAAGCCCAACACTCTGGGTCCTTGGCTGGCCAGTGGTTGGGGGCTTCTTGGTTCCTCTCTGGGCTCTGTTCTGGACATGCAGAATAGATGTTCTTAGAGTGGCTATACATTTTCCTGTGGGTAATGTGAATAGGAATTGGAAGAATCAGAATGGAAATTTAATTTACTAGAGAAAGAGGAATAGCTGGTGCCCACGATGGTTCAATATGATTTTTTAACTTTATCATGGTGTAAAATGATACATATTCTGTAGAAATTATATTTTGAATTTTGATCTTGTCCTGGGCTAACAATGGTACAGGATTCCCTTGTGATGCTGGGCTGTGGCAGAAGCTGCAGCCTCCCAGTCAGCCACGCCAGACTGAGGGTCAACAACCGATATGGTCACAACCATTCTATACCCATATACCCATTCTGTGTTTCACTTTCAGTACAGTATTCAATCCGTTACATGAGATATCAATACTTTATTATAAACTAGACTTTGTGGTAGATGATTTTGCCTAACTGCAGGCTAATGTAAGTGTTCTGAGCACATCTAAGGTAGGTGAGGGTTAAGGTGGGATGTTCGGTAGGTTAGGTGTGTTAAATGCATTTTTGACTTACAATATTTTCAATTTCCAATGGGCCAATTGGAATATAATCCCGCCGTAAATTGAGGAAATTCTGTACTGGACTGGAGGAATTGAAAAAAAGGAAATAAGAGTAAGCTGGGTACTACTATGCAAACTTTGGTTTTTGTCTTACAATTTGAAATGGTTGTATAAAATCAACTCATACTTCCTAAGGTTTACAACATTTTTTTCTATAAGAATAACTAATAAAAATTTTAGTTTCAAAAGCAATATGATAACAGTGTGAATTTAGAGGGCAGAGAAAAGATATAACCCACAATTTTTCCAGGTTTGTTTATGTGGTTGCAGTTAATGTTTATATAATTTTGTCTCACTTTCTTCACCTAGCGTTATATCCAAACCATAATTTTAGAACATGTTTTTCTAAAAGAGTTTTGAAACATTTTTATCAACCACCATGTGTGTTTTTTGTGTAAAGATTTTATTTATTTTTTTATTTGTCAGAGGGAGAACACAAGCAGGGTGAGTGGTAGGCAGAGGGAGAGGGAGAAGCAGGGTCCCTGCTGAGCAAAGAGCCCGATGCGGGCCTCCAACCCAGGACCCCGGGATTGTGACCTGAGCTGAAGGCAGATGCTTAATCGACTGAGCCACCCAGGTGGCCCTCACCATGTGTTTTTAAAATCTTTTTTAAAACATCCCCAGATTTTCATATTAACACTTATTTTTACAATTTCTTCTATAGGTTACGGCTCCTTCTGCAGTCTGCTGTGGATGCTAACATGAATACTCTCCGGGTTTGGGGAGGAGGAATTTATGAGCAGGATGAATTCTATAGACTCTGTGATGAACTAGGAATAATGGTGGGTAGTCGACAGCATTTTATTGATTGATATGTTACTATATCCTCACTTTGAGTACCTGTGTTCTGAGTGGGTGCTATGGCTCGTTCCTTCTTTTCTCAGAGCCAGCACTGATACTCTGTTTTTTTTTTCAAAGGAATAAATGGCATCTTGCAAACCCAGAACCATAGTTGATGGTAAATATCATAATTATTTAATTATTTTTAAGTGGTAGGCATTCTGTATTTGTAATTTTCTTTTTGATATAAGGGTATGCATAAACATATTTAAAAATTTTAAATTGAAGGAGATTTAACAAGACCTAGAGAGAAAAAAAATAATAAAATTCAGTAAAGAAAAGCTATGCTTAATATTGCTACTAAGTACTCTGGGCATGTTTTGCATTGGTGAGGGTTAAGCACAGGAAATAAAATCTTTTAGTTCTGGTATTATAGTTCTAAAATATAAAGCACTCCATAGAAGAATAGTAATTACAATATTGGCAGTCCTGATGGTCATGATAGTGTCACAGTGTTCTATAATACTTACTGAGGATCAGGCATTGTTCTTAGTGCTCATCCTATGAAGTAGTTACTGCTGTTCTCCATCCCCATTTTACCAGTAAGGAAATGGACAAGTGGAAGAGAGGTGAAATAACCTTCCCAAACCCACACAGTGTATGTGGTGGCACCAAGGTTCTGACTCAGTCGACTGATTTGGGGCCTGGGCCCTTAACCACTGCGTAATAACAGCCTCTCTAGAAATGAACTTACGTGGGGTACCTGGGCGGCTCCATTGGTTAAGCGTCTGCCTTTGGCTTAGGTCATGATCCCAGGGTCGTGAGATTGAGCCCTGCGTCATTCAGAGCCTGCTTGGGATTCTCTCTCTCTCTCCCTCTGTGCCACCCCCTGTTCCCCACTCACACACACAGTCCGTCTCTCAAGAAAGAGAGAGGTAAAGAAAGAAAGAAAAAAGAACTTAATGTGGCTTCATTAAAAAATGTCCATGTAGTAATCCTTTTGGCCATGAAAAGTTAGTTCTTTTATAAACAATCTGGCCCATCTCTCAACAGCAAATTTCCAGTGAAAATTAAAGTATTGCGAGTGAGGAGGAGCTGGGGGAAGGTTCTTTTCAAATTTCATGTTCCCCTCAACACACTCACTGTTTCCTTCTTTGAATTCCCTTTCCTTCTCTTTCTTCCTACTTAACATTTTCTTCTCTTGGGTTCCCCCCACAGTTTTATGCTGTTCTGGAAAGTCGTGAGGTCTGTATGAGAGCCTCTCCCACTGCCTTAATCATAGTAGTGTTCGAATGGTTACACTCATCAGGCTAATTTGTTTTTTCATTTGCCTGAAAGATAATTCCCCAGAGTTCAAAATGAAGAATTTCTTTCTGTGTAATAAAGTCCATGGAAGTTCTTTACTGCTCTTTATTGGTTTGATAGGTATGGCAGGATTTTATGTTCGCCTGTGCCCTTTATCCAACCAATCAGGACTTCCTGAATTCGGTGAGAGCAGAAGTTGCTTACCAGGTATGTCATTACCATTCCAAGAAGAAGGAAAATGCTTTTGTTTCATTTGCCTTTCGTTAAACCTCTCCTCATTTTTAATTTTTGTGTGTGTTTTTGTTCTCCTTACTAAATCCCATGAAAATCAGTCAGATAATTGACTTCCTAGTTGATTCCACCCAGTCTCGTGGCTTTAACACCACCTCTATGCTGATGACTTTCAGATTTATCCCCAGTTCTGACATATCTGCTGGATTCCTGGTTCTTCTATTCAGCTGCCTACTTGGAGCCTCTTCTGGGAGGTTTCATAGTCATCTCCAGTGTAACATATCTGAACCAAACTTGCATTACCATCTCCCAACCTGCTTTCCCTGCTGTTTCCCCCAACTCGAGAAATGGCAAAGCCAGTCTTCGTGTTTCTCAGGTCAAAAATTTAAAGTGATTCTTGACTCCTTGATTTCTTTTGCATACCATATGTACACACTTCTATTTATAGATCTGTAAGTGCAAGGAAGTGATTATAACCTAGCTGTGTCCATCAAAAAGGACTAGGACAACCTAATAATTTGGTGTATCCTTCTATTGAAATAACTCTTCCCATTAAGAGAAGGGGTTCTTAGACAAATGGCCGATTCCAGGTCTGGGGCAGGAAGTGTAATAGATGACCCTGGAATATTTGGACATAGAGATACCAACGACATTATCACAGATATGTTAAAAGAACTTTGATGAGATTCTCACGAACCAAAAATGGGACAATTTTTGGGATTCTCACGAACCAAAAATGGGACAATTTCAAAAAAATGAAATCCAATAAGGATAAGAATGTCAGTGGATTGAAATCCATCAAGCAAGTTAAATTCCGTGATAATCCATCAAGCAAGTTAAAATCTGTGATTTCATTGTTACAATGTCTGTGGATGTACATTTGCATGGAAAACCAAAAGAAATGGAAGGAAGTGATTACTATAATACTCAAGATAGTGGTTACTGTTGGGAGCAGGAAAGGACTATAATTAGAAAGGGGTGTATTAGGGCTTCTGGGGTTATCTTTCTTGATCTGGGTGGTGGTTACGAGTGTGATTGTGTTATAGTAATTTACTATGTCATAATTTTTTTTATATCTGTGTTTTATTTTTTATTTTTTAAAAGATTTTATTTATTTATTTGACAGAGATCACAAGTAGGCAGAGAGACAGGCAGAGAGAGAGGAAGGAAAGCAGGCTCCCTGCTGAGCAGAGGGCCCGACTCCGGGGCTCAATCCCAGGACCTGGGATCATGACCTGAGCCGAAGGCAGAGGCTTTAACCCACTGAGCCACCCAGGAGCCCCTGTGTTTTATGTTTTTAAAAAAGGTTTAAAAAGTACAAATGAGTCATCTCTTGCTGAGTCCTCCAGATAAAGACACCGGGCATTTCCTGTCTCTGCTGGTGTCCCTGGCCCCATCAAGCACCCTCTTCCTGACCACCTCTCTCACTTTCTTCTGTCACGTCCTACCTTGAGCATGAATTTCTCTGGGGGGGAATATCTTTCTATATTTGCAAGTCTAGATCACAAAATTTGCCCTATATGACCTATACCACACTTTGAATCACTTGTTCAATGTTTTGTTTCCTCTGCAAGTTTGTAATCTCCCTGCGGCCTCGGGGACTGTTCCTCTCTGTATCCGCACTACTGGGCCAGGTTTTTCATCAGGAGGATGGATGGATAGATGAGCTTAAAAAATATTAATTATAGTTATGTAGGTTGCAGACATTTCAGTTTTTTAAACATTTTTTTCTTATACAAATAAATAAATTATGGTGTCTATGTACCTTCAATTCTTTTATGTATTATTAAACAGGCGAGCTTTTTATGAAGACTTTGTTAAAATTTTAAAAGAAAGCTTGTCAAAAATTCTAGGTCAGTTTGAAGGGTATGTGTAGCACAGAGTCACTGGAGCTTTCTGCCTCTTGAGTATTTGTGTTCTTTTTTTTTTTTTTTAAAGATTTTATTTTTTTATTTGAGAGAGAATGTGAGAGAGAGCATGAGAGAGGAGAAGGTCAGAGGGAGAAGCAGACTCCCCAAAGAGCTGGGAGCCCGATGCGGGACTTGATCCTGGAAGTCCGGGATCATGACCTGAGCTGAAGGCAGTTGCTCAACCAGCTGAGCCACCCAGACGCCTGAGTATTTGTGTTCTTGTGCCAGTCACACTTGGTAATAGCCGTCACGTACCTGGGCCTGCACAGAGGCAAATAAAGGAAATAGTATTCATAAGGCTGGGTTAGAAAAACACAAGACTGTAATTTTTAAGAATGAGATAAATCCCTTTAATGCATGTATCCTTAATGGATCTCTGTGTCATGTAGGAGATACTTGGCATCTTGAATGGAGGCCACAGTGAGAACATCAGCTGGGATCCATCACTCTAATCGTGCATTTCATGGAAGAGAAGCTATAAATACCAATATGGTTATTTTGCTAAAATGGGTTCCAGAGGAATTTCTCTTGATCATTGACTCACTGTGTTCTCCAAGAGATTTAACTGCCCTCTTCTGCCGGAGTCCATCTCCCGGTGTATCCAAAGAACTGGATCCTTCCACCTTTGTGTAGGGCTGGTCACAGAGAGCCCAGGTCACGCAGGCTCAGTTCTTAGGGCTGCAGGATTTTCAGACAGATTCTCTAATTTCTTCTTCTATGTTCAGATATATTCAGTAACTGACTTAACCTTAGTTGATTTCTCAGGACATGACAGTGATAGTTGTTTCTGGAGATATCCTCTTTTTTTTTTTTAAGATTTTTATTTATTTATTTGACAGAGATCACTAGTAGGCAGAGAGGCAGGCAGAGAGAGAGAGAGGAGGAAGCAGGCTCCCTGCCAAGCGGAGAGCCCTATGCGGGACTCCATCCCAGGACCCTGAGACTGTGACCTGACCCGAAGGGAGAGGCTTTAACTCACTGAGCCACCCAGGTGCCCTGGAGATATCCTCTTTATGTCCTCATCCTTTTTCCTTTAGAATATTTCACATATTTGTCTTTAACTTACAGAGTTTCTCTGGGAACTCTCTTGGTTTGTAAAACCCTCTCTAGCTGTCCTTGAGTTTTCTGATCTCAGTGGAGACCATGACAACCCCTCAATCCCTCTTTTAGCAGAACTGGTTGTTCTCCCTCATTTGTTTCTTCACACAAAACTCCATCTTGCTGTTGAAAAACTCCTCTGTAATGTGATGTCTCCTGCCTTTTGTATTTCTTAGAGCCTTTTTTTGTGGCAAGTCAGATAACAATGAGGTTGATTTATTTTTCTTTTTTTAATAAAAGGGATTATATTTTCTTCTGGTTTTATACAGTAGAGAAGAGGAACCCTATCTTACTGGTGTTTATAAAATCTAGGTAAAAAGAATCAGATTTCTTAACATGTATTCCTGCAGGTAATGTTACAAGCCATTTTCTAATGAGTTTTCTGTACATAAGAATTTATGTGCAAAAATGCAGTGGCTATCATTTTATGAATCATTACAGCTCTGAGGCTTTTTTTCCTTGTTGATCATTGGAAAATTGTTTTATGTTTTCTGAAATTTTAGATCAGGAGACTGAAATATCATCCCTCCATCATCATTTGGGGTGGAAATAATGAAAATGAAGCAGCGCTGATGACGAATTGGTATAATATCCCTGCCAGAGAACTGCATACCTACATCAAGGACTATGTGGTACTGTACGTGAAGAATATTCGAAAGATTGTCTTGGCTGTAAGTAATGATTTCTTATGCAATAGAATTTAAGAACGTGTTTTGAAAATGGATCAGTTGGAATATTGGTGTAGTATGTTTTTGTACCCCCCCCCAAAAGATTTTTACTTATTTATTTGAGAGACAAGTGAGAGAGAGCATGAGAGGGGAGAAGGTCAGAGGGAGAAGCAGACTCCCTGTGGAGCAGGGAGCCCGATGCGGGACTCGATCCTGGGACTCGAGGATCATGACCTGAGCTGAAGGTAGTTGCTTAACCAAATGAGCCACCCAGGTGCCCCTGTACCCTTTTTTAGAGCAACCTTCAATAATACATTTTCATACAGAACAGTCCATTGTAATGCTGCAGCACGAGAATGGATTTATGGGTTATGGGCTTCTTTGAGGATGAACTTAATCTGTGGCGCTCACCACACATACACTAATATGGTGTTTACATCTGCAGATTGTCATGTACTCTTTTCTGGAGCCCATCTATGGAACCACAAATGTCGAGAATTTCTACTTTGGATGACTTATCCATATGCTACTTTTTCCTTCCTTCCCTTTCTTTCTTCCTTCCTTCCTTCCTTCCTTCCTTCCTTCCTTCCTTTCTTTCTCCCTTCCTTCCTTGTTCTCAATAAATACAATGAATTCTGTGAATTACTTTCCTGATGAGAGACTAGTTCTAGTATAAACTCTGTTTAGCTATAATGCTTTATTCTTTTATTCTGTGCTAGATTTGATTTGCTAATATTTTGGTTAGAATTTAAAAATTTATGTTCATAAGCAAACTCAGTCTGTGGTAGGAATTGTAAACTCAAATGCCTAGAGGAGCCAAATCTGTTTTAAAAAATTAAGTAGAGTTGATGAGGTTCATAAAGAGAGAAGAGGGGACTATGGTAATAGCAAATGAATGCTGGGTCTCATTTATATTGAGTATTTTAAAAAACTCTATCTAAACAAAATTTTTTGTGAAAACAAAGACTTACCCATGGAATGGGAGAAGATATTCACAAATGACACTACAGACAAAGGGCTGATATCCAAGATCTATAAAGAACTCCTCAAACTCGGGCTCCTGGGTGGCTCAGTGGGTTAAAGCCTCTGCTTTCGGCTCAGGTCATGATCCCAGGGTCCTGGGATCGAGCCCCGCATCGGGCTCTCTGCTCAGCGGGGAGCCTGCTTCCTCCTCTCTCTCTCTCTCTGCCTGCCTCTCTGCCTACTTGTGATCTCTGTCTGTCAAATAAATAAATAAAATCTTGAAAAAAAAAAAAAAAAAAAAAAAGAACTCCTCAAACTCAACACACACAAAACAGATAATCACATCAAAAAATGGGCAGAAGACATGAACAGACATTTCTCCAAAAAAGACATACAAATGGCTAACAGACACATGGAAAAGTGTTCCTCATCGTTAGCCATCAGGGAGATTCAAATCAAAACCACATCGAGATACCACCTTACACCAGTTAGAATGGCCAAAATTAACAAGACAGTGAACAACAAGTGTTGGAGAGAATGTAGAGAAAGGAGAACCCTCTTAAATTGTTGGTGGGAAAGCAAGTTAGTATAGCCACTTTGGAAAACAGTGTGGAGATTCCTTAAGAAATTAAAAATAGAGCTGCCCTATGACCCTGCAATTGCACTACTGGGTATTTACCCCAAAGATACAGATGTAGGGAAAAGAAGGGCCAACTGTACCCCAGTGTTCATAGTGGCAATGGCCACAGTCACCAAACTGTGGAAAGAACCAAGATGCCCTTCAATGGACGAATGGATAAAGAAGATATGGTCCATATATACAATGGAGTATTATGCCTCCATCAGAAAGAATGAATACCCAACTTTTGTATCAACATGGATGGGACTGGAAGAGATTATGCTGAGTGAAATAAGTCAAGCAGAGAGAGTCAATTATCATATGGTTTCACTTACTTGTGGAACATAAGGAATAACAAGGAGGACACTGGGAGAGTGGAGAGGAGAAGTGAGTTGGGGGAAATCGGAGCGGGAGACAAACCGTGAGAGACAAAACCCTTAGTTTGAGAAAAAAACTGAGGGTTGTGGAGGGGGAAGAAGGGGGTGGGATGAGCCTGTTGGTGGGTATTAAGGAGGGCACGTATTGCATGGAGCAGTGGGTGTGGTGCATAAACAATGAATTTTGGAACACTGGAAAAAAAATAAAATTAAAAAAAAAAACATTTTTGTGAGACAGATTTAGCCTAGAGAACCCAGGTTGGTATATGTGTATGTGCATATGCTGCCTGCACAGAATGAGTTAGGAGCCATTTGTTGTTGTTTTTATAGTCCAGGGACATTTTAAATAAAATACAGATTACCGGTTTTACTGAGACACATTCACCCATAAAACGTTCTGGGCCCAGTGCCTTTGTGGGAGCAAAAATGATCTTCTGCCTCATATATTTCATTTCTTCTGAAGTTATTATCCAATTTGGGTTTACAATTTCTGGAACTATGGATATTTATGTTTCCTAGGAACATAGCATTTCACCTAGAACTTAGAAGATTTCTGTGTAAATAAACATGCTTTGTAGATTAGGCTGTAAGTAGACAAGTTGTACAGGCTGAGAGACTCCAGGATTGTCAGTGCAAATAACGTTTGAATGTGGAAGTTGCTCTTATTCTTGTGTGTCTGTGTGTGTGTGCACGCGTGCGTCCATTGTGGATGTCTGGAATTATCAGACATCTGGTAATTTCTGGAATTACCAGACAATTTCCATAGGCAGGGAGAAAAAGGCACAGAGAAGGCTCAGCTGTTCTATGGATATTTCTTTTCTATTTTTCTTTCTTCCTATTTTCCTTCCTCCCTCTCTCCCCGCTTCCCTTTTCCTTCCTTCCTTCCTTCCCTTCCTCTCTTCCTTTCCCTTCCTTCCTCCCTCCCCTCCTTCCTCCCTTCCTTTCTTCCTTCCACCGTTTGTCCCTCTCTCCCTTCTCTCCCCTCCCCTGCCCTCTCCTCTCCTTCCTTCCATCCTTCCCAAGAGACATAGAGACTCTTACTTTTTCTTTTCATTTTTTTGACTACCTTCACGTTTCACTCACCTCCCACCTCACACCTCTGGCAACCATCAGTCTGTTCTCTTTCCATGAGCTTGTTTTTGTTGTTTTTAAATTCCACATATAGGTGAGATCATACAATATTTGCTGTTCTCTGACTTATTTCACTTAGTATAATGCCCTCAAAGTCCATCTGTGTTGTCACAAATGGCAAGATTTCATCCCCCCCCCCCTTTTTTTAAGAGAGAAAGAGTGATCACGAGTGGGGAGGGGCAGAGGGAGAGAGAGAATTCCAAGCAGGCTCCATGCCCCGCATAGAGCCACGTGCAGGGCTGGATACCTTGAGCCTGAGATCATGACCTGACCTGAAATCAAAAGTTGGATACTCAACTGACTGAGCCACCCAGGTGCTCCAAGATTTCATTCTTTATTATGGCTGAGTCATATTCCATTTGTGTGTGTGTGTGTGTGTGTGTGTGTGTGTGTGCGCTACATTTTCTTTATCCATTCATCATCAATGAACATTTCGATTGTTATAGTATCTTGGTTATTATAAATAATGCCACAGTGAATATGGGGGTGCATATATCTCTTTGAGTTAGTGTTTTTTTACTTTTTTTCAGGTAAATATCCATGACTAGAATTGCTTGATCATATGGTAGTTCTACATTTAATTTTTTAGGTATCCTCCATATTGTTTTCCTTAGTGACTATACCAACTTACATTCCCATCAACAAAGCACAAGGGTTCCCTTTTCTCCACATCCTTGCTAACATTTGTTATCTCTTATCTTTTTGATAATAGCCATCCTAACAGGTGTCAGATGATACATCATTGTGGTCTTGGTTTGCATTTCCCTGATAATTAGTTAAGTACCTTTTCATGTACTTAGTGGCTATCTGTATGTCTTCTTTGGAAAAAGTGTCTGTTTAGATTCCTGGCTCATTTCTTTTTTTTTTTTTTTTTTTAAGATTGTATTTATTTATTTGACAGACAAAGATCACAAGTAGGCAGAGAGGCAGGCGGGGGGGTGGGTGGGGGGTGGGGGAGCAGGCTCCCTGCAGAGCAGAGAGCCCGACGTGGGGCTCAATCCCAGGACCCTAGGATCATGACCCAAGCCGAAGGCAGAGGCTTTAACCCACTGAGCCACCCAGGCACCCCGATTCCTGGCTCATTTCTTAATTGTTTGTTTTTTACTGTTGAATTGGACAAATAAATTCTTTATATATTTTGGGTATTAACGCCTTAGCAGGCATATGGTTGCAAGTATTTCCTCCCATTCAGTATGTTGCCTTTTTATTTTGTTGATGGTTTCCTTTGCTGTACAGAACCTTTTTAGTTTGAATGTAGTCCCACTTGTTCTTTTTTGTTGCCTTTGCTTTTTGTGTCAAATCCAAAAAAATCAAGCCAAGACCAGTGTCAAGGAGCTTACCACCTATGTTTTCTTGTAGGAGTTTTATGATTTTGGATCTTACATTCAAGTCTTTAATCCATTTTGCATTAACTTTTGTGCGTGGTTGAAGATGGTTATTCAATTTCATTCTCTTGCATGTGACTATCCAGTTTTTCCAACACCATTTGCTGAAGAGACTGTCCTTTCCCCATTGTATATTCTTGTCTCCTTTGTCATAAATTAATTGGCCATACATATATGAATTTATTTCTTGATTTTCTATTCTCCTGATCTATGTGGCTGTTTTTATGCCAATACCGTAATGTTTTAATTACTTTTGTTTTGTTACATGTTTTGAAGTCAGAAAGCATGATGCCTCCAGATTTGTTGTTCTTTCTCAAGATTGCTTTGGCTATACAGAGACTTTTGTGGTTCCATAAAAGTTTTTGGATTGTTCGTTCTATTTTATGAAAAATGCATTGTGGTTTTGATACGCATTGCATTGAATCTGTAGATTGCTTTGGATAGTATGGACATTTTAGCAGTATTAATTCTTCCAGTCTATCAGTACATAATATCTTTTCATTTATTTATGTCTTCTTCAGTGTCTTTTAACAAAGTCTTATAATTTTCAGTGTCTTTTCTTTTTTTAAGATTTTATTTATTTATTTGACAGAGAGAGAGACGGCAAGAGAGGAAACACAAGCGGGGGAAGTGGGAGAGGGAGAAGAAGGCTTCCCATTGAGCAGGGAGCCCAATGTGTGTCTCAATCCCAAGACCCTGGGATCATGACCCGAGCCAAAGGCAGACACTTAACCAACTGAGCCACCCAGGCACCCCAATTTTCAGTGTCTTATAATTTTCAATAATAATTTCAGTCTTTCACTTCCTTGGTAAAATTTATTCTTAGATATTTTATTCTATTTGATGCAGTTGTAAATAAGATTATTTTCTTAATTTCTCTTGCTAGTAATTATTAGTACATAGAAATGCAACACATTTCCATATATTGATTTTGTAGCCTACAATTTACTGTATTTATGCTAAAAGGTTTTTGTGATGTCTTAGAGTTTTCTCCATATAATATCGTGTCATCTGCAAAGAGTGACAGCTTTACTTCTTCCTTTCCAGTTTGTATACCTTTTATTTCTTTCTGTTGTCTCATTGTTCGAGCTAGGACTTCCAGTGCTCTCTTGGGTGGAAGTTGACATCCTGGTCTTGTTCTTGATCTTAGAAGTTTTGAGTTTTTCACCATTGAGTGTGATGTTAACTGTGGCCTTGTCCTATATGGCCTTTACTATGTTGAGGTATGTTTTCTCTGTAACCACTTTGTTGAGACTTTTTATAATAAATGGATGCTGAATTTTGTCAGACACTTGTACTGTACTTGTTCACATGAGCATATGATTTTTATACTTCATTTTATTAATGTGGTGTATCATGTTGATTGACTTGCCGGGGTTGAATCGTCTTACATCCCTGGAATAAATTCCACTTGATCATTTTATATAAATATATATATATATATATATATATATATATATATATATATATATATATATATTTATATATATATATATATATATATATATATTTTTTTTTTTTTTTACTTATATGAACTTGGTTTATTAGTATTTTGTTGAGAACTTCTGCATCTGTGTTCATCGAGGATATTGGCCTGTAATTTTATTCTGGTGACCCTGTTTGGTTTTGGTATCAGGGTAATGGTTATCTTGTAAAATGAATTTGGAAGTTTTCCCTCTTCTTTTTTTCACAAGAGTTTGAGAAGGACTGGTATTAATTCTTCTTTGAATATTTGGTAGAATTCACTGGTGAAGTTGTCTGGTCCTGGATTTTTGTTTGTTGGGAGATTTTTGACTATTGATTCAGTCTCCTTACTAGTTAATTGGTCTGTTCACCTTTTCTATTTATTCATGATTCAGTCTTGGAAAGTTGTATGTTTTTAAGAATTTATCCATTTCTTCTAGGTTGCTCAATTTTTTTGTGTGTATAGTTGTTCATAGTAGTCTTTTACAATTCTTTGTATTTCTGAGATATAATTTATAACATCTTTTTCATTTCTGATTTTGAGTCCTCTCTCTTTCTTTTCCTAATAAGCAAGTCTGGCTAAATTAGGTTTGTTGGTTTTGTTTATTTATTTATTTATTTTTTAAAGGAACCAGTTCTTTGTTTCAATGATCTTTTCTATTGTCTTTTAAGTCTCTATTCCATTTATTTCTGCTCTGGTCTTTGTTATTTCCTTCCTTCTGCTAACTTGGGGCCATATTTGTTCTTCTTTTTCTAGTTTAATAAGATGTTAAGTTAGGTTCTTTATTTGACAGTTTTTGTCTTTCTTGAAATGGTCATTTATCTCTGATCTTTCCTCTTAAACTGCTTTTGCTGCATCTCATAAGTTTTGGTATGTTGTATTTTCCATTTTCATTTGTCAAGGTATTTTTCAATTTCTCTTTTGATTTCTTTGTTGATCCATTGTTTGTTCAGTAGCATATTCCTTAATCTTCATGTATTTGTGAATTTTCCAGCCTTCTTCTCCTAATTGATTTCTAGTTCCATACCCGTGGGGTCCAAAAATACGCTTGAGTGATTTCAGTATTCTTAAATTTGTTAGACTTGATTTATGCCCTAACTGGTGATCTCTCTCAGAGAGTGTTCCATGTGTACCTGAGAAGAATGTGTATTCTGTTGCTCTTGGATGGTATGTACTGTGTCTGTCTGTAAAGTCTATTTGGTCTAATGTGTCATTTAAAATTCTGTAATTATAGGGACACCTGGGTGGCTCAGTTGGTTAAGCCGCTGCCTTCGGCTCAGGTCATGATCCCAGGATCCTGGGATCAAGTCCCACATCCGGCTCCTTGCTCAGCGGGGAGCCTGCTTCTCTCCCTCTGACTCTGCCTGCCACTCTGTCTCCTTGTGCACTCTCTCTCTCTCTCTCTGACAAATAAATAAATAAAATCTTTAAAAAAAAATAAAATTCTGTAATTATAAATGCTAAAGCAGAACTTGATATATATGAATATGTTGATTGATATATATGAATATGTTGATATGTGAAATAAGGAGAAAGGGAAAGGAAAGAGCTTGTTCCCAACTCCATCATAGAGCCCTTCCTTTATGGTGGTTCTTTTTCATCACTACTTTTTAATAGGCATATTATACTAGTATTTGCTACATACACATTATATGATAATATAAGTTAACTTTTTTTGATAGGGAGAGGAAGCAGCATTTGTTTTTGTACTAATGCCTTCGAAGGATATAACTTTTAAAAACTTTAATGTTCAACGTGTGATTTAATAATCTGATTGTTCCTATATTTTTTATCTCTAATTAGATATTTTAAATATTTGGGTATATCCTGAAGCAGTTTGAAAAGGGAAAAGAATAGTATGTGATTTTGGCACCCAAATATGCATAGTTTATGGCATTATTCATTTATGTGAAGACATTTCAGTGAGAATTCATGAAAAACTTAGGTTCAGATTTTTAGTTTACCTGATATGCTTAGTCATGTGTCATGACGAATTTTTCTATACACAACCTATGATGGTATAAGCTTTAATTAATATTTATAAAACATTTATAATCTTTTTACTCATAGTGTTGGTATTACATTTTTCATATCTGATGGATTTAAGAAATGGATTTTAATATTTGAGCATTTTCATTTCACAGTTCAGTGGTTAAGAGCTCATGATTCCAGGAGGATGAGAAGGAGGCACATAGCCCCACAGTGATGCAGAGAGGTTAGAAAGTAACTTCCTAGAAACAGCTCTATATTATGGAAATGAGAACATGAATTTCAGTGAAATTTAACCATGTCTTCCACACAGGAGTTCTCTACCATTTACTGTAGTCCTATGAAGTAGGTACTGTTATTTTCCCCATTTTACAGAAGAGACTGTTGAGGCTTAGATCTGTCCAAAAATAATAAGGTTCTGATTTGAGATTTAAACTCAAGTCATTCTGACTCAATATCCTCTATTATTTCCTTTTTTTCTCCTGCTATGCCTTTTATTCCCATGACCTATTCATTCCATTATGGGGACCCTGTATCTCCCACTCCCCTTTACGCATTTTGCCTAGCTGCTGACCCATCCACCTCTGACAACCGTCAGTTTATTCTATGTAATTATAAGTCTGATTCTGCTTTTTGTTTGTCTATTCTTTTGTTTTTGTTTTTGTTTTAGATTCCACTTGTGAGTAAAATCATATAATATTTGTGTTTCTCAGTCTGAACTTATTTCACTTACCATAATATCCTCTAGGTGCATCCATCCATAGTATCCTCAAGGTCCATCTCAAATGACACAGTCTCATCTTTTTATGGCTGTGCCATATTCCATTATATAATGGAATATATGTAATAGAATTATATATATATATAATGGAATATATATAATGGGATATATATAATGGAATATATATGTATGTGTGTGTGTGTGTGTGTGTGTGTGTGTATATATGCGTGCCACATCTTCCTTATCCATTTGTCTATTGATGGACACTTAGATTGCTTCAATATATTGATTGTTGTAAATAACGTTGCAATAAACACAGAAGTACACGTGTCTTTTTGAATTAGTGTGTTCATTTTCTTTGTGTAAATACCTGTAGTAGAATTATTGGATTATATGGTATTTCTGTTTTTAATTTTTCAAAGCACTTCCATACTGTTTTCCACTGTGGCCGCACCAATTTGCATTCCTACCAACAGTGCACAAGGGTTCCCCTTTTTCCATATCCTCACCAGCACTTGTTGTTTCTTGTGTTTTTGGTTTTAGCCATTCTGATAGATATAAAGTGATATTTTAGTTTTGACTTGCATTTTCCTGATGACAAGTGGTGTTGAGAATCTTTTCACATGTCCATTGGATATCTTTATGTCTTTTTGGGAAAAATTTTATTTAAGTCCTCTGCCCATTTTTTAATTGAATTATTCGGGGTTTGGTACTGAGTTGTACATGTTCTTGATATATGTGTGTGTACGCGTGTGTGTGTGTGTGCGTGTGCGCGCACGCGCGTGTGCGTGCGCACGCTGCTGGTAGTTTCCTTTGCTGTATAAATCTTTTTACTTTGATGTTATCCAAATAATTTATTTTTGCTTTTGTTTTTCTTGTGTGAAGGGACCTATAAAGAAAAATGATCCTATGGCCAATGTCAGAGAAATTACTGCCTGTGTTTTTTTTATGGTTTTTAGGTCTTCATGATTTCAGACCTCACATTTGGGTCTTTAATCCATTTTGAGTTTATTTTTGTTTATGATGTTAAAGAGTGATACAGTTTCATTCTCTTGCATGTAGCTGTCCATTTCTCCCAGCACCATTTATTGAGGAGACCGTCTTTTCCCATTGTATATTCTTGCCTCCTTTGTCACAGATTAACTGACCATATAATCTGTGGTTTATTTTGGGCTCTCCATTCTATTCCACTGATCTATGTATCTGTTTTTATGCCAGTACCATACTGTATTGATTACTACTGCTGTGTAGTATATCTTGAGACCTGGAACTTTGACATCTCCAAGCTTTGTTTTTCTTTTTCAAGATTGCTTTGGCTATTTGGGGTCTTCTCTGATTTCATACAAATTTTAGTATTATTTGTTCTAGTTTTGTAAAAAACTCTGTTGGTATTTTGATAGGGATTGCACTAAATCTGTGGATTGCTTTGAGTAGTATGGACATTCGAATAATACTGGTTCTTCCAGCCCACAAGCTGGGATATCTTTCCATTTGTTTGGGTCATCTTCAGTTTCTTTCATCAGTGTTTTATAGTATTCAGAGTAGAGGTCTTTCATCTCTTTGGTTAAGTTTATACCTAGGTATTTTATTCTTTTTGGTGCATTTATAAAGGGTGTTGTTTTAAAATTTCTCCTTCTTGGGGTGCTTGGGTGGCTCAGTTGGTTAAGCGCCTGCCTTTGCCACTCTGGTCATGATTCCGGGTCCTGGGATCAAGCCTCACATCAGGCTCTCTGCTTAGCAGGGAGCCGTCTTCTCCCTCTCCCACTCTCCCTGCTTGTGTTCTCTCTCTCGCTGTGTCTCTCTCTGTCGAATAAATAAATAAATAAATCTTAGAAAAGGAAAAACAGTGTATATAATTTAAAAAATTCTCTTCCTGCTAGTTTGTTTTTAGTGTGTAGAAATACTACTTATTTCTGGGTATTAATTTTATATCCTGCACCTTAGCCTCTAATTCTTAAGCACTGGACCTGTGTTTCTTAAGTAGAGGCGAGTTTGTCCTCCAAGGGACAGGAGCACATTTGGCAATGTCTGTAGACATTTTTTGGTGTGTGTACAGGGTACTACTAGCGTCTAGTGGGTAGAGACCAGGGATGCTGCTAAACATTATGTCTCCCCTTGCTCCCTTTTTCTGGTCACCAATGCACAAAATTTATCAAGTGCAGAATGTCAGTAGTGCCAAGGATGAGAAATTCTGCAGTAGACTGTACACTACCCATGTTGGTAGAAGGTAATGTAGAGGCACAGCATTCTTGAAAAAGATTGGGAGCAGGTACTGAGGAGTAAGCTGTGTTAATTATAAAAGGATATAAAGGATTGGTGAATAGCAGGTGCTGGTGGTTGTTGAATGCAGAAGGTTAATGGTTCTATTATTTTTCTGCAGTCACTTGGCATCCTGGAACTTGACAGTGTTTTTTTAAAAAGTGATCTGACATAAACAGACATTTCTCCAAAGACAACGTGCAGACAGCCAACAGACACATGAAAAGGTGGTCAGCATCACTCACCATCAGGAAAATGCAGATCAAACTATAGTGAGATATCACCTCACACCTGTCAGAATGGCTAAAATAAAAAACACAAGAAACAACAGATGTTGGGGAGGATGCAGAGAAAGGGGAACCCTTGGGCACTGTTGGTGGGAATGCAAACTGGTGCAACTTCTGTGGAAAACAGTATGGAGTTTGCTCAGAAGGTCAAAAACAGACCTGACTATCTAGTAATCACACTACTGGGTATCTACCCCTAAAATACAAAAACACTAATTCAAAGGGATATATGCACCCCTGTGTTTATAGCAGCATTATTTACAATAGCCAAATTAAGGAAACAGCCCAATGTCCATGACAGATGAATTGGTAAAGATGATGTGGGGTGTGTGTGTGTGTGTGTGTGTGTGTGTGTGTGTGTGTGTGTGTCTATGGCATATATAATGGAATATTACTCAGCCATAAGAAAGAATGGAATCTTGCCATTTACACCGATATGGGTGGAGCTAGAAAGTATATTGCTAAGTGAATTAAGTCAGTCAGAGAAAGACAAATACTGTTATGATCTCACTCATATGTGGAATTTAAGAAAAAAAATAAGCAGAGGAAAAAAAAAAAGAAAAAGAGAAAGAGAGAAACCAAGAAATAGACTCTTAATTATAGAGAACAAGCTGGTGATTACCAGAGGGAGGTGGGTGAGGGGGATGGATGAGATAGGTGATAAGGATTAAGGAGGATACTTGTCATGTTGAGCACTGGGTGAGGATGAAAGTGTTGCATCAGTATATTGTACACCTGAAACTAATGTTAACACAGTATGTTAACTATATTGGAATTAAAACAAACACTTAATAAAAAAGTGAATGATTTGTACTTTATTGGGTGAAATGTCTTTTAAATCATTTTATTTCTGGACTCAGGAAGACAAGACTCGTCCTTTTATCATATCCAGCCCTACAAATGGGGCCGAATCTGTTAAAGAAGGCTGGCTCTCTGTCAACCCATATGACAATAATTTTGGTGATGTACATTTTTATGACTATACCAGTGATTGCTGGGATTGGAAAGTTTTCCCAAAAGCTCGATTTGTATCTGAATATGGATATCAGTCCTGGCCCTCCTTCAGTACATTAAAAAAGGTAAGCCACTTTTGATTTCCCAGTGATTCAGAATGGTAGGTGATGGGCATAGGTCATTTTCAACAGAGGTTCAGAAAGTCAAATGAGACAAGATTGGGCGCGTTTGGGGTGGTATGGCCATAGACAGTCTAATGAAATGTGCTTAGTATTTAAATGAAAGTTGAGGAAGATCATAGAAGAGAACTTTTTTCTTTAAAGTTTGGGGAGCTAAATTTCTTGTAGTCATCAATTTGAGGATTATAACTTTTCGATCCTGCTTTTAATTATGTTCCTTCACTTACATTTATAAAAATTGAATGGGAACCAGTGGTTGCTTAAGCCTGACTTCTTATCATGCATGAAAGTAATTCTCACTTGCTACTTTCTGTATATCCTACAACTGTTTTCACTTACAGATATTCAGAACTGGATGGTTTGCTACAGTAAGAGAAATGAATGTGATAAGTAAAGTTTTATCTAATGTTACCAGGTCGAATTATTTCTTTTTTTTTGTCTCCTCCCCTTCGTCTTCTGTTTCCTTCTCCCCTTCTTTCTCCTTTTTCTTTCATGCTGCTGTATCTGACTTTCACTATGGCATTTCACTTTCTTTGTTCCTACAGATTCAGTTTCATAGGCAGATTTTATTTCAGAGTTGTAGGTGTTCCTAATTGAGATACAATTCACTGACCATACAATCTACCCATTTAAACACTTTCAGGGTTTTTGGTATATTCACAGAGTTGTGCAGCCATCACCATGACCTAGTTTGTTTTTTTTTTTTTTCCTTAAGATTTTATTTATTAACCATGACCTAGTTTTAGAGCATTTTCATCACTCCAAAGAAACTCTGTACCCAAATTACTCCCCACTCTCTCAGTTCCTCTCACCCCGGCTCTAGGCACCACTAATCTGCTTTATGTGTATATACATTTGCCTTTTATGAACAATTCATATATTAGAATCATAAGATATGTGATCTTTTTAGGCTGCCTTCTTTCACTCAGCATAAAGTTTTCATGATTCGTCCATGTTCTGTCATGTAGTAGTTTGTCATTTTTTAAAATTGCTGAATAATATTCCATCATGTGGATATACATTTTGTTTATCCATTCATCAGTTGATGTACATTGTGTATTCCCACTTTTTGGCCAATATGAATAATAATAGCTGCTGTGAATATTTGTATACATTTTTTTTTTGTGAACAATGTCTTCAGTTCTATTAAGTATACACTTAGGAGTGGAATTGCTGGGCCATATGGTAACTGTAGGTTTAACAATCCAAGGAACTGCCAAACTATTTCCCATAGTTTGCAAACACTGCACCATTTTACATTACCACCAGGAAATGTATGAAGGTTCCAATTTCTCTACATCTTTGTCAACACTAATTTTCCCTTTTTGTGTTTTTTTAACATTTCCCTGGAGATTAGCATTTACAGAAAATTTGCCTTTTTTCATGGCTAATGATGTTGAGCTTCTTTTCATGTGCTTTTTGGCCATTTGTATATTTTCCTTAGAGAAAGGTCTATTCAAAAACCCTTCGCCTATTTTTTAATTTGGGTTGTCTTTTTGTTATTGACTTGTGCCAGTGTTTATAGCAGCAGTGTCTGCAGTAGCCAAAACATGGAAAGAACCCAGATGTCCATCAACAGATGGAGGAATAAAGAAGATGTGGTGTATATATACAATAAAATACTCCTCAGCCATCAAAAAGAATGAAATCTTGCCATTTGCAATGATGTGGATAGAACTAGACTACATTACGCTATGTGAAATAAGTCAGCCAGAGAAAGACATACCATATGATTTCACTCATAGGAAATTTAAGAAATAAAACAGATGAACAGAAGGGGAAGGGAGGAAAAAATAAAATAAGATAAAAGGAGAAAGGGAGGCAAACCATAAGGAACTCTTAACTATAGGGAACAGACAGGGTTGCTGGAGGGTAGGTGCTGGGGGGACGGGGTAACTGGGTGATGGGCATTAAGGAGGGCACTTGATGTAATGAGCACCAGCTCCATACATATGCAGCTGATGAATCACTAAATTCTACCCCTGAAACTAATAATACACTATATGTTAACTAAATTGAATTTAAATTAAAAAAATTTTTTTAAAGAGTTATACATATATTCTGGATATTTATTTTAAATCAGATCTATGTTTTGCAAATATTTGCTCCTAATTTGTGTGTTTTCTTTTTACTTAGTTGATGGTATCATTTTTTTAAATTTATTTTTAAAGATTTTATTTATTATTTGACAGACAGAGATCACAAGTAGGCAGAGAGGCAGGCAGAGAGAGAGGAGGAAGCAGGCTCCCTGCGGAGCAGAGAACCTGATGTGGGGCTCCATCCCAGGACCCTGGCATCATGACCTGAGCCGAAGGCAGAGGCTTTAACCCACTGAGCCACCCAGGCACCCTGATGGTGTCATTTAAAGCACAAAAGTTTTAATTTTTTTTTTTTTTAAGAATTTTTACTTATTCATTAGAGTGAGAGAGAGTACAAGCAGGGAGAGGGGCAGTGGGAGAAGAGGAAGCAGCCTCCCTCCTGAGCAAGAAGCCCGATGTGGGGCTCAATCCCAGAACCCTGGGAACCCTGGGATCAGAACCGGAGTCAAAGGCGGTTGGTTAACTGATTGAGCCACCCAGGTGCCCCAGAAGTTTTAAATTTTGATGAAGTCCTTATCGGTCTTCTCTTTTATCTCTTGTGCTTTTGCTATTTTATCTAAGTAACCATTTTCTAACCTAAGATCACAAAGGTTTACTCCTGTATTGTCTTCTAGTTTTAGCTCTTAATTTTAGATCTGTGATCTATTTTGAGATAATTAAGTGTCCAGGTTCATTTTTTTTTTTTTTTTTTTTTTTTTGCATGTGGCTATCTAGTTACCCAGACATCATTTATTGAAAGCATTATTCTTTCCCCCATTGATTTTCTTGACCCCTTTGTCAGAATCAATTAACCATAAATGTTAAGGTTTATTTCTGGATTCTCAATTTGTTTCCATTGATCTGCCTGTCTGTTTTATGCCAGTATGCACTGTCATCATTACTTACAGCTTTGGAGTGAGTTTCAAAAGCAGGAAGTGTGAGTTCACTAACTTTGTTCCTCTTTTCAAGATTGTTTAGACTGTTCTGGGTGCCTTCCATTTACATATCAATTTTAGGATCACCTTGGCAGTTCCTGCACAAAAGTCCACTCGGATTTTGATAAGGATTGTGTTGAATCAGTAGATTAGTTTGCAAAAGTTATTACCATTAACAATAAGATGTTTTCTGATCCATGAACATGTGATGTCTTCTTTCACTATTTTGTAGTCTCATTGTACAAAATTTATACTTCTTTGGTTAAATTTGTTCCCAAGTATTTTATTCTTTTTGTAAGTAGAATTATTTTCTTAATTTATTTTCACATTGTTCATTAGTAGTATATAAAGAGACAGTTGATTTTTGTAGATTGAACATATATTTTGCAACCTTGCAGAACTTATTAGCTTTAATAGTTTTTGTGAATCCTCTGTGTTTTTCTATATTTAAGAGCATGTAATCTGCAGATAGAATTAGTTCTGCTTTTTCCTTTTCAATATGCATGCCTTTTATTAACTTTTCTAGGCTAATTGCCCTGGCTAAAACCTCCAGTACAATGTAGAATAGAAATGGTGAGAACAGACACCTTTTCTTAGGGAGAAAGCTTTTAGTCTTTTACTGTTTAGTAAGATGTTAACTGTAGGTTTTTCTTTTCTTTTTTTTTTTCTTAAGATTTTTACTTACTCATTCGACAGAGATCACAAGTAGGCAGAGAGGCAGGCAGAGAGAGAGGAAGGAAGCAGGTTCCCCGCTGAGCAGAAAGCCCGATGCGGGGCTTGATCCCAGGATGCTGAGACCATGACCTGAGCCGAAGGCAGAAGCTTAACCCACTGAGCCACCCAGGTGCCCCGACTGTAGGTTTTTCATATATGGCTTTTATCAGGTTGAGAAAGTTCCCTTTTATCCCTAGTTGGTTTGAGTGCTTATATCATAAAAGGGTGTTGGATTCTGTCAAATGCTCTTTTTCTGCATCTGCTGAAATAATCATGTACCTGGGGACCCCTGGATGGCTCAGTCTGTTAAGTGTCCAACTCTTGATTTTGGCTCAAGTCATGATCTCAGGTTATGGGCTAGAGGCCCACTTTGAACTCTGCACTCATCACAGAGTCTGCTTGAAATTCTTTGTCTCCCTCCGCCCCTCCCCAACTCATATATGCAGGTGCGCTCTCTTAAAATAAATATGAACTTTTAAGAAAGTCATAAAAATAATCATGTACTTGTAGTTTTTGTTTCCCCTCCCCTATTACTTGTGTAAAGTAACCACAAAAAAATTTTAAGACAGTTTCAAAATCTTCCTCAATTTTACCACCTGAATCCAACTATTTTTGCTTCCACACAATGCAGTTATATTGTGTTTTTAACTTTATTTTTTTAAAGATTTTATTTATTTACTTGAGAGAGCATTAGAGAGAGAGTATGCGCAGGGACAGAGGGAGAGAGAGAAGCAGACTCCCTGCTGAGCAGGGAAGGTGATGTGGGACTTGATCCTAGCACCCTGAGGTCATGACCTGAGCCAAAGGCAGATGCTTGACCACTGAGCCACCCAGGCGGCCCTATATTTTTAACTTTAATAAGTAATGTCATAACCTTAGATCTACCCCTTGTTTTCTTTTTTTTTTTTTCTTTTTTCTTTTTTTTTTTTTTTAGCACTACCATATTATAAGGTGGATTTTTTAGGAATACTTTTGTTTCAAAATGAAGGAGGATGGAGTTGAGTATCCTGACTCAGGTAGGAATAGGTGTTAGAATGGAAAGGAAGGAATGAAAGAAGCAAAAATATTTACTGAGCAGGTGCTCTTTACCAGAGACCCATTGTTTCATTTAGCAATGATCTACTCCCTCCCCCAACCCTTTGATTGAGGTCTGGAAGGAAATCAAGGTACTAGAGCGTGAGAGTTCCATCATTATCCCCAGATAGCAAGTAGGATATCTGGATTCAAGCTTACTGTCTAACACAGAAGCTGAATCATTTTCATTTCACATTTTTGGGAGGGATGACTGTTATAAATTGCTAAACCTTTTTCTTAAATCTATTAGCCTTTCTGTTTACCTTCTGATAATAATGCACTTGCCGTGTTTTTGTGAAATGCCTGATGATGTTCAAAGATACAAAACACTGTGTTTTAACATAGGGAAAGGTGAAGCTAAGTTCTGTCTGTACTATTCATTATGAAGCCTTGATTTAACCATTCCTCTTTTTTGAACTACATTGCTTAGTTGAGGATTTGGATTAGGTAATTGGGAAAATGAAAGAAAACTTAGGTTTTTAGTTAGAGGTTTTTTTCCCCCATATATTTAACAAAAATATTAAAATATCCCTTTCTAGTTTAGAATGCATTACTTCTTTGTCAAATAATCATATTTTCTTTTTTAAAAATTTTTATTTATTTATTTGAGAGAGAGAGAGAGCATGAGAGGGGAAAAGGTCAGAGGGAGAAACAGACTCCCTGTGGAGCTGGGAGCCCGATGCGGGACTCTATCCCAGGACTCTGGGATCATGACCTGAGCTGAAGGCAGTGGCCTAACCAACTGAACCACCCAGGCACCCAAAACAATCATATTTTCAGTAGTCCATTATCAATATTGCATAGTGATTAAAAGCTTGGGCTATGGAGTATACAGATTTGGATTTCAATTCTAAACTGCCAGGGGTGACTAGGTGGCTCAGTGGGTTAAGTCTCTGCCTTCGGCTCAGGTCATGATCCCAGGTCATGATCTCATGATCCTGGGATCGAGCCCTGCATCGGGCTCTCTGCTCAGCAGGGAGCCTGCTTCTCCCTCTCTCTCTGCCTGCCTCTCTGCCTACTTGTGATCTCTCTCTGTGTGTCAAATAAATAAATCAAATCTTTAAAAAAACAGTGATAATAGTACTGACTTGTAGACTCGTCATGAGGATTGAGTGAGGTAATATTCTTAAAACAATTAGAGCCTTGTCTGGCACTTTCTAATTCCTACTGATAATATTTTTACAGCTGAAATTTATAAGACTCTCAAACCATGACTATCAGAAGTTAGAAAGCTTTCCACATAACAGAAGATCAAGTTTACCAGTTATGGGATACATTCATATCATTACCAGTCAAGGCTGAGAAGCCTGAAGATGTGTTTCAGGCTTTAAAAAGGAAAGGAAGGCTGTTGGTAAAGGTGTGTACATCTCAAATGTGTACAAGATGACTGTAAATACTAATACCTCTTTTAAGTAAGTAATTGAAGTAATTAGTGTTCTCTAAACTGTCTGGTGATACCAGTTTTGGAAAATACATACAATTTGGAAAAACTTTCACATCAAACATGAGTAATGTGCACTACTTACATTTTACTATAAATAAATTCATAAAGAGTAGTTTTTTTCCTTTTAAGGTGATTGGTCTGTGCCTTGCATGATTCTAGGGAATTATAAGTCATATTTTATGAACAGGGATTAATATTTTTAATTTTTAGGGATTTCTGAGTGTGCGGTAGATTGTTTTTCAAAGCCTTTGTATAACCTGCATTAAACTGATGTTTTCAGGTGTAGACAGCAGTTTTTCTTATATCTTTTTCAAATGCTAAAATGGCATTAAATCACAGACCTAGAAGCCAGAATGATTGTCTATTTTTCTCTAAAAGTTACTACTAATATGTGTGTGGTATTTTTGTTTGTTTGTTTGTTTTTACCTTGACCTGATGATAGCTTCTTAAAGAGATGACAGATCGCATAAATTGTGCCTGGCTCTAAAAAAAGATTTACTGTTAGGGGGAAAGAGTATCATTGTTTGGTTTTTTGTCTTCAACTATATCAAAATTAAACATCTGTATATATCAAATATATTTAGTAGTAATTGAGAAACAAATAAGCAAGTGCTAAGCATTTACTGTCTTAATAGTCATATTTTATTCCTGTCAAAGAATTGACAGTTTTAACAGATTACTGTTTTCAGTCCATTATTCTTTTTTGACAATTTATTTACTTGAATAGATAAAATGACATTTAAAAATGAGCACGATGAATGTTCTAAACACAGGAATAATATTTTGATAAGATAAGAATTTTGATAGAAATGCCAAAGTGAGGAGTGCCTGAGTGGCTCAGTGGGTAAAGGCCTCTGCCTTTGGCTCAGATCATGATCCCAGGGTCCTGGCATCGAGCCCCGCATCAGGCTCTCTGTTCTGTAGGAAGCCTGCTTCCCCCTCTCTCTCTGCCTGCTTCTCTGCCTACTTGTGATCTCTGTCAAATAAATAAATAAAATCTTTAAAAAAAAAAAAAAAAGAAAAAGAAATGCCAAAGTGAAACTTTCTAGGTTTGAGTAAGGGAAGGTATAGGTGCCAAATTCTGGTTTTGTGATTCAACTTTGCACAGGGCTACTCTTTCACCAATAATAAGTACAAAACATCTACCATCTGTGAAATTAGAGTCGCAGAGCAAACCTTGAGCTCTTTTCTCTGTGCAGAGTACTTTTTGAGTTTGTCAGAAGTGTGTGGAAAAGTAGTTTCACTCCTAACTTCCCAATTTGTACCTCTTCTTTCCTCAAAAGGTTTCATCTAAAGAGGACTGGTCTTACAACAGCAAATTTTCACTTCACCGACAACATCATGCAGATGGTAACAGTGAAATGCTGCGTCAGGTTGAATTTCACTTCACACTCCCGGAAAGCCCAGATCCATTACAGGCGTTCAAGGATACCATATACCTTACTCAGGTAAGGCATTTTCATCCTGGAGTTCAGCAGGTTCCTGCAGTTAACGCAAGGGATCCCATAGACTCTGTAAGCCTTACGTGATGATAAAGCATTTTATTTCACTGATTGAGGAGCATATCTTCTTCAAAATAGATAAATGATGACATGTAGTACTTGAAATAGTTAATTTTTGGCATTTGCCTCTCTTCCAGAGAACAAACAGTTCACAGTGTTCTATATCAAATTGTGCATTAACATGTTCCCTAGCTCACGATCACCATACAGTGTCAGTGATTAAGACAATAGCTTTCCCCAAGGATAACATAGAACAGTGGAACACAGTAGAGTCCAGAAACAGACTTACAGATGATATAGTTACTTGGTTGACGGCCATTTGCCACCGTAATCCCCGTGAGAAAGGTTAGTTTTTCCAATAGACAGTACAGTATCAAGTGGGTATCTTTATAGGAAAACAAGTGAACTTTGACTCCACATACAAAAATTACATACAAAAATTAATTTGATCAGTGATCAAGGAATCAACTATGAAAGGTAACAACTTTATAACCTTGGCAAAGAGTTCTTAAACAGGACATAAGAAGAACTAACTGTGAAAGAAAATAATGATAAATTGGGACTCCATTAAATTATAGACTTTTGTAAATTAAGACACCATTAAGAGAGAGCAGAGACAAGCCACAGATTGGCAGTAGTATCTGCAAAACATGTATCTGATAAAAGATTTGTATTCAAAATAAAGAACTTCTATCAAGTAATAAGGAAAGGATATAACCTTTTAAAAAATGGACAAAAACCTTGAACAGGCACTTCATTAAAGAAGATACCCAGTGTTCGGTAAATATGTGAAAATGTGTTAAGTTTCATTCTCAATCAAGGAAATGCAAATTAAAATCATCCTAGGGTATACACTACAAGGTACACAATGTCTTTTTAGCACAATGCCTAAAATTAAATAGATTGACAATGCCAACTGTTGGTGATGATGTGCGACAGCTGAAACTTGTAGACATTGTTAGTAGGAATAGAAATTTGTTTAACCACTTTGGAAAATTTTATGGCACTTTCTATCCAAGCTGAACATTTGCTTCCTCTTCGAATCAGCATTTCTACTCCAAGCTATGTACCCAAGAAAAATGAGTACATATGTCTGCCAACAGACATCTAAAATAACGTTCATACCAGCTTTATTCATAATAGCCCCAAACTGAAAACAGCCTAGATGTTCTTTAACAGAGGAATTTATAAACTACGGTGTACTTACGTCATGGAATATTCCATAGCAGTACAAAAGAATGAACTGCTGATATCAGCATCAACTTGGATGAATCTCACAAACATTGTGTTGAGCAAAAGAAACATTGAAGTTTTCGTTATAGACAAAATGAATCAGGATGATGGAGAGCAAATTAGTGATCACCACTCTTGTGGAGGGGATAGTGAATTACGGTTAGACATGGGTATTAGGAGACTCTCCAGAGTGCTAAAAAAGCCTTATGTCTTGATCTGGGCGCTGGTACATGGGTGTATACACATGATAAAATTCACTGAGGTGTACACTTAAAATCTCTGCATGTCACCTTATCACCTTATTGGATTTTTTTTTTAATTCTATTTATTCATCTGAGAGAGAGAGATGGGAGGGCACAAGCAAGGGGAGACAGAGGGAGATGGAGAAGCGGGCTCCCTGCTGAGCTGGGAGCCTGACATGGGGCTGGATCCCAGGACCCTGGAGTCACGACCTAAGCTGAAGGCAGGCTTAATGACTGAGCCACCCAGGTGCCCCTGGATTATTTTTAAAACAGCTCTATTGAGATAAAATTGACACGCTGTAAGATTCACTCATTTTAAGTATACAATTAAGTGATTCTTAGAATATTTATTGAGTAATGCAACCGTGACCATAACCCAATTTTAGAACATTTCTCACATCCCCAGAAGGTCCCTTGTGCCCATTTGCAGTTACTCTCCTTTCTCACCTTCCGCTGCAGGTAAACAATAATCTGCTTTCTGTCTGTGTAAATTTTACTTTTCTCAATATTTCATGTAACTACAATGTGTGATGTTTTGCATCTGGCTTCTTTAACCTAGCATAATGTTTTTGAAGTGTTTCCATGTTGTAGCAAATACACGTACTTCATTCCTCTTTTTTGCTGAATAGTATCCGGTTGTAATGGATGTACCATATTTCACATATCTATTCATCTGTTGGTGCACATTTGGATTATTACCAGTTTTTGACCATTATGAATCATACTACCATGAATATTAGCATATAGATCTTTGTGTACATATCTTCATTTCCTTTGAGTTGAAATATATGCGTGAAATTGCTGAGTTATATGGTAAATTTAAATATATATTTAAAGTAAGAAACTATTGAGCTGAATTTTAGGTAATATTTTCTTCTTAATGTTTCCATTTACTCTCTTTATTTGCCACTTTTATCTCATGAACCTGTGAACTACACATGCGTAAGACTATTAAAGCCACCGCTTATTTATCTGATGTTTTTGCCATGATTGTTTCAAGTTCAGAGAGAGAAGGCAGGAGCCTAATCCCAGTCATATGAGTTGATCTGAAATAGACTCAAAGTTTTTGTTAAACATGATCACATTTTAATTTTTACATCTTAGCACCTAAAAATATGCCAATTTTAATCTAAACTCATGCCTACTCACATCAGTTTTCTCCTATATAAAAACAAAAATCTGGATGGAAGCTGAAGCAGAAAACTGGAAGCCGAAAGAATACTCTTTTTTAGAAGGTGATAAACTAATAAAGAAGATTTTAATGTTTTAACCATAAGCTTATCAGTTAGGGAAGCTTTGCCAGTGTGATGTATAATTTATGAACTTACCTCACAGAACGCAAATTAAAAGATAAAGTTGATATCTGTCCCTTTTAAAGTGTTGAAGTTCATCTTATTAGCTTTTCATAGCCAATATTCTATCAAAATGCCTCAGTTTTGATATATGAACTAGGATGATCCTCATTCCTGTGTGTATGTATATGCGCACACGTGGGAACCTTTTCAGCTGTTGTTTTTCATGCTGGCTGCCCTCCTCCCAGCTGCTCATTTTATTACTGTTACTTTATTCTATTTCCTCAAAACAAAGCACTCACAAAAATAATTGTTCTTTCTGAACTCATTAGCATTAGTGGTATGTAGTTAGGAGCTGATGGTACAAGTGGAATTATTTGTTGCTGGTTTTGTTGGTGATGGCTTTCATCTGATAGTTTAGCACTGGTGTCTTATCAGGCATTGGCTTGGAATTGGACTGTGTTAGTTCTACCCTAGAACTTCAGTTGTACTAGATGGGATCTGAGATGAAAAAAAATCAGAATTAGGATTTTTGTTCGTTTTTAGTGTTGGATTTTCTTGACGGAAATACAGACAGGAAATGTTAAAGTAAAATGTTCTTCTCCTTACTACTTTGATTTTAAACAATCATCTCTGACATGTGCATTAGAAATAAAACTTTTCCTTGGTCCCTTTTTTCTGTTCCTGCCTCCAGCCTCTCTTCTTTTTCTTATTGTCTGTCACACTGTTCTGAAGAACAGAGTACCTGTTTGTGTACCACTTTTAAAGATGTTCTGTAAGGCAAGTTTTTGCAACTTTCAGAAATATCTTGGCTGAGAAGGCGGTGCAGTAAGTTTCCTCACATTTCGAACTTTTCCTGTCTTTTCCTTATCTTATAACAGCAAAAGTATCCCTCTTGGTTTTTACTTCCTTAATTCTTCTAATAATTCCAAAATAATCTTGCCTCACCTTTCATTCTCCTGCGTTATCCTGTTATATTGTATTCCAGATAGCCTACTTACCTAGGCACACTATTAAGCTGGGTTGCACAGGCTCACTGATTAGTTTGAGGACTGTCTATACTAACACATTTAAATTTGATCAATTTAATCTGCCAGTATGGCCTCTTAACTAGCCACTTAAAGAGGAAGCTGGGCTATTTTTATTAACCCCTTAGCTTATAGCTCCCTCTAGTGCCTCCATTTATTCCTCACCTATGTATTAAACATGTAGTGAAGGCTAGATACTTGGGGATGTCCTTAAGAGATACATATTCTTTAGGGGTCCATTTTATCTTCCTGTGTTGCACGTAACTTGATCACAACAACAACAAACAGACTATGTTGTAGGCCTAGGTGTTGATGATACTCGCTACCTTGGAATGGTTATTTGTTTGGTAAGCAGCACCGAGATTTGATAGAAGATCCAGTCTATGCTGAGCTCTTAAGATGGATGAGGTGAGTAAAGGAGGGGAATTTTTAATAGAGTACATTACACACTAATGTATTATATTTATATGCAACATGTAATTTAGCAGTCAAGCAGACAGTCAGCATTCTTTGGGTGTCTACCAAATGGCTGGCCCTGGGCCACGAGATGCATTGTATATCTTCTCACGTAATTCTGACAACATCTCCAGACATCTGTGTTTCTGTTTTAATTTTATGTTTGAGTAAACGGGCTCAGAAAGGTTAAGTATTCTTTCCAAGTTCTCAGGCAATGAATGGAGCAAGTTTCTGCCTTTTAAACTATAGTATTTTATCCTTTCACATTTGAGGTAAGGGAAATTCTATAACTACTGAGGTTGAATTTTATCAATTCGCAGCACTTAAGTAAAGCAGACATCAGAAATTTGGCACATTAAAAGAGGCCTCATTGGAACAATAGAGAAAATCAACAAAACCAAAAAGTTAGTTCTTTGAACTGGGCAACGAAATTGAAAAAACTGTAGCTAGACTGGTCAAGAGAAAAAAAAAAAAGAAGATTCCAGTTACTAAATCAAGAATGAAAGAAGGAACACTACTCTTGACCTTAAATAAATGAAAAGGGTGATTAGAAAATATGTGAACAATTGTATAACAATAAGTCATTTAACCTAGATGAAATGGCAAATTCATAGAAAGACACAAACAATGAAAACTGACTCAAGAAGAAATAGAAAATCTAAGTAGATCTATCACAACTAAAGAGATTGAGTTTAGTAATCAAAGAATTGTCCTCTGCAAAGATGGCTTCACTAGTGAATTCTAAAAAATATTTAAAGAAGAATTAACACCATCTTTCACAAATTCTTTCCAAAATACAGAAGAGGGGAAAATACTTCATAACTCATTCTGTGAAGCCATTTTTATTCTGATACTAAAAGCAGACAAAGACATATTAAAAAAAGCAAACCAGAGACTACTATCTTCTGTGAATATAGACAAAAAGAAATCTTCAACAAAATACTAATAATTCAAACCCAGCAGTATATAAAAAGGTTTATAAATTATAATCAAGTGGGATTTACCCAGAATGTAAGATTGGTTCAACATATCAAAGTCAATCTGTGTAATACACCATATTAATAGACTAAAGGAGAAATAATTACATGATCATTTCAATAGATGAAGAAAAAGCATTAGAAAAAATATAGTACCCTTTCATGATTAAAAAAAAAAAAATTCGACAAGCTAGGACAAGAAGGGACTTCCTCAACCTGGTAAGAGCACCTGTGAAGAACCTATAGCCAATATCATACTGTGAATAGTGAAAAACAGAAAGTTTTCTCCCAAGATCAGGAAAAAAACAAAGGTGCCTGCTCTTGCCACTTCTATTCAACATTGCATTGGAGATTCTAGTCAAAACATTTAGGCCAGGAAATCATAAAAGGCATGAAATTGGGAAGAAAGAAGTAACACTTTCTCTTTGCAGATGACATGATTTTATATATAGGAAAGCTTCAAAAGTCCACCTAAGAATCTGTGAGAGGGTGCCTGGGTGGCTCAGTGGGTTGAGGCCTCTGCCTTCGGTTCAGGTCATGATCCTGGAGTCCAGGGATAGAGCCTCGCATCGGGCTCTCTGCTCGGCAGGGAGCCTGCTTCCTCCTCTCTCTCTCTGCCTGTCTCTCTGCCTACTTGCGCTGTCTGGCAAATAAATAATTTATTTATTTATAATAAATAAATAAAGTAAATTAAATTTACTTTAAAAAAAAGTAAAAAGCCTGTGAGAGCTAATAAGTTAATTCAGCAACTTTATAGGCTGTAAGATCAATATACAAATGTCGGCTGTATTCTAAGCATGAACTATTTTAAAATGAAACTAAATAATAACATTTATAATAGTATCAAAAAGAATAAAATATTTTAGAATAGATTTATATATATATGAATATATAAAAATATATAAATATATATAATTTATGTATATATAATTTATATATATTTTTTTATATATTATATATAGAGATGCAGGACTTGCACTGTGAAAATTATAAAACATTATTGAGGGAAATTAAAGAAATGGAAAGACATGGATTGGAATACTTAATACTATTAAGATGGCAGGACTCCCCAAAGTGATCCACAGATTCAACATAATCCCTATCAAAATTCCTACTACCATTTTCAGAGAAATGAGAAAAATGATTCTAAAATTCATATGGAAATGCAAGGCACCCAGAATAGTCAGAATACCTGGAAAAAAACAAATTTGGAAGTGTTCCACATCCTACTTTCAAAACTTAACTACAAACCTACAGTAATCAAGATAGTGTGGTATTGACCTAAGGCCAGACGTATAGATTGACTGAACAGAATTGGGAGTCCAGAAATAAACACATAAGTCTGTGGTCAACTGATTATCTACAAGGGTGCCAAGACAATAAAATGGAAAAAAATAGTTCTTTGAACAAATGGTATTGGAACAGTGGATATCCACATGTAAAAAAAATGAATTTGGACCCCTACCTTGTACTATATATAAGAATTAACGTAAGGGGCGCCTGGGTGGCTCAGTGGGTTGAGCCGCTGCCTTCGGCTCAGGTCATGATCTCAGGGTCCTGGGATCAAGTCCCGCATCGGGCTCTCTACTCAGCGGGGAGCCTGCTTCCCTCTCTCTCTCTCTCTCTGCCTGCCTCTCTGTCTACTTGTGATCTCTCTCTGTCAAATAAATAAATAAAATCTTTAAAAAAAAAAAAAGAATTAACTTAAAATGAACCAAAGATCTAACTGTTAGTGCTAAAGTCATAAAACTCTTAGAAGAAAATGTAGATGTATATCTTTGTGAATTTTGATTTGGCAACAGTTCCTTAGATACGACATGCAAGCAACCAATGAAAAAATAGACAAATTGAACTTCATCAAAATTAGAAACTATGTGTCAGAGGCCAATATGTCAACAAAAGTGAAAGGATAATCCACAGAATGGGAGAAAACTTTTGAGTCATATATGTAAAAAGGATCTAACGTCCATAATATATTTAAAAACTCTTACAATTCAATAATGAAAAAGATACCCCAATTAAAAAACAGGCAAAGATTTGAGTAATCATTTCTCCAAAGAAAATCACCAATAAGTACCATGAAAATATCCTTAACATCATTAGTCACTAGGGAAATACAGATCAAAACCCACAAAGAGATACTACCTACACCTTTCTCAAAAAATTAAACATAGAGGGGCACCTGGGTGGCTCAGTGGGTTAAGCCTCTGCCTTCAGCTCGGGTCATGTTCTCAGGGTCCTGGGATCGAGCCCGGCATCGGGCTCTTTGCTCAGCGGTGAGCCTGCGTCCTCCTCTCTCTGCCTACCTGTGATCTCTCTCTCTCTGTCAAACAAATAAATAAAATCTTTAAAAAAAAAATTAAACATAGAATTACCATAGAACCCTGAAATTCAGGTGCCTGGGTGGCTCAGTGGGTTAAGCCTTGCCCTTCGGCTCGGGTCATGGTCTCAGGGTCCTGGGATCTAGTCCCACATCAGGCTTTCTGCTCGCGGGGAGCCTACTTCCCCGTCTCTCTCTGCCTGCCTCTCTACCTACTTAGGATCTCTCTCTCTGTCAAATAAATAAAATCTTAAGAAAAAAAAAAAAAAAGAACCCTGAAATTCTACTTTTAGGTATATTTGAGAATATTGAAAACATGTTCACACAAAAACTTGTGCACAAATGTTCATAGCATTTTTCATAGCCAACAAGCTAAAGCAATCCAAATGTTTACCAACTCATGAATGGATAAACAAAATGTGGCATACCTATACAATGAAATATTATTCAGCAATAGAAAGGAATGGAATATGAATACACAATACAACATGAATGAACCTCAAAAACATTATTCTGAGTAAAGGAAACCAGTAACAAAGGGTGTATATTATCTCATTCTGCTTAACATGAAATGTCCAGAATAGGCAAATCCAAAAAGACAAAGTAGATGAGTGGTTTCTGGATACAGGGGAGAGGGGAGAATGAGGAGTTGCTGTTAACTAGTACAGTATGGTGTTTCCTTTTGGAATGGTAACATTCTGGAATTAGGTAGGAGTAAGAGTACACAACCTGTGATTATACTAAAAGCCAATGAATTGGATATCACAAGGGTGAATTGTATGGTATGAATTTTATCAGTTTGAAACATGGCTTTATTAGGAGATTCTTATTGTCAGAATAATTTTAAGTAAATAAATAATATAAATTATTCTCTCTGCAGGGCTTAGTCACATGGCTATGCCTAGTTCCAAGGGTCAGGGGTGTGATTCTGGAGAATGTAGCCCACCTATAGCTCTGTGACTCTGGAGGACAGGGATGGTAGGTTTTTGTAAACAGCTATCAATCTCCATCACAGTGGCAAAACTGGAATTGGAACCTAGGTCTTGGTATCCTGGTCCAATTTCTTTTTACCCTACCATCTGTTTCTCCAAGGAGACTGATATCATAAGTGTAATCAAGCAAGCTGCTGAAAATAGACTTTTTTGAAACTAAAATAAGATTTGTCTGCTAACAGTGGGACTTAGTAGCCTAGGAAATGACTAAGCATTTATTCTTCTTATATGTAAAGATTGTCCTCTTTAGGGAAGGATGCATGAGTGTATAAATACAGGTACAATTTTTAAAGGGAAAGAGGCAGTTGCAGAGATTTTCCAGGGAAATGGGGTTCTACAACATCCCTTTAAGGAGGATAGTGGGCAGTGACCTTCTGCATTTTTATGAACAAAGGCATCATTCATTAGCCCTAACCTGCACCTACTGGCTTGGGTAAACCCAGATCCATGATATTGGCATGGCACCATTTGTCTGTGGAGTATGCTGCACTGTGCTGGAGCCTGGAGTGCTCAAAGAGCCTTGATTATCCTCCTTCCCACTAAGTTCAGCTATGACAAGTTCCTAGTTAGGGCTTGCCTCGTGTCCTTTTCCTTTCATTGCTAGCAAGGGGTAGGAATCCTGTATGCATGTAAAAAAAAATAAGTTCAAAAATTCTAAAAGATTATTAATACTTACCTATTAAACCAGAAAAGATAAATTACAGTGAGATTGTTAGAACAGATATACAAAAATAAAGATATCTTGCAAGTAGTTCTGAAAATTGAAATAGAGACTTAAAACTCAAATGTTTGTGTGGGCTAGGAAGGTAATTTAAGTGGATAGGAGTATGGTTATTGGGAATTGTGACAAAACCGAACTATAGGCCCTGACTTAAGACATTAAGCAACATTCAAACAATAAAGAGACAAAAGGGGCGCCTGGGTGGCTCAGTGGGTTAGGCCGCTGCCTTCGGCTCAGGTCATGATCTCAGGGTCCTGGGATCAAGTCCCGCATCAGGCTCTCTGCTCAGCGGGGAGCCTGCTTCCCTCTCTCTCTCTGCCTGCCTCTCTGTCTACTTGTGATCTCTCTCTGTCAGATAGATAAGTGAAATCTTTAAAAAAAAAAAAAAAAGCTAAAAAAAAAAATAAAGAGACAAAAAACCCACCTAAAAAAAACCCAAAAAACAAGAAACCAAAAAACTACCTACCTCTGGGGGCCAGTTAAAATCTGTATGGGGCAAAGTTCAGCCTGGAGATCACCAATTTATAGCAGCCTCTTGATTAGAACCTAATATAGCATTATGCAGCAAGGAGTTTAATGTTTGTCATCTATTATTACCAAAAGAAGCAACACAAGAACATATAATGTTTTTAGTTCTTGCATTGAAAGAAAAAACTGGAAACCATTCAAGTGCCTAATAATTGGAGAATGATGAATCACACTGTGGTAATAACTGTGTAACCATTTAAAGCACAGAGATGCTAGGAAGTGCCAGGGCATGGAAATGTATACATGTCAAAACTAAGAGAGAACAGAACACTAAATGTATATGCTACAATATGTGTTCACAAAGATTGGAAAAGAATTTGGAGCAATATAAATAATTTGATGTTCGTGAGATTTTTTTTTTTCTCCTGAAAAGAAGCTTAAATGAAGAAAAAGAAAATGCAGTCACCTCTACCAAGGCTATCAGTAAAATATATAGTTGTCTTCTGGATTAGATCCAGCTAAGCAGAAGCATGACTGTTTAATAGAGTATGGCTTTGTCCATTTTCATTTCTGCCTGAAAGAGATAATTTTATTTCCTACTCTGATAAACACTGGTATTTTGTTCCCACCTCAGAACAGAGGTTACTTTTTTCCGATTCACCCTACTTTATAAATGTGGATCCAAGGAAAGTGATTCTAGTCCCAGACTTTATGAATGACACCTGTCCTTCCATACCACTTATGAGTTAACAGTGAACCAAGTCTCTGGGGGTAATAACAGAATGTGGCAGGTTGTTTGGCTTCTTTGGTATATCAGGAATGGCCTACATTTCGGGGATACTTCAGGTACGGGGAGTTCCAGGATTGTGGGCTGGCACCTAAAGTGGATTGTCCATAGTGGTTACCATTGAATGCCTGTGCTCAGCTTGTCACGGCTGGACCCACAGTTTCTGGAATGTTTGATGACTAGAATTCCTCTCCTCCTGTGATTACTCACCAGTCCGATGGGGACTTCTCAGCTTCTCCTCTCATGATTGCTCCACACACAGTCTATAAAGCAGTGGTTGTTTTTCAGGAATCTCTGGATGAGAACTGAGATTTCTTCTTGTTCAAGGTCGTGGATATGTGTGCTGTGGAGGCAGAGACTATCGTTGGCTTGATTTTGTGCCCATAGGCCAAATTTAGCTTGGTTTGTGGGGCGTTCTATGAAGGCTCAGGATGATATAAATGAGTTCAGAGATCAGATCTTTTAAACAACTGTAAAGGTTACTTTCCATGCTGATGTAAGGTAAAGATCTCTAGTGGGCATGGATGATGGTGTCCTAGAAGATTCTAGGATTCTAGATTCTGTTCCTACTGAGATTTCCACTTTGGGCCTGCTTCATCTTCACTGAATTTTCTAGAAGTTGCTCCACAACACTGATTTTGTACCATAACTCAACATATGTGAATGCTTACTAAGGGACTTAATTTCTCTGTGCCTACCTATCTAGGCCTAGAAGTAAATAAATCTCTCTCTCTCTCTCTCTTTTAGTTTGGACAAGATTGGTATTTTTACAAGGAACTTGGCTAGAGATTTCTGAGTATAATTGCAGATTGGCTTGACTAACACATCAGATTTCACAGGTCTGTTTTTCTGTTTCATTCCCTCTGACTTAGTGTCGGACTAATATATGCCAAGTGTATCCTGTGGTCATTTTCAGTTGGCACCGTTGCCACTCCGTCTGTGAGATTCTTACTTTCTTTAGAGTGTATTCGCTATTCTCGTTGCTGTGGTCCCAGTGGTCTGGTTCCTGAATGAGGACATTTCTTTATCTGCTCACAGCTGGTATCATCTCTTGCTGCGGTGGTTTTCATAGCTTTCTGAAGGGTCGCCCTAAACCCACTGTAAACCCCCACCCCCACCACACCCCTGTTTCTCCGTTTGGTCAGCAGCATCTTCTTTGGGAAAGCGAATCTGGTCATTTCACCCCTTGAGCTTACGGTGGCCTCTAGGACACACACCAGAACCTTCCCGGGTCTGATCCCTGCATCTTACTGGCCTCCCTCCCACTGCTCCTGGCTCTCTGTGCCTTTCAGTTCTTCACTTGAGTTTTCTCTGCTCAACGCACATGTCCAGTCTGGCTGCCGGGTTCTGCCCTCTCTCTTTTTCTCTTTCCTCTTCTTTGAGGCCAGTTGTCGTTCCTCAGCTAGGCCTGCTTCCCCCACGATCCACACTCCTAACATTACTCACCCCTCCTTCTTAGCACTTATTACTGTTTAGAGTTTACATTCATTTGCGTGACTCTCTGATGAAGTCCTGTCTTCTACACAAGCCAGTAAGCTCCATGAGGGTGCGCTTATATCTTTTCTGCTGGGAGAGGGGTGGACCATACCAGCATGTAACACATTCTATAGGTACTTATTAGATCTTTATTGAATGACCATGATTTCTTCTTGCTTCACCCTTCTGGAATTTTATGGCACCACCTAATATAAGTAAGTCATATCTTCACTTAGGACTTTCTCCCTAGCTAGCCTAACTCTGTTTAAAGGTTCTACCTTTACCTGAGCACTTCCAGCTTTTAGGAAGTGTCTGGGCTTAGTCTTCTAGAAACCTTATCTGCATCCTTCTTTTCCTTCCTCTGAAAATCCAGGCCTCACTCTAGCGAGGAGTCCTTGCAGCTCTGACCATCTCTGCAAGGTCTCCTTGGTGACTTCTCCAGACCAGCCTGAGAACCTCTCACTCGTGAGCCTCCCCTACTACAACTCTAAGTTAAAGGCATAGGATAACAGGGGCGCCTGGGTGGTGGTGTAGTCGGTGGGGCCTCCCACTCTTGGTTTCAGCCCAGGTCCTGATCTAAAGTTAGCGGGATTGAGCCCTGCGTCGGGCTCTGCACTCCGTTCAGAGTCTGCTTGGGACGGACTCTTTCCTCTGCCCCTCCCCTCTGGCTCACATTCTCCAAAATAAAAAAGTAAACTCTTTTAAAAATCATGTGATAATAGCAGCAATGAAAGGGTGATATTTCAATGATGTTGCCAATAATTAAGAGTCCTCTATGAAGTTCTTCAGTGCGAACTAAATTCATGTGTCTCATTGCTACAATTTACCGTCTGTTCTGCTGTAATGAAGGAGTTACATTCATAAAAAATTTTACGATTATCAGGGTGCCTGGGTGGCTCAGTCGGTTAAGTGTCTGCCTTCGGCTCAGGTCATGATCCCGGGGTCCTGGGATCGAGCCCCACATCGGGCTCCCTGCTCAGCAGGGTGTCTGCTTCTCCCTCTCCCACTACCCCTGCTGGGGTTCCCTCTCTCACTATCTCTCTCTCTGACAAATGAACAAAAATCTTTAAAAAAAAAATTTACGATTATCAAAAGTCATGATATAAGGACAAAATTGCTTGAGTAGAAAAAAGGGGCTAGGGACTAGATAGTATCAGACTTAAAATAATGTTATTTTTCCTGTAGAACTTTTTTCCAATAAAACTTTTTTCTTTAGTAGCTATGAATATATTTGTAAAACCCATCACTAAAAAAAAAGATTAGTGTTTGACTACATCTACCATTTATTCTGGAATAATAGTCTGTTTTCCATCATTGCCTATACTGTCATTAGCAAGGAACCTTTCATACCATCCTGTTTCCTTGATAAACAGAACACTAAGACTCCCAAACAAATCAGCTATTATAGACAACCCTTCTGTTATGCTGAGGGGCTAGCTCCAGACCTAGTATGATAATGGTAGACATAATGTTGATCAGAGTCCCTAATTTATCCAACCTGCTTTAAAAAACACCTCAAACCTGCCATTTTCTCAGACGTGGACACTTAAGCCTAACAATACCTTGTGTGCTTCGATGTTTCCCTCTTAATCAGGTGACGCAGGCCCAGTGTGTCAAAATAGAGACTGAATTCTACCGCCGCAGTCGCAGCGAGATAGTGGATGGGCAAGGCTACACCATGGGGGCCCTTTATTGGCAGCTGAATGACATCTGGCAGGCTCCTTCCTGGGCTTCTCTAGGTAAGTGTTGCTGCATTCTTTGTGTCCCTGAGAGAAAGCGACTCCAGGGCAGAGAGGCGGCTGAGAAAGCCCGGGGCCTGAGGATCAGACTAACCTGAGTAGACTCTGGCACATAAGTGGAGAGGTTCCTCCCACAGCTGGTGAACTGCGGCCACACCGCCTCCTGGTCTCTCCAGGAGCCTTGGAGGCTGCCTTGTTGGAGTTGTGGGCTGTGCAGAGTCACAAAAGCCGGCTAACGTAGGGTGTAGATGCATGAAGATCTCAGCCACGTGTCTTATAATTATTGCTTATAATTTTGAATTTAATTAGGAGGAATTTCCAGGCAAAAGAGGCATTTACTTAAGCCTCTCTTCCTCTGTTTAGAAGAAGAATTCAGCCAAGTGGAATGCTGGCCCAGCCGAGTGTTAAAATGTCCTTTTTCCGGATTCCCTTTTAGGTTCATAAGGCCATCTTTATTTTTGCCCTGTTTATCTCTCAGGCAAAACATGTGGAGTCAGAAATTTACGTGGGAAGGGTTATCAGTTCCATCAGTTGGCAACAGAGAGATGACTGGCATGGTACCGGCAATTTGAATTATTCTATTTTGATATATTTTTAAAAATTAAGGAGTAATGATGAATCTCTGATGTTCACTAGTCGTGGTTTGAAGCAAAGTTCAGTTAATAATGTACACAAGAATTTGGGGGCAAAAGTGAGGCAAGGTCACATAGTAAAAAAGCCCCTTTGCTGGGTCAGGCTCTTAAACCAGCTGTGAACACAGATCCAAAGGAGTCCATTACCCACGTGCTTTGATCAGTGTGCTGAATCATCTCTTGTGGTAAGTCGGAGTGTTGATCAAGTTTCTCCGACCAAACTGTTTATCAGCACCAGCCAGATAAAAGAGTATTGAATGAGAATCAGCTCTAGACTGGGGAGAGTAGCCTTCCTGGGATGCTTAAAACTGGACAAAGAGATATTGTTCAGAGACGCTTGGACTCTGACCCTGCCTTCTTATATGTGGATGAGGTTGTGGACTCCTGAAGCAGAGTTTGGTTCAAGAACTGGGAGAGCCTAGTCTTTGTTGATCTCACCTTAAATGACTGTACTGCAGATTATTTTAATGAGTTTTTTAGAAAGAGTGAGTAGGGCGCCTGGGTGGCTCGGTGGGTAAGCGTCTGCCTTTGGCTCAGGTCATGATCCCAGGGTCCTGGGATGGAGCCCAGCATCAGGCTCACTGCTCAGCAGGAAGCCTGCTTCTCCCTCCCCTACTCCCTCTGCTTGTGTTCCCTCTCTCGCTGTCTCTCTCTGCCAAATAAATAAAATCTTAAAAAAGAGAAAGGGCGAGTAAAGCCAGAAACAGAAGTTGTGATGGCAGAGCAAGAATTTGTTTTCTAAAGTCTAGCAGGACAATGCCTCCATGGAGAGGTTCACCATCTTCTTGTACCTGTTACAGAAAACAGGTGCCAGGAGAAGGTGTGACATGATATGCTATGTCTGCTCCTGCTCTGGGCAGCCTCATGGCCTCTGTTTAACTCTACTTCGTTGGTTTAATGAATCTGGTGCGTCTAGTGTGTGCCAGTGAGGGTGGGGGAACGAATGTGTCTCCTCTTATCACCTGAAAAGGGGATCCTTTAATATACAGGTGGGGGTGGGGGAATGTGATCCTTTAAAGGGATCATAGCTGCTTGGAATCTCTAGATTCTTATATATTTCCTTTTAAAAAACTAATATCATTTTTAGTTACAATTTTGCAAATACAGAAATCCTCCTGGGCATTTCATTTTGCTTGGGTCACAAACTTGGACAGGTTGAGAGCTAATAGAAAAGCCAGAAATCACAGAACATCTTCAGCTAACTGCAGGATGTTAAATTGGTAGCCATACTTTGTCCCTGATGACTAACTAGTGTCTGGCCCAGTGAGACCTTGTGCTTCAATTGCTGTTCTCTTGTGTTCTGCGTGTGGCCGTGAAGTTGGAACCATGCATGTGAAATCTCTTCTGTAATGGATATCACATGCAAGCATCTCTAAGTTACCTCAGGTCTGAGCCATCTTCCGTTTATGAGAAAACTTTCCAAATACAGTTAATGTTTGAACAACATGAGGTTGAACTGTGCATGTCCAAGAGGATGCAGATTTTTTGGGTAAAGACAGTACAGTACTGTAAATGTATTTTGTCTTCCTTCTGATGTCCTTAATAACATTTTCTTTTCTCTAGCTTGCTTTATGGTGAGAATACAGTATATAATACATATAATGTACAAAATACGTGTTAATTGACCACTTACGTTATCAGTAAGGCATGGTCAGCAGTAAGCTATTAGTAGTTAAGTTCTGGGGGAGTCAAAAATGTATATGCAGATTTTTAAAACCTATTTTTTAATTTTTTAATTTTTATTATATTATTATTTTTTATATATGCAGATTTTTGACTGCTCAGGGTTTGGTGCCCCTAAACCCGCGTTGTTCAAGGTCAGTGTTGTAAGTGTGAGTTCATTCTACAGGTCTAATATGGAAGGCCTCTCCACCCCTCCCCGCTTCTTGTTTTTAAGGGGAAATATTAAGAGTTGCAGTTGAAGTGCTGAGAGTTGAAATTTTGGAAAACCTGAAGAAGTTGGTTCCATCTGAACTTCAAACCACATTTCTCCATCTCAACAGCTTACACTGAATTCTGGATATGATACTCCCCATCCCCCACCCCTTCCTCCCACTCTCCCTCCCCACCATCTCTCTGGAAGTTGTTCAGTGATGCAGTGCTTTGTGGGAAAGAGCTTTTTTGAAATAAGGCATGGTGACATATTTTTTAGTTTGGGGGTTTAGCATCCTAGACTTGCCAACAGGGCACAGAATTCATAGGTTCTCGACAGCTTCTAATTGTATCTGAGCAACTGTCATTAATTATCATCTGTTTGGATGTTCTCCTCGAGTCTGCACTTGCCAGCAGCATTTATGATAATGGTTGTTTTATTTCACTCAGAGCCTTTTGTGCTTATGGGAAGAGGAAGACTTTGAGTTCTAAATAACTCTTTCCGTCATCTTTTAAATTTTTCTTTCCCAACTGTTTTGTTTATGGTTTTTTTTTTAGGTGTACCATACGGTGATTCGACATTTCTATATGTTACAAAATACTCACCATGATAAGTGTAGTCACCATCTGTCACCATACAAAGTTATTACAATGTTATTGACTATGTTTCCTACAACTCTTATTTTTTTAAAAATTTTAAAAGATTATATTTGTTTATTTGAGACAGAGTGTGCATGCGAATGGGAGAGGGGAGAGGCAAAGAAAAAAAGAAGGGGAGAGTCTCCAGCAGATTCTGCACTGAGCTGCTGAGCATGGACACACACAGCTCAATCTCATGACCCTGAGGTCATGACCTGGGCTGCAATCAAGACTTGGTTGCTTAACCAACTAAGCCACCCAGGCACCCCTCTCTATAACGCTTATAAGTGAATATTTATGGTATCTTATACACTTGTAATATTTTCTTTTTTCTTTTTTTTTAAAGGTTTTATTTATTTATTTGACAGAGAGAGATCACAAGTAGACAGAGAGGCAGGCAGAGAGAGAGAGAGAGAGAGAGAAGCAGGCTCCCTGCTGAGCAGAGAGCCCGACGCGGGACCCGATCCCAGGACCCTGAGATCATGATCTGAGCCGAAGGCAGCGGCTTAACCCACTGAGCCACCCAGGCGCCCAACACTTGTAATATTTTCTTATAGCTACTAATATATGGACCACTGGGTGTGGTACATAAACAATGAATCTTGGAACACTGAAAAAATAAAATTAAATTTAAAAAAACCAGTTACTAATATATGTGATATTTTTATGGCCATGTACTGATTTCCCTCTTCATACATATGTAGTAAAAAGGAATATTGGCACATCGAGCCCCAGAAGCAGAATTATGTATGAGTAAGTGCTGCCTAGGAGTCCTGTCGGGCTCAGAGTCCTACCTGTGGCATGTTTGATTTACTACTTGAGCTTCCCTTCCCTCATTGTAAAGGAGATGTGAATGCTCACCTCACCGAGATGTGAGGGCGCCTCGAGGAAAAGGCCTCAATGAAATGTTGAGTCTCTCTGCTATGCTCTGTCCCTGGAATCGTGACAAGTCAGACAGCTGGACCGTGGGCGAGATGACCCTGCCTGCTTGACCCTGCCCATCTCTTAACTTGCCTGTTTCTAGAGTATGGAGGAAAGTGGAAGATGCTTCATTACTTTGCTCGGCATTTCTTCGCTCCACTGTTGCCTGTGGGATTTGAGGATCAAGACGTGTTTTTCATCTATGGTGTGTCAGACCTTCACTCTGACTGTAAGGCGAAGCTCACTGTAAGTTGCTTGGAGTTTTTTTTTCTAAGCCAGAGGGAGAGATTTTGCTCATAATTCTTTAGTTATTGGTTATATTTCTTCTGGGAAAAAGAAAAGAGAAATTGATTTGTATCAAAATGTTTCTAGTGCCTGTTGCAGGAAAGGGGCTGTCCTTGGACTCAGAATACCTGTACCTTCAGGGTAAAACTCTGCCGTTTATCCCATGACCTTAAGGCTTAATGCCTTGGTGATTCAGTTTCCTCATCTGTGAATATCATATTTTCCCTCATCAGGCAATCCTGAAGGATTTCGATGGGCAGTGAGTAAAATAATTAGATGAAAGCAAATTATAAACTGTAAAGTGCCACTATAATATAAAGTCATATAATCACAAGAAGCTGGAAATAGCCTAAACTTGACGGAAAGGAATCCTTACAAATGGCTTATTAAAGTGAAAATCTGTAAAAGAATTCCGAACGTATATGGAAGAATACTCCTGTATTTAAAACAATGTCGGGCAAAAAGAGAGGGTAGAAACTCAGAGTCTCAGGCGGCTGCAGTTTGGAGGACACCGAAGATAGGTCACGGTTATGGACTCCTGACAGCGCACCAGGTCCTGTGTCTTCCACAGATTACTTTATTTAAATCTCACGTCAGCCAGTGAAGTTGGTGCTGTTCTTAATCTCGTTTTACATGTGAAAAAGAAGAGCCTTTGAGAAGTTGAGGAACTTGCTCTGTTATGAGCTCTAGGACTAAGTGGGGCTGGGGTTAAACCCAGGATTCATAGGCTCTTAACTAGTTCTGCTATTCTGACTTTCATCTATTATTCTCTTAAAAACAAAACAAAACTAAACCAAGAATGTTTGTTTTTGCCCTGTCTTGTTTCTCCCAGGTGAAAGTCCACACGTGGAGTTCCCTGGAGCCGGTGTGCTCCTCTGAGACTGACCATTTTGTCCTGAAAGCAGGGAAGGCCGTTCTCCTCTATAAGGAGCCGGTGCCTGTATTGTTGGAGAATTGTGGGAATTGTACCCGGCAAAGCTGTGTGGTTTCCTTTTACCTTTCAACTGACAGCCAACTTGGGAGCCCAACCAACTATCACTTCCTGTCTTCACTGAGTGAGAGCGTGGGGCTGCGCAAGGCGTACATCACTGTAAGTACCAGCAGCCTGGGGTCCCCATTGCCTTGGCGACCTTTCCCACTCCCAAGCGAAGCACATGGCCTCCTGCATTCTGCAGAATTTCCCCTTGATACTGAGTTTACCTGAGACTTGAATGTTCGTCTCTTCCCACTAGAAGCAAAGACCAAATGACTTTTTTTTCTAATTCAGTGTTTGTCCGAGTTTAGGGTTCCTGCCACTTCCACTAGCCCTTGGCCCCTCCGAAGTGGGCTTGAGCACAACAGGAAAAGGCTGCATGAGTCATCGCCGCTAACTGCTCCTGCACCATGTCCCAGGCTCTGTCCCCAGGCTTTCCTGCTTCATCCCTGAAGTATCATGTGCCACCCTGACAAGCCAGCAAACCTGAGTAGAGGGGGGACCAGGAATCCCCATCAGAAGCACTCTGACTTGGAGGGCTTAAGGACAATCCTTTAATTTAGGAGATTTAAGAAAATTTTAAGTTTAAAGATTTAAATTTAAGGAAATTTAAAAAAAATTTAAATTTTTAAATTAAAAATTTAAATTTAAGGAAAGTCCTTAAAACTAAGGAAATTTTAAAAAATATCCCTCTATTCTCTTTGATTTATTGCTTCCAAGTAGCTTAATCATCAAATCTGTAATTGCCAAGAAAAAAATGGAATAACCAAGATGTGTTGTTATAAAATTTGTGCAGCTGGAGAATGTGGAATCTGTCTAGTTGGTTGAAAATCTCTCCTACCCTTTCCCCTACACATGTGATTGGATGTTTTATTCTCTATGTTTAATGAAAGTTACATTTGTTTTAGACCTATAAGTCATTGAGAATGCTTAAGTGACAGGGTTTTTTGTGTGTGTGTGTGTGTGTTTACTTAGAAATAACCATATGAAAACTCAGTCCTTGAAGTGAAATCATATCTTTCTAATTAATAGTGAAATAGTCACATAATGAAATATAAGTCATCTGTAGCAGCTGATGTGGAGCAGCTGTGAAGGGAATGCCGTACAATCACACACCTTCTTTCCAGAAAAATAACAACAACAATTAAACCAAAAAACTCTGTAGCAGTTCAATTTGCGGGCTCCACACTTAGGATTTTGAAATCTTTTTCTCTTTCCTAAACCAGGCCTTCATTACCTTAGGATGAGTGGGTTGTGGGAGAGAAGTGGGACTTGTTCCCTTGTCCTGCCTCATTTGGATTTCAGTGAGACTTGCCCTTCCAGAGGGATCTAATAATAGTAATAATAGTTAACGTTTTCTGCAGGCTTACCATAGGCCAGACACTCAGGTGTGTTCTCCCCAGCAGGATGCGGGGAAGTTGTTTACCACACCTCCCTGAAGCCAGGCTACAAGCCTGACCCTGGACTCTGCAGTCCTATACAGAGATGAGACTTCAGATGGGAAGCAGGCAGTAAGAGGAAGCAGGCCCCAGTGCCCCTTCTGGCTTTGGCTGGGGAGCCGCAGTGGCCGAGGCCTCCCTGGCAGCCTTGCAGGGGGACTGGGGCCAGCCGTGGGAATTGCATGCCTGTGACTGCCGTAGGGTCTTCACTGAACCTCTGGGCGGCATGGTTTGGGAATTTAACATCTAGCTTCAGATTGGCATCTCTGAAACACCAAAGAGATACCTGATACGCCTTATGAAGTGTCTGTGCTGTTTCCTCCAAAGTTACGTTTTTTTTGTTTATAACTCAGAACCCCGCATGATGTGTAAGTCCAAAATTACACACAGTAAAAATCGCACCTTGGAATTCTCTATGCCACACATCACGTCCAACGTCACACCTACGGTATGGCGTGTCTGCATGTTGAGGGGTCACCTTTTGTGTCAGGCGAGGCTTTAAATACCAGATCACTCTCAGCAGCATGCTCGCTCGCGCTGAGAGAACCTCACAAACCCCAAACCTCTGGGGCACCGCCCAACCTAGCCTCTCCTCAGTGTGCACTAACTGGCTAGTGAATGACAGGACTTAAATTGCACTTGCCTTTGCTGATATTGTGCGGGATTTGCACATGTTAAAAGTGCTAATAACGTGACTTTCTGGTATTATGCAGCAAAAGAGAGGAGGCTCTAACGGTAGAGCTTTTGTAAATGCCTGGCAGGCAGCTGTCTAGATTGCTGGATCTTTCTAGAACAAGCTTCCTGGTGGTGCTAACTCCACCATACATCCTGAGAAAGTCATTGAAACTTCCCGGCCCTTATGCCAACATGTTCCTTTCTTGGTCCCCTGAGAGAAGCTGTGAGAGATACAAAGCTTTGAGCTTCTTATGAAATATTCTCCTTAATCATTAGAGACTGACATATTTTACACTTAACTGGAGATTACCATTTGGTAATTTTCCACAGCCTCAAATAAATGTCCTCTGTTTTTTGGTATCAGACACAGTGCACGGAGTATGAGACTTTGACAGCGGAGCCAAAGCTGTAAGAGACACACTCCTTGTTGGCCCACATACACATTCTGATAGGCATTGTGGGTAGAATAGATAGGTCTCCCCTCATCGTTCACTTAATTTATCTTTTTCTTTCAGGCCATCATCTCTCAGCAAGGTGACACATTCGCTTTTGATCTGGAAACCTCTGCTATTGCTCCTTTTGTTTGGTTAGATGTAGGAAGCATCCCTGGGAGATTCAGTGACAATGGTTTCCTCATGACTGAAGAGACACGGACTGTGTTATTTTACCCTTGGAAACCCACCAGCAAGAGTGAACTGGAGCAGTCTCTTCGTGTGACTTCCCTGATGGATATTTACTGAGGGGTTGCAGGTGGTATTTTTAGCGGACCCTGGAATAAAGCCTTTCTAAGGCACCGTCTGGAGCTGAAGACACCCAGAGACAAGTTGAGGAGGCTGGGAAGTGTGTCTGCCTGCCTCCACCTGTCTGATTCATGACTCTGAAGAGTTTGTCCAGTGCGTTCTGTCAGGGAAGGTTGTTTACTCAGGTGATATCCTCCAGCAAGGCCGTGGTTCAGCGTTCTTCAGCCTGTGCCAGGCCTGTGATTTTAGCCGTCCCCCTACAGCTCTGGCACCATGTGACCCAGTTATAACCCAACCACTCTTCCTACCCAGAAAAGGAAGTCCACTCATAAAGTCCTGTCAGGGAATCACAGGAACATGACAACTGCAGTATCTGTGGAGCCAAATTGGAAGGCTGTGAGGTTTATATAAGCCTCTCATAGTTAGCCCTGAAAAATAGTGAGTAATCAAAATGAAGCTGCTTTGTTATTACTCCCTGAGGAAATGGAGGTTCAGCTGGCACAATAGAGATTTCTGGATAGTAGCCATATTGGTTGTCAGAAAGTTTGGGGAGTTGATTGTTGCCATTTGATTACTTTTTTGGATAGGATTCTCTTTTCATTTGTGGGTTTTGTTACAAAGTATCATTTTGACTGGGGCACCTGGGTGGCTTAGTCTGTTAAGCATCTGACTCTTGATTTCGGCTCAGGTCATGATCTTAGGGTTGTGGGACTGAGCCCTGAGTCAGGCTCTCCACTGGGTGTGAAGCCTGCTTAGGATTCTCTCTCTCCCTCTCCTTCTGCCCTTCCCCACATCTCTCTCTCTCTCTCAAAAAAATTGTTTTGACAATAACAGCTTTTTTCAAAGTCTATTTAGAGTGATCCTCCTTTGAAAAATAAGCTCACATTGAAATGGACATCTCTGTGGTCACTCTGAAGATTCTTGAGTGTCCTAACATAAGTTGTTACCCGTAGTTATGTGTGAGTTGTAGATGTGGCAAAATCCAGTGAACTTCCCAATTCAAAAGCTGTGAATTAGATTTATATTTGTTGACTCTGGCAGCAAAGTGTATTTCTTTTAGCTTGGGTTGAAATCATTTTTACTGGATTCCTGGGTGGCTCGGTCAGTTAGGTGTCTGCCTTCAGCTCAGGTCGTGATCCCAGGGTCCTGGGATCAAGTCCTGCATTGGTCTTGCTCAGCGGGGAGCCTGCCTCTCCCTCTGCCTCCCCATTTGTACTCTTTCTCTCTAACAAATAAACAAAATGATCTTTTTAAAAAATAAGTCATTTTTGTTAATATTGATTAATTGTAAGTTGCTATAAAATTATTATATATGATCATGTTTATAAATTGTATTCATAATGAAGCAATTGGGGCAAAATGTTAATGGATGGAGGTATGTAAGAATTCTTTTCTACTGCTTTTGCAAGCTTTCTATAAGTTTAAAACTATCAAAAAATAAAAGTTACATAGATTGCATTGACAATGTGATGTTTCATCTGTGGCTTATTTAGTCATTCCAGAAACATTCATTTGTGTCCATTAGTGTGCTGGGCATTGATTTCCCTTTAGCTCTGGCCAACTTTTTATTCTACTTGATAAACTAGGAGAGTTTAAGAAACTTAGATTAAGGTATTTGAGTGGTTTTCCCTGGGAAGAATCGTGTAATTGGTTATGGAATGGAATGGCAATGAGAGCTTGGCTCTAAAATCAAGGCTAATTAGATATAGATTTGGTTTTAAACCTGAGAAAGTTTAGGTCATGGTTCATTGACTAAAATGGCAATAAATGCAGGTGATCCAGGCCTCCCTTCAATATCTAAGAGTTTCCTCACCTTATGTGTTCAGCTATTTCAATATATTTATAAAAGTCTTATGAAAGCCTGGAGCTTGGGGATGCATCTTGGAAGGTTCTTACTTAATAAATATATAATTTTCTTGTCAATGTTGAAAATCCTGTCTCCATTAAACTAGAGAATTTTCTAGGCCAGTCACCCTGTGAGGTGGGCTTTGAAATTGATGGATCAGAATTTATATCTATATATTTATATATAGTTCTGCCCTTACCAGCTCTTCATCAAGTTATTTCACTTCTGTGTTCAGTTTTATGATGGTGAAATGGGAATAAATACACTGCCCTTGCAAGTTTGTCTTGAAGAATGAATTTAAAATTTAACATGAGGGCTAGGCCCTGCGCTGGCCCATAATAAGGGCCCTGCAAATGGAAGCACCATCCTGGGCTGGGGACCTTCCTGTCCTAGGGAGGGCTGGGCTTCTAGCCACACTGACACGGTTTGGAATCCAGGTTCTGAGGCGTGTAGGTTATTGTGAGCTCGGCTGACTGCTTGACCTGGACTTTAGTTGTCTCATTGGTAAAATGGAGATAATAATCTCTAACCCTCAAGGTAGTTGTGAGGAACAAAATAAATGCTAAGTAAATGGTGGTTGGATTTTTTAACATCATAATCATTATTATCCAATTAATACATGATGCGAGAGTAAAAAATAAAATAAATTTAAAGGCAAATGTCTTCCAGACTTTTTTTTTTTTAAAGTGGTCTCCATGCCTATTGGAGCCCAGTGCAGGGCTTGAACTCATGACCCTGAGATCAAGACCTGAGCTCTTACCAAGAGTCGGTCGCTTAACTGACTGAGCCACCCAGGCGCCCCTCTAGACGTACTTTTAAGAGGGGAAAAAGATACCAGAAAATAATGAATCTGTAAAGGAAGACTCAATGAATGAACAGACATGAATGTATGCGGACAACAACTGGTACAAGAAGAGAAATGTGCTGTATACATATTATTTCTGTAAGAGAATGGTGACACTGGAAATGGTCTCCACAGCTCATGTGTGGCACTGTGTTCAGTCATCTCTACCATTTTAGTAGATTTTATTTTGCCACATGTACTTACTCTCAGCTTTGGATTTCTGAGAAGACTTTTCTGCTATGCAAACATGAATAGAAAGGAAAGAGCGGGATGGGGTCCTTCTGCCATGCTGGATGCAAAGCACATTCCAGAGAGTGTGAGATGAAGAGAAGTCCGTTCACTGGATTCCATCTTTTCATTTGAGAACCAAGAGGACAATAAAAATGGTAATTTCCTCATTCACATTCACTGTAACTCTTCTTATTTCTTTTTCGTACTTGACTTTTCATTGTGAGAGGTTTTCAAACCATGGGAAGTCACTTGGAAAATAAATAGGAAGATTGTTTTCTCTCTCGGTTGGAATGAAAGTGAACTGGTGCACAGGAGAAATAAAGCTGAGTTTCCCACGCATTCCCAAAGTGACAGGGACCTGAGACAGAAAGAATCATCCCCTGGGCTCTCAGGAAACTTATTCCCAACTTGGTAAGATTTAGGGAGAAAAACAAGTAGGCGTTATTTGTGCATGAAAATCAAAGCATTTCAAAATCTTTCCAGGCTTCTTGTTTTGTAATAGATTTATCAGAGGGTATCAACCACTTGATGGTTGATAGTGTATAAGACCCTAAAAATCACAGGCAAAACCAGTATTAAGACATATCTATGTTCTGACTGTAAAACCTGTTTAACTTAAGAATTTATTCATTCATTTACCAAGCATTTATTATTTATTTAGCAAGCATATTACTGAGCATTTATTACCAAGCATTTATTATCTGAGCAGCAGGCACTGTCCTTGTCCCTGGGAGTATTGCAATGAAAAAAGGCAGACAAGTCTCTGCTATCACAGACTGTCCGTTGTAGGGGTGTTGTCAAAAACCGACCTCTGTGCTTCAGGGCCAAAAAAGAACTCAAAGACAGAGTTTGGGATGAAGAGGAACAAGAGCTTTATTGCTTTGCCGGGCAAAGGAGGCTGCAGCAGGCTATGGCCTTCAAAAACTGTAAGCCTCCCACCCCCACCCGCAGGAAGGGTCTGGGGGGTTTGTAGGGAGATACAGGATCTAGTTGGTCTAGATACAGGAATTGTGTGAGCATCCAGCCTCGCGAGTCCTGTTAATTCTTCTCAGGGTGGGTTCCTGAAACAAAAGGCTAAGAAGGGAGGAGAAGAGGTTTGTGGAAGAGAGGAAATAGGTCACTATTTTTTACTTATTTATTTTTAAAATTATTATTTATTTATTTTAAAAATTATGTTTTTTATTTGACACAGAGAATGAGCTGGGAGGGGAAAGGCAGAGGGAGAGGGGGAAGCAGGCTCCCATCTGAGCAGGGAGCCCGATGCAGGGCTTGATGCCAGGACCCCGGGATCATGACCTGAGCTGATGGCAGACGCTTATTGACTGAGCCACCCAGACACCCCTATTTTTATTTTATTTAAAGATTTTATTTATTTAGAGCGAGTGAGCAAGGGGGAAGAGCAGAGATGAGGGAGAGAAACTCTCAAGCCAACTCTATGCAGAGCACAGAGCCTGATGCGGGGCTGAATCCCATCACCCTGAGATCATGAACCGCACAGACATCAAGAGTCAGATGTGCAACAGACTGAGCCACTCTGGAGGCCCCCCGAAAAAGGTTACTTTAAAATCGAGTTCTGCTGAAGCACAAGTGCAGCTATTTTGATTTTTGCTTTTAAGCAGTTTCAGGGGGTGACAGACAATAAGCAAACAGACAAATAAGGCCATTTCAGCAGGTGACAAGACCTATAGGGTTAACGTGACAGTGATGGGGGAGCAATGCGAGATAGGGCTGTCTCGTTCAAAACTTTAGGTTTTGTTTTGAAAGGTTAGGATAAAATAAAAATGAAAAAAAGTTTTTCAGTTGAGAAAAGAGTCGTTAAGGCCTTCACTGTGGTTAATCCTTAAGGAAGGAAAAGCACAAGACCAGGTAGTTAGCAAGGTTGGACTCCGGACTTGGGCTTGGTAGGCCGAGGCTGGGCAACCTGACAAGACATCTTTAAGCCTTGAATAGGGGCCAAATCAGGAATGTGCTTTGCAGAAGTAAGGGTCCTGCATCCCTGTGTCAGGTTTTACCACTACCTCTCCTTCTATCTCAGTAATGGGTTACTGAATCCTGCCATGAAAAAAACGTTTGCAACAATAATGCATCTCACTGGCCTAGGTCGAGTCCCAGCGTTTACACAGGATTTATTGAGCAACAACTTGTGGCGCATTGTGCTAGGAGTATAGTACAAAGTACGGAGCTGTACAAAGGATGACAGTAACACCGAAGTGACCTAGAGTTCCCAGGAAATGGGATGTCGGGCTCATGGAAATTTCTGGTTGAACACTAGTACTCATTTCCTGTCTCATCATCCATGTGCTAGCAACCCTCTTGTTCTTATTCTGTTAGTGTTACTTAGGCTTTTGTAAAATTTACTGGATCCTGAGAGACAATTCACATATTCGCCACAGTTGGGGTGGACATGATGGGCCGGCTACCCTACCTCCGTATCTGCCTCTTCTCTGCTAATAGAGGTGACTTTGTTTCTAGCCCCAGGGACTGAACTGTAATTGGTTATACTAATTCTGTTCTTTGCCAATGACTGGTCTAGGATGAGGCATGTGACCCATTTCTGGGGAATGAAACACAAGTTGACACTTATTGGGGTGGGAAGGTTTTCCTGCCTAACAAGAAAGAGGCCTGAGGAGGATCACCAGCTCTGCGGTTGGGTGAAGTTCAGAAGTTGCTGAGTGGGGATCTGACACTTGGAGCTGCTATAGCCTTTTTGTGAGCTTGAGGAAACACTGGTGACACTGGGGCATGTCAGAGATGTTGAGCTACTAAGCTAACCCTGCAGTCATCTAACTCCAGTCTTCTTATGAAAAATAAGGCCCTATTTGTGTATTCCAGTTGTCATCAAGTATTCTCATTTTATAACCCAGGTATCCTAACTGATAGAACAGTTGAGGGTGTGGGCTTTGAAATCAGATATAACTTATGTTTCCATTCCAGACCCACCACTAGTAGGCTGTTTGACATTGCATATTAGTTACTGAGTCTTTCTGTACCTTAGTTTCTTCATCTTTAAAAATGGGAGGGGGTGCCTGAGTGGTTCAGTCAGTTAAGTGTCTGCCTTCTACTCGGGTCATGATCCCAGGACCCTGAGATTGAGCCCTGAGTCAGGCTCCCTACTTAGCGGGGAACCTGCTTCTCTTTGTCCCTCTGCCCCTCGCCCCTGCTCATGTTCTCTCCTCTCTCTAATAAATAAAATCCTTTTAAAAAATGGAGTAATATGGGGCGCCTTGGTGTCTCAGTGGGTTGAGTCTAACTCTTGGTTTCAGCCCAAGTAGTGATCTCTGAGTCGTGGGACCAAGACCAGCACGGAGTCTACTTGGGATTGTCTCTTCCCTCCTCCCTCTGCCCCTCTCTCCCCACCCCTACCCTCCTATCCACCCCGGCTCACATGCTTTCTAAATAAATAAACAAAATCTTTTGAAAAATAAAAATCGGAGTAATCAAATAATAGTACTAGTGAGGACTAAATTAGATGATGCCTAGATATTGATAGCACACAATAACTATTCAACAAATGTTGGCTATTATAATTATCATTTCCTCTGTGTTAGGTCATCAAAGAAAGCCTAGGCAGGTGGGCAGAAAGGGAACTCGCTCAGGCACTGGGTGATGGTTGGGAACAGTATCAGCCAGGGTTGCTGTTGGGAGGGAGGAGCCAGCAATGGCATCTAGAAGAGGAGAGGTAAAGACCTTGATTCCTTCCCAAAGCTTTGAACTCATCACCCTCCCCGGTCATCCCAAAGGTACAATTATAGAAAGTGTGGGTCAAGTCACAGAGGTCATATTTGGCCAGCAGATAATTTTGTTGGCACAAATAGTGATTTGAAAAGTTGAATTACTTGCCAACAAGGGAACATTCCATGTGAAATCTAGATCTAGCTATCTCTGATCTTGTAATGATACAAGAAGAGAAAGCCACTGTTTAATCCAATCATAGGTATTCTTACTTTGTACTCAGAGGCATTCAAACAGATGCAGGCTTGAGCTTGGAGGTCAGACACAGCTGGGCCTTGAGGCAGGTAGGGTGGATGCTGAGGTTTTCTCTCAGCGGAGGGCCTCCTGGTTGTCACTCGCCTGTGCTTGAATGTCTTCAGTAAGGAAGGTGGTGGAGGCCTGACTGGTCCAGCTGAGTGAAGGAAGAACCCTGCTCTTTCATCATGGGAAGCCAGCCCAAGCCGGGTGGTTGGAGTGCTTCCCCACCCATGTTTTTGGTGGCTTGAACAAAAAGATTTTTAGCTCATTGAACTTGCAAATACAACGAACTAGATTTTCCTTTGTTAAAGATCCAAATTTTGTGTGTGTGTATGAGTGTGCACACACACGAAGGCCCCAGCAGTGGCTATGAGCTCATGCTCTGATATGGAACCTCCAATATGCAAATTTGGCTCTAAATCGTACTGAACCTGGACAGATCACTTAACTGCCACACTTCTGTTTCCTTATCTTTAAGATGGGGTTAATAGTAATTTATGATCTCATAGGATTGTGAGGTTTAACTAAGAGGAGGGGAGTATGATGCCTAGGATGCGCGAGTAGTAAATGCTGGCTTACGAGGTTGCCCTGGATGGAAGGATCAGGCCTAGGGGAGTTTACATGTTTCTTGCCAAAAGAAAAAAACAATTCAAGTCTTCTCTGCTAAGGGAAAATAATCATCAGCTTCTGTGACCTGAATTGAAGGAAAAACATTCAGGCAGAAAGCCCAAGAAGTTTCTAATTCCCTTTTCTTGTAAGCCTCTTTCCAAATTTGTTCAAGTAAAAAAAAGTTGAGTAGCAAGAGGCAGACCAGCTGTTGCATGATTGTGCAAAATTCTGCTTCTTCCAGCAGAGGCCTCCTGTGCACAGGAAATGGGGCTGGTGGCAGTTGCTGGTGGTAGGGGTGGCGGGGGGTGGGGGTGGGGGGGTGGTGTGCAGTGGGCAGCCATAGGCCAGGGCACTGGTCTCCAGGAGGCTTCCCCTGCAGAAGGTGCGGAGAAGAATCTGGGGAAGAATCTGGGTGCCTGAACAGCCTGCCCTTCCCTGCCTCAGAATGCTGGAGGCCGGTGCCCTGGAATGGAAGAGTCTTCCAGGAAAGAAAGAAAGAGAAAGTGGGTGGGGGGTGTGGAGGATGGGGGGAGAAAGGAGGGTGGAGAAAGAAAAAGGCAGAAAGAAAGAAAGGCAGAGAGAGAAAGAGAAAGGAAACGAGGAAGGAGAGAGAAAGGGTGAGAGGAGGAAGACAGGCAGGCAGAGAAGAGAGGCAGGGAGAATAAATAGGAGGAGGAAGGGAGGCAGGGAGGCAGAAGGAGGGTGGAGGAGGGATTATGATCTTTAACCCTAATTTAATTAGGATGGGTCATGAAAACTTGGCATAAAGCCTCCAGAAGAGGTGATGGAGGAGAGGGAAGTCAGATGTGCTCTTACAAGGCGCAGTAACCCGGAGCAGTGGGAAGGGACAGAAACCCCAATTAAGGCGTCATCTGAAGAAAGGCAGGACCTGCTGGTGACAAAGAGGGAGATCTGGAGACTGGCTCAGGAGGTGGCCATGTGGGCATGTGGGTGACTCGCTGCCCACACATTCTTTCTTGAATCTTTAAATCTGGAGTCTCTTTGCCTTTCAGAACTAAAATGGTCCCTGGCTCATGTAAGTGTGCTTATGTTGATAATCACTCAAAAGGTGCTCTGGGTGAGGTGGGGGAGGGAGTCAGGGCCCAAGGGCAGCTTTGACCTTCCCAGACAAAAACAGGACTACGGGGGCCCAGAGGCGAGCAAACGCTTCCTGGGAGGCTTGGGGCCCCTGCAGAGGAGGGGGAGGTGGTCTCAGGTGTGGCAGGAGGGGCACAGCCTGGGACTTTGGGGAGGAGATGAGGTGAGGCTTCCCTTGGCTGTGATTTCTGGCCCTTTGGCCTCTCTGGCCCAGGCTGCCCTTCAGCTGTGCGGCAGGATTCCACATTAACTTGGGGACCCTTGGGAGAATTTGGAGGCCCCGGGTGAATTGTTGGGGGAAGGGGAGGGGGAAGAAAACGCAGAATGGAGCTGAGAAGCAGCTCCCGAGAGCCCCAAAGCAAAGGAGGTGAGAGAGGCTGAAAGGAAGGACGGAGGAGGACAGCCGGTGTGACCCCCCGGCCCCTGGTGGTGGTGGTGGCGGGGGCTGCTCGCAGGGACTGGTGCTGAGAGCAGCTGGCCTGGCCGGATGCTGCTTTCCCTCCGCTCTGACAGCCTTCAGTGCCTGCACTTGGCCATTTTCCCTGCCCTCTCCTGGGCCTGCCGTTGTGACCTTCCCCTTCCGAGCAGCCGTGGGTTCTGGGAGGGGCTGCAGCGCCAGTCCAAGGAGGGCAGTTAGAGCACTGAAGGCCGAGTCCAGCCCTGTTTCCACTAGACCAGGAACCGACAGGGACATGGGGGCTTTGCTATTTTGTGAAAGAAAGGCGGCAATTAAAACCCCTCCCTGTTTGCTTCTCAGATTGTTAGGAGAATAAACATTTGAAAATATTGTGTAGATCAAAGTTTTAGATTTTGTTTTTGGATTTTTTTTTCCCTCCCAAAACTGCAAAAGGAAATTTATTTCAAAAGCCAAAGGGAACATTTACATTTGAACAAAGTGATGAAAAGGTGCCCTGTAAAAGAAAAAAAAAAAAATCTCTGAAGTTTCTCATTTGAATTTCTGAAACAAAATAATTTGTTGTTGATTCTTGCCTTAGGAAAGGGAAGGGCAACCGCACAACAGTTTTGAAATGAAAAAAACAAAAACAAAAACAAAAAACAACTTACTGCCTGCGAATAGTCCCAGCAACCCGGTTGTCTATAGTATGCAGCATGAGCTCATAACCTCCTCCCATCCTACACACTCCCCTCATGTGCCTGGAGGTTTCATCTGACCATCCCAAGCATCAACCCTGCTTCCTGAATCCTAAGATGGACCCCCAGGAGAAAGGGTTTCTAGAATTCTGTTTCATTTGCTCTTCTTCTGGCCTGGAGGGATTATTATTCCCCTAAGAACCCACTTCTGCTCCTTTCCTATTCATCCGAGAAATACCTGTTCTCTGCAGATCACAAGGGAGATAAACTTGCTTGCCTTTCTCCTTTGGGTGGATCCCAAGGACCATGATGCCTTGAAGACTCTGAATCTTGTCATCAACAAGCCCAAGGTCTGTTGTTAAGGAACTACAGACCCCAGGGGTTGGAGAACAGGAGTCCTCCTTGAGTCAGTGCCAGGGCAACAAGCCCTTGCTGTAATTCTCCCCCATCCTACCTAGTCTAATACACTTGATTATTTCTGAGGATTTCCGGAAGAGGAACTGTGACTGTCCTTACAGTGCATCTTTCATTCTTAATCCTGGGAAATGGTTTTGCTTTTGGTTACAGCCAGAGTGAGTGAATGTTTGCACACAATGTGGAATTAGAAAGAACCTTCAGGTTCAAGCTCCTCCTTCAGTCAGGTAAAGAATTTTGATCTGTGCCAGACCCTGGGATGTGTTCTCCAAAATCATTCCTCCTAATATAGGGAACAAAAGTTGATCACCCCCATCACCTCCCTGCTCTTGGTCCCATGGCTGTGGGACTTATGTTCTTCTCTGGGGCCATGTGAGAGGAAGCGCTCCTTTCAAAACTCCCACATGGGCGCCTGGGTGGCTCAGTGGGTTGAGCCGCTGCCTTCGGCTCGGGTCATGATCTCAGGGTCCTGGGATCGAGTCCCGCATCGGGCTCTCTGCTCAGCGGGGAGCCTGCTTCCCTCTCTCTCTCTCTCTGCCTGCCTCTCCGTCTACTTGTGATCTCTCTCTGTCAAATAAATAAATAAAAATCTTAAACAAAACAAAACAAAACAAAAAAAAACTCCCACATGTACTCCTCCATGCTCCTTTCCCCTTTCAGCTGACTGGGACCCTGGCAGCCGAGGGTGGGAGGAAGAGCGACTGTCAGCCAGCGTCCTTTCATGACTAAGTGGAAGAGACATACCCTACCACCCACCCCTGTCCCTGCTGCAAGTGTGGCTTATGAAACCACCTTATTGCAATCAGGGGATCCTGTGGTTAAATGCTTTATGTGTGCCTTAGTTTACTCATCTGTAAAATAGGGACAAATTTTTCTTCACAGGGTTTTCAGATACGTAATACTAGTAAGTGAATGATGACCACCTATTGTAGTGCCTGGCACGCAACAGATGCTCAAAAACATCTTGACTGAATACATATTTTCATTCCTGGAGGATTGTTGTGATATTTCAATGAAATCATCATTTTGGAAAGTGAGAGATCATTGCGGAAGAGCTATTTGCTGGAAGCGAAAAAATGATACTTCAGCCCCTTCCTCCCTCTCATTCTAAGAAGCTTGAACAATGTGTAGAACTCGTCTTTTGTCCAGGGTAGTGCAATCAGGCCATTGCAGACATAATGGAATCCACAATAATGGAAAATGAGAGAATCCATTTAATTTCAAGCCCCTCTACAGCGCCTCCCCCAACCAATGGACAAGAATTTATAGCCTCTGGGATTGGTGTTTAAATGAAACGGCAGGCTATAGTGAGGATTATAAAGATGAGATGCTTCCTATTGTAGGTGTTTAAAAAAAGATGAAAACTTGGATGATTTACTTAGGTGATCTTTAAGATACTGCCCAGCTCTAAGTTCTGTGATGCTTAAGAAAATAAGCAGCATTTTTTTTTCAAGTAATCTCTATGTCCAACATGGGGCTTGAACTCACAGCCCTGATATCAAGAGTCACACGCTCTACTGACTGAGCCAGCCAGACCCTCAAAATAGACAGAATTCTAGCTTCACCTTCTCTTTACTCCTGCGCCTCCCCAAGCCCATTACCTGGGGAAGCACAAATCAGAAATAAAATTTCCCCCAGAAGCACAATAAGGAGAAAGAGATGCTCCTAGTGACCTCCTGTCCATGAATAATTCATACTTAAGCATCTTAGCCTGGTTTTAGAAGGAAAATCAAGCCTGGTTAACATTTAAGCAACAAGGCTCTTCAGTGATATTCCAGGTTCATTTTGTATTTCGGTTGAGGTACCTTATGACTCTATTATCATATAGAATTGTATGGATTTTTTTTCTTTCCCTTTTAAATACCACCTCTTTCCTTGTAAGGTCTTCAGACATGGTTAAAGACTAACCCGTGGGATCTGACAGACCTGGATTTAAATCTGGGGTGAATTAGTTAATATTCAGATTATCCATTTCTTCACTCTAACATTGGGGTTAAATATGTACCTCAGAGGGATGTCTGACAATTATCATTTAGAAATCATTAATGCAAAGGGGATTGCACATCGATCTGCCTGGCTCCTGCCTTTCCTTTCTCTTGCTAAGTTGCCGAGGGTCTGGTTTGTGAGGCTGCCCTCCACGGCGTGACGAGGGCCATCTGTGCCCCATTGGACTACTGCAGGGGACTCAGGTGGGTGACGAGGGCCTCCTTCTGCCAACAAAGACTGCCCCTCCTGCAGAAGTCTAGGTTATGCCTGCAGAGTAAAGATGACAAAGTTCTGAGAAAGCTATTTTTAAATGGCTTCCTGCTGAGAGACCGGCTTTCTGGGAAGGTTGATTTCCGGCTCATTGTAGTTTTCCACCTGATCTCCCGCGTTCCTCCTGGTATTGATCCCCATCTGCTGGTACACTATGAAAGACACTCCTTCCTCAGAGGTACAGATAGCGTTGATAGTCTTTTTGCTCAAGCACCATGCAGAGGCTCAGGCCACACTGAGATCTGGGAGGTGGGAAAGAGGAAGTTTCCAGAACAGAAGAGAAACAGGGCTTCTTATTGAAGAAGGGGAATGTTATTTTTGTCTCGGCATGAGTTGCTTAGTAGTTCCTCCTGGAGTCAGCTTCTCTTTAAAGTGGCTTTCTGGTATGGGAGCTGTCAGGTTAGAGCCCTGGAGAATGTTAACACTCCGCACGTAGGACTTACAGCATCAACCATAATTTTACTCGTGAATCTGCCATTTGCATAGGGCTCGCCTGAACGGCTCGTCTCTGCTTGGGCAGCAGTGGCTGAGGCAGCCTGAAGGTTAGACAGGTGTGACTCAGTGGCTAGCGACTGGAATCATCTTAAGGCTTCCCTCCCTCAGACATCTGCTGGCGGTGCTGGCGTTGGCCATGACCTCAGTGAAAGCTGATGGCCAAACACCTACGACGTGGCTTCTCCATGTATCCACTCGGCTCCCCACAGTGTGGTAACTGGGTTCCAAGAGGGAGTGACATGGGGGGGTCTGGGCAGAAGCTGCACTGCATTTTCCAACCTAACCTCGGAAGCCATTTACCATCAGTTCTACCCTTTCATAGGCCTACAGTGATGAGGGAGGAGCACAGGCCCCTCCCTCAGTGGGAGGAGTGTCGGCCTCCATCTTGGAGACCCGAGAGCTGCTGTTGGCCAACTGGAAAATGACCATCTGCCACAGAGAGGAACAGGGGAGGGACAGTGTCATGGGCTTGTTGCTGGAGAATTAAGGAAATTAAGGTTATTTGTTTTGTTTTTTGTTTTTTAAAGATACAACTTTCAACAACTGGAAGAACGGATTGGAGCATATGGAGAAATGGCAATATAATAAAAAATAGAAGTAGAATTTAAAAAATATTTTCATTTCTTTGGGACACACTGTGAAACGAAGAACCCAAACTGTTCACACCAAGAACAAAGTCTTAAAAAGGCCTCCTCTATTTCAAGATTATTTATCCATGATTTTTAGTATTTCTAGCATTTTTATGGTTTCATTTTTGGTATATTTGGAAGTCATTTTGGTGAAAGAAGCGAAGTAGGAGTTCAGATTAACTTCTTTCCAGTGATTAACCAGATGGAACATCTTATTGATTAACCATCTTTTCCTCATTGATTTGAAATTTATTATATACTAAATTCCTATATATTTTGAGGTCTACTTCTGGACTCAATTATCTTAACCTATCTTTTTGTCCTCACCAAGATAATTCTCTAGCCCATTAGCTCTGGAACTAGACAGACCTGGATATACACTCAGAAGCAGCTTAGCCACTGCCTACTTGAACTCTTGGGGCTCAATTTCCTTTTCTGTATGTTGGGGATAATTCTGTACACTTGATTGGGTTATCTTCAAGATTGCGTGACTTCATAGGTTGAGCAAAAGTGGTCACCATTAGCTCTCAGCCTCTGTGCAGGTTGGACTCCACGAAAGCCGGCTCTGAGAGGGAGCCAGGGTGGCCTGGGATCCAGGCCTGCGCAGGCTGGGGGAGGAAGCCGTCCTGGGCAGGTGGAAGACCCGAGCTGTGACGCAGACCCCAACAACAGCTCAGCCAGCGAGAGGGAGCTCTGGAGCACAGCCCTTCACTGTCGTCCCAGGGGCTGAGGAGCCTTTGTATGCCACATCCATCCATGTTATTTGGGGCCATCAGGGCCAAGAGTGTGACCTGGTGGGGTGGCTCTCTGTGGCTGAGGCAATCCCCAAAGGAACTGACCGGTTGAGAGGCCTTTGGCCTAGTGTGCTCCCGGCGGCTGGGTGGATGCGGCCTTTATTAAAGAGGGTTCTTTGTTTGCGTGTCCCAGGGTTCATCAGAGCACCTCCTTAAAACGCTTTTCATGTCCCCTCTCCCTTGTTTCCAAGCCTCTGAGTGAAGAGCAGTCAGCCAAGCTTCCTGCTGGAAGGCTGCTGGTCGCAGGCCCCCCTCCATGTGCTGAGACCACAGGACCTGAGGCAGCGCAGGGGCCCCGAGAGCACCCTGATGGGTGCGGGGGCCCGGTGTCCCGCGAGGCGGTGGGAGGTGAGGCGGCACAGCCAGAATGAAACGAGCCAAGCGAGGAGTCGACAAACCCAAAGCTTTCATCTCAGCTTAAAACACTGCTCTTTTGATCATTTTTGGGGGGTTCATTTTTGGGTCAAAAACTGGACTCTGAAGGGGTATGTGAATGTGATAACCGGGCTGTGGAATGATCCCATGATTATAAGGAATCATCTCAGAAAAGTATTTCTGGAGATTGAACAGAATGAGGTAACCAATTTGCTTTTCCTTTTATTATAAAAGTAAAATAAAAAATAGCATTTATAAATCCAACATATTTTCCTTTAAAGTATTTGATCTAAAAAACATATTTACAATAGCAAAATGCAGAAAAAGGGGTAAAGACCATTTGCAGCACTGATTGTAACCGTGTTTACATATTGACATTATATGTTCTGTTTTCGAATCACACAGATAACCACATTAGAAAAAGCAGTAAAGCCTTTTTTTTTTTTTTAATTATATACCAGGTAACTTTCATTTAAAAATATCCCTTTTCATAATCCTTAATCTGAATGCACGACAGTGCTGTGGACGGCCAGCGAGAACACCAGGTGGGGACCGGGTCACCTTTTAATGCCAGCGGGAATGCGGGGGTGTGGGGGCAGCAGCAGTGACAACGGGAAGCAGCTGGGAAAGCTCACTAAGCCAGCTTGCCCACGGGGAGGCGGCAGGCCAGCCAGGCATGGTGACTGCTCTGGACTGTGTGTTCGTGGACTGGACTAGTAACATTCCCGTGAGAACCGAGAAAGGAAGCCAACTGCAAAAGGCCTTGAGTGAAATTCCGAGAGACGGAGGCAGGCTGCTTTTCCTCTGAGCAACCGTGGATGCACTTCGCCTTCCTTCTTTTGGACAAGGGTGGAATTTCAGAGCTTTGGTTTACACAGTGTGGGGGAACTGCCAGCAGGCTAGATTTTGCCCTCTATGGGTCCTTCCTGCCCGTACTCATGGGGCACTTTGTTAAGAGTCAGCAAGGAGCTGCCGCTGGTCAGAGACTCTGTAAAGCTGAGTTTGCGGAAGGACGTCTCCACGCCGCTGTCGCAGATGCTGTCGTCTCGGACCTCGTCTGGGGAAAGAAGCACAGAGTCACTGGGGCACAGCTAGGGAAAGGGCAGAGCCTTGGCTCTCCTACACCTTTTAGTCCAGGCAGGCTCAGAGTCTGGGTCTAAGAGGCTCGTGGGCGGCTCCTGTCTATCAGCTTCCACAGGCCGCCCGCCTGTCACTCCTGCCACCTGCCTGTCGCTACTGCGCTCGGTGGCGGCTGACAGAGGGAGAACCCCGGGCAACAGAAACACCATGAAGACATCAGAATTAGGCAAATGTTTCCACATCTCTTCCTTACCATCACGTTTATCAGAATCCTTTCTGAATTCTCTTAACTCACAGTGAGCCTTCTTTTTCTTAGAAATCAGGTATATTTTTCCAACCACTGTCTTACCTATTTTCTAGCTGGGGAAATTGCTGAACCCAGGCAAAATAAATGTGTGACCGAAGTAGGAACTAAAAATGAGATATCTCTCTGGGCCTCACGTGCTATTAAATGCTACTCATTGCTTCAAAAACATTCTCATAGCAGAGAAAAGATAAGGTGATTATGAAGAAAAGGAGTCTGTGATGAACAAGTAGGTCACACTCTCCTTGTTGAGAAGCGTCTTTCAAGATGGTAACAATGTGGAGTTATTGCCTATAGAGAGAAAGTGATCAGAGAAACAAAGTCTAATATACACAAATCAAAATGCTATCTTCTTGTATATTAAGTTCTGATATTAAAATATTAAGACCTTAATGGCAGTGACACGCTGTTGTTTTTTTACTAATTTGGTAGATTTATTGACTGATTTGATTTATTCGGTCACCCAATCTTTACTGGGTTTCTATTATGTGTAGGAGGTATTTTAAAAATAACTGCAAGTCAGAGATCAAATCAGATTTTAAAGATATAAAGTATTTTTCTATTTCTTTGTGTAGAAGGAGCACCAGGTCACGACATAGGAGATGAGGGCTATTTTGCTGGTGGACACTTTATTCCTTTCCAACGTGTAAAACATTTGTCCTTACTCTCCTAGAAGGGCCCCTGACAAGGTGACCCCTTGGGCTGACATTGAAGGGCAAGAAGGAGCCAGTGGGTGAGGATCTTTGCAGGCAGGGGGTCCTGAGATGGGATCAGACTTGTGAGCAGAGGGCTTGGGGGACAGTGGGTGCAGGGAAGTGGGGCAGGAGGAAAGGCATATGGAAGGGATTTACGAGACAATGGATAAGTGACACTGCCTTTGTTACCTCTCTCTCTTCAAAGCCTTGAACAGTGCTAGACACACAGGATGTGCTCATTAAAGATTTGGTGAGTGGATAAGTAAACTGGAAGTTATCAACAGGTACAACATAGCATTACTTTTTAAAAAGACTCTTGTTGCCTGAGTGGACTGAAGGAAGAGGGGCAGACCAGAAGCAGGGAGACTGACCAGGAGCTGCTGCAGGAACTGAGGCAAGAAATGAAGGTGGATGGACAAGGGAGGCTGTCCCAGAGGAGGGGCTGGGGGGTGCGTATATGCTGGCTGCGAGCAGCAGATGTTCACAGGTGAGGCTTGGATTTTTGTCCTAACCTCCTGGAGGATGGAGGAGCTTCTGCCTGACATGGCCAACTGTTGGTCTTTGAAGGATGAGGGAATTCTAGCTGCTGCCATGTTCTCGGTGGGGACTGACAGAGGGAGGGTCCAAAGAGAGAAAGCACGAGTGGTTGTTGAGAGAGTTCGAGAACACATTTGCAGGGAAACAAAGGGTTACTGGGCTGCTGGGAGTCTGTTCTGGGACGTGTTTCAGGTGGGGGACAGAGGGTCAGTGCTGGGGGCCGGGAGGAGGCGCAGGGAGAAGGTGAAGCCACTTCTGGGCTGGACGGGAGGAGCTGAGGGTGCTGTGGTGGGAACTGCGGTGTCATCTACAGTCTGGGGCCAGCCCTGGCTCTACAGGCCCTGCTCTGTTAGTTCTTTTCTCTCCTTTACACTTAAGAAGTGAGAGAGACACTACTTGCCTTAAGTAGCCACATCATTGTTTTCAGTATTTATTTTACTATTTACTACGTAGTATTTACTACAAATCCAAGTGACTCACGGGTCAATGGGACTGCTCCTGGGGACAGCACCCTGCCTGATCAGCAGCATCAGGAGAGGCTCAGAAGGTAGAACCCGTGAGCTGTGGAGGGAGATGGACACACTGGACAGGGTCCTCAGGGAACGACAGCCACAGCTCAAGACATGGAGGACACAGCCTGGGAAGCAGGAGGTTATCTCCGATGCTTGTTTTGTTTTTCCCTTACCTACTGGCGACCTCGTGGAGGCAGGTGAGAGGGGCAGCGAGAGGGTCTGAGGCGCAGCCTTCCCGGGGCCAGGGGCCACGGTTCCTGGGGTGCAGAAGGCTGCCTGGATCACTTCGATGGCTTCGGTATAGCCCATCTGTCTCAGGGCCTCCACCAGCTCTCTTATTGTGCCCCCAGAGACCTGCGAGAAAGACAGGCAGCGTGTGTTCCTGAGCGGGGAGCCAGGAGCAAGCATGCAGGCCACGCCCACGACACCCGCCCTGCTCGGCCCCCGCGAGCGCCTGGCGGCCTGGAGGGCTCGGCGCGCAGACGGCCACGGAGACGCGCGGCCTTCATGTCGGGCTTCTTGTGTCAGCGCAGAGACCACTCAGGAAATCACAGAGAAGTGGCTTCCAGTAAGCACGGAGGACAGAGAGGGAGAGAAGAGCTGAGGCGGCGAAACTCTGCCTGCCATGAAGGTCACGCGGTATCCCTGTTGGGGCTGAGGCTCTGAAAACCACCGAGAAACCAGAGCTACAAAGGAAATTCTCAGTAGACCAATGATTTCACCTCACAGAAAGCTGCCTCTGGGTCCTGACTGGGGATCTCGGCATGTTCTTGGGGACGGGAAGATAATGCATGCGGATCACAGTCTATCACAGTGGTTCAGGCGGTCAAAGTTCTGTGACAACCCTGACCTTCTACCTAGGATTTCTGCAGGAAATCTCAAGATATCTGAATACTGCCTTCTTACGAAGGTGGGTTTCCGCCCTGGTCTGGGTCACTCTCCCAGGACATGGTCATGACTGACTTTCCACCTCCTCGGGAGGGGACCATGGCCAGGTCAGTGATGTTAACAGACGAGAGTCAAGTACAAGGGTGAGGTGATGGGTTACCTCATAGTTGTCCATCAGAGTTTTAGAAGGAGCAGGACTCAGCCGGAAGGCATTATTTAGTATCCCCAGACCTAACTTCTGTGCCAGAGTCGCCCAGTTTTTGTCTGGATCAGGGATTTCTAGCAACTTGTAGAGCTGCAGCTTTGCATCCTCAGTCAGCTGTTTCATGTCTCCTGAAGGAATGAAGAAGAAACACAGCTGTGCTAAGCGCCCAGAGACACTCTGGAGGGACTGAGCACGGCTGCGCTGCTGCCCTCAGCTCCCAGTGGGAGCCAGGAAGCTGCTTTTCTTGGAGCCGGCAGCAGCCCAGCCAAGTAAGGGCAGTATGCATGTTTTAGCAGATCACAGCGAACAGGCTCCTTTGCATACATCCAAGGAGCTTTTGATTCTGGAATAAGCCACCAAGCCTTTCACAGCACAGCCTGGCCAATGCTGCTTCTCTCTCAGCCCTTTAAATGACTGTGTGGAGGGAATACCGGTTAAGAGCTCACCTTGCGCAAGTAAATCATCAGATGTAAACTCTGGCTCATAGGGTTTCCCATTTAATATATCAAACACCTGTTGGGGAGAAAACCGTGGAGAAACATTACACATTAAAGGGACCAGGACGGAGTCAGTTTCTTTGTAATAAACTCACTGTGTCCTCTTGAAGAGGGCCTAGTACCCTAAAGATGGAGGAATGGGAAGGAGTCGGTCCCATGACCCTCAAAGTCATGACACTGCCCTTTGGACAAAGAAAAGCCCTGGGGGCTCTGAGGCCAGGAGGCAGGGCTCTATAGGGGCTTCTGAGGTGGGTAGGAAGGCCCAAGCCAACCTTGCAGAGAGCTGGCACCACAGTACTTTTAAAGGACAAAGACAGAACAGTCCAGGGGCGCCTGGGTGGCTCAGTGGTTAAAGCGGTTGCCTTTGGCTTGGGTTATGATCCTGGGGTCCTGGGATCAAGCCCCGCATTGGGCTCCCTGCTCTGTGGGAAGCCTGCTTTTCCCTCTCCCACTCCCTCTGCTTGTGTTCCCTCTCTTGCTGTGTGTCTGTCAAATAAATAAATAAAATCTTAAAAAAAAAAAAAAAAAGGAAGAAAGAAAGAAAGAACAGTCCAGGCCACCAGATTGGCCACGTGTTGGTGGGAGACTCGTCAGTAAGTGATGTGTGTCTGAGAGCCTGGAGGAGAACTGGGCTTACGCAGAGCTGGAAACTGGGCCTCCTCGCTGCCCCCTCCTCCCTCGGGAAAGGCATCTGGAACGAAGTCTATAGATGTGCTCACACTGGGGTATAGTAATGCTCACAAAGCTGGATGTTCTCTTCCAGCACCAGCTGCATTTTAAATTGAGGGGACAGAAAATTCTTAGGTTAAAAGGAAAAACACAATTCTGTAGCTATGGAGACCTTTCTCTGTGCTCTGCAGTCACTCCGGACTCGCTGACTTCGGTTAGGACAACATGGGGTCACTGAAGTGGGTTATCTTTGTGTGTTCTGTGGTGAGGCTTCTGGGAAAGCCAGGTGCTCAGCATTAAAGGGGAACCGTGTGGTCTCTGCCAGGGTCACTCAGCTCAACACCACGGGCCTCGAAGAGGCAAACAAGCAGTTTTTGGATGTGGAGCATCGCTTGGCCCTAAGAAAGTCGATTTTGTTGTGTCAGAGATGTGTCTGATGCTCGTGTCCTCCCCCTGGCTCTTCTTCCTGGCCCATAAAGACCTACTCACTGCTTTTCACCATCAGATCTCAGGTCACTGGAGTTTGGAGGAAGAGTTTAAGTCTCTTTACTATGTTTATAGTTATTAAAATCCTCAGAAGAATCCCTGGGTTCTTTTTATGAAAAGAAATCACTTAGCAAAATTCTAAGCAAACCGCAACATTTCTCCTAGCTTCAGAAATGGAGACGGGAACCATTCTGGTGTGAGCTCAGAACGGGAAACTCTTGCATGAATTTTGTGTTTTCTCTTGCGGAACCCTCTCTCACAATTTAACCGTGATCTGATTAGGCACACACTTTGACACTCATAACTCCGCTGACCTAGATCTTTCATGGATAGGCTTTTCAAGATAAATATGTCTCTTGACAAACAGACTTTCTTAAAAATAAAAATAAAACGATTGTGCTTTGGGGAATAAAGACCCAAGAAGACCATCTGTTCTTATACTCCCGAATCATTAGCTCCCTCCGGAGCTGCTGCCAAACAGACGGGAACCACACTCACCTGCCAGTTGGTGGCCATGTCTAGAGGTGTGGTTCCAGGCACGACTCCTTCATCCTCTCCATCTTTTTCCCAGGAGTCATCCAGGTCATAGAGAGGCTCAAAGTTCTGCACCAGGGGATCTGCGCCTGTTAAGTTACACAGCACAGTAAGCCCCGATCTTGTCGACTCTGAAATGCCTGCAGAGGTCACATGTCCAAAGGTAAAGCACAATAGCTACTTGAGGCAATTACCGGGATGATTTTTAATACATGAAACATGCTTCTACCAAACTATTCAGAGATCTTCTTTTAAATTCTAATTTATTTTGACTGTAAAGATGTCTGATGATACCCTATACAGCCAAGGACGTTTTCAAAGACAAAAGACTTGGAAGTACCCTGACCCTCACATTTCACTCTTTAGGACAGTTTTCAACTGAAAGAGGCACCTTTAAGCTGAGGAGTAGCGGCAGTGATTTATAAGGGCTGGGCTGCCTCCTCAGGATTCAGGACCTAATTTAACGTTCAAGTTCATGCCCACCACTGCACATGTCTCAGGCTATTCTCTCACTTGCTCAAAAGAGCAAACTTTGCTGTATAGGGACAATAGGCTCACTTTTATTCCTGGGTACAGCACTGCCGGGGCCCCAATCCTTAAACGGACAAACACCACAAAAACCTTCTCCTACGATGTCTAGTTATTGATCTTGGAAAAATGCAGCCTGTTTCTTAATGTGCAGCAAGAAAACACCAAAAGTCACTCAGAGATTAGAGCTAGTTACCTCTTAGAGGCTTAGAAACTATTTTTATGAGAGCGTTTAGTCAGCTGTCTAACGAACAGTAGTCAGTTCAGTACACCCTTCTGGGAAGAACTTGTTTTTATCTTGCTGGGCGATCATTTGCTTTGTGCCAACTTCAATAATAGGAGAGGGCCAAATGAGAGTCAGGGAAGGAGCTTCGCGCTGTTTCTTACTTCAGCCTTCTAGCCCCCGCCTGATCCAGGAGGCAGGGAGGGCCATCTGACCACGGAAAACACAAGAGAAACTAAGAGGAATGATGTATGGGCTGATGAATGCTGGAGGAGCTGAGCTCAGGTCCTGAAGTGACCTTCGTCATGACTGGGAGCTCAGCACTAGGTTTTTCATCCGAGTACCTTCATTTATGTCATGTAGACACTGTTTTCGCTACTCCTTTCACGGGGTATTAAGAATTTAAGAGAAAGTATTTTTGAAACGGTTTTAGGTTCTTGTCTGAAATCATTTTTTTTTAAAGATTATTTATTTATTTATTTGACAGAGAGAGATCACAAGTAGGCAGAGCGACAGGCAGAGAGAGAGAGAGAGAGAGAGAGAGAGGGAAGGAAGCAGGTTCCCTAGCAAGCAGAGAGCCCAGTGTGGGGCTCGATCCCAGGATCCTGGGATCATGACCTAAGTCGAAGGCAGAGGCTTCAACCCACTGAGTCACCCAGGCGCCCTGTGAAGGCATTTCTTAATTATAACCAGGGACATCCCAAACTATTCACACATACTGCAATCAGAGTCTCTTGTTCAAGAGAAAGGTTGACTTGACCGAAATGAAGAAAAGAGAAGGTTATTGTTTATTTGGACATGACTTTATTCACTTAGAAGTATGTGGGGCTCCCAAAGAAAAAGTCTGTATATCATCCTGGGCTCAGGTTTTAGAAGAGGTATTTAACTCGTTCTGTTTTCTTGAACTTATGAAGCATTTGCTTTCTAAAAAGGTTCTAATAAGATCTATAGTAAATCAGATAGCTCAAGGTTTGCAAGACTACTCCCATTAAACATTTGTTGAGGTTCTAAGTACAGAAGGCAAGAGAGATTCAGGGGTGAGAAGGAGTAATTTCTATACCTCATAGGACTAGAGAATTAAATGGAATGACACCTAAAAATCCTTGAGCAGAGCAGGGGAGAGAAACAGTAGAGAGAATGGAGTCTGGAAGCTCAGACGGATGAGATGTGAGTCAGAGCTGTGCCCTTCCTAGGACCCCAGGACAGGGTCCCACAGGTTTCTTCAGTCTGTTTCATCTACTGTGAGATGGGAAAAGTAATGATGGTACTTAACTCTAGAGGTTAGTGCAGATTAAATGAGACAGTGCATCTGGCAGGCTTAGCACACTGCCTGACACATAATAGCTAGCAATTTCTAGGGCCTCACAAAAAACCATTTGTTTTTTCCCATTATTTCAACTTCTAAGGGACCTCTCTTGCCCACGGAAATTCTAAAATGTCTTCTACCAATCAACTTTTTTACCTGGAGATTTCTGACACGATCTGAGGTTGGCATTGCTCAGAGTTCTTTAAGGGATCAAATTCAACCTTAAGAAGATCTCCTGTCATGGGAGTCAACCTAAATCACCAACACCCAAAACAAACCGATGAATCAGAGAGTAAGGACTGACACGAGCATCAGAATGGAGCCCAGGATTACGAGTCCCAGAAGCGCCATTCCGGCCATGGACATGTGATTTTTATTTACTCGTGCCTTCCAGCAATAGCTCTGTGGCTTAAAGGAGCAGCTGGGGCTGTTCGCCTGGAGTTGGGTTTGCATTCCTGATAGCGCCTTCCAGCCCGACCCGCCAGGCCGCCTTACCTGCTGCCTTGAGAAGAGCTGCCAGCCTGGTGGACCCTCTCCCGGCTGCTATGTGCAGGGCTGTAGTCCCATCATAGGTGGTACTGTCTACGTGGGCCTCACCCTGAAATCCAGCCCACACAGGAAGGAGTTAGTGGAAGGTTCTCGCACCCTCCAGTCCCCACTGTCTCCTGTCAGCGTGACTCCTGGGTCCTATACCAGATCCTATAACTAGCCCAGCTGCTATCTGGGGTGCTCTCCGCCACTTCAGAAATCCCCAATTGGAGAGAAGGGGCCAATGGTGTCAGGACGGCCCAAAGCTGACCACCCCGAAGCCTTGAGGAACTTCGGAATAAATCGAGGTGGCTGCAGGGAGAAAGACGTTACTGATGTCCGTCCTAGAAAAGATGGTCCTAACGCCCCCTGGGGAATGTAATGCGAAGGCAAATAGGCGTGCCCGTCACCTCCAGGAGCAGGCAGCCCGCCAGGGAGATGTTTTCGCGCTCCACGGCCAAGTGCAGCGCTGTGCGCCCGGACTTCCGCTCCTGGGCGTTGACGTCGGCGCCGGCGGCCACCAGCAGCAGCAGACACGGGAGGCTGTTGCTCATCACGGCTATGTGAATGGCGTTGAGACCTGCGGCCCAAGCACAGGGACAGTCATGGAGCTGGGAGGCTGCTTGCAGGACAGCAAAACCGGACCCTAGGGAGGGAATGCTGTCAAGTCCTCACATATCTAGCGTCTGCTCCAGAGAGCCTGGAAAGGCGCTGCAAGGCTGTTGTTCTGCAGGAAAACCCACGGTCTCCTCATATGTGCTCAGGAGACACTGAGGGCAAAAAAACATTCTGTGGCTAAGTGACGCTTGACGCTTGCTACACCTTGAGGCCGGAGTTTGCTCAGGCCTCTGCTTTTTCCACCTACTAACAATTCCAAATCATCTTTAAAGAAATTAGTCATGGCAGGCAATGGAAATTCTCATGAGAGATGACAGACTCCAGGGAAGTCGGGAAGCATTTTTGGGTGCAAATCAGAGAACACACATTAGAAAGCAGTGAGAGGTCACCCATGACGTCTGCTTGTCTCTTACCTTCCCCATTAGGGTGGTCCATCAGTAGTGCTGCCTTCTTGTGCTTGAGTAAAATACTGAGAATTTTATCTTGTCCTTCTTTGGCAGCTAGGTGCAAAACAGAGTTACCCAAGCGGTCCAGAAGACTCAGGTCGGCCCCGGCCCTCAGCAAGTCTTCCACCACAGCCTCTTGCTTGGTGATCACTGCCAAGTGCAAGGGTGTCTGGGAAGTGGAAAAGGGTCAGGAGACACATGGGTCAGAGGCACACACTTGAAACCCCCTGGGCTTTGAACCTACCGGTTTGGTTGCTACCATTGCAAGAGGGTGGTGTCCTGCCTCGGGGCCACTGCCCGTTGCCAGATCAACTCTTCACCTCTGCAAACGAATTACTCGCTGTTCCATGCCCTGTGAGAATGCAGTATGTGCCGGACTGACACTGAGCCACGTGATAATTAAGGTTATTTTTATATCTACAATTCCTAATTGCTTTCTTGTTTCTCATTATAGCCTGCTGACTGCTGATATGTTAATTCTTCTATTAATAAATTTCTTTTCCTTGAATTTCTAGCAGAAATCTATCTTCAGCTGATAATTCTGCATATTAACAAATCAAAGCAAGGCTGTAGTTTTACTGAAGAAGTGGAAACGAACTAACTACTCAATAGAAACCAATTCACAAAGGTGCTGTCATTCAATATTGACATGGAAAATGAGTTTGCTAAAATGAAAAATATTCTTCCATGGACCGGCTCCACGATGAGATCAACCAACAGAACTCTGGCACCCCCATTTGACACAGGTGTCCAAGGATTCTAAATGTCATAACAAGGACGAGAGACCCATCTCAGTAAGAGGCTCCGAGGAACAAGCAAGCTGACTTGCTGATACCTCACAGGTGCGTCCAGAGTCCATTTGATTACTCTGCCCGCAAGCCAGTGCCTTGGCGAATGCAAATGAGATATTTTGCAAACAGTGTTTTCAAAATGAGCAACACAAACAGAATTGTGAAAGTATCTTTCAAAGAACTGAGGCCACTGACAAAGAGTGATATGTTTTTATACAACTCAGTCTATTTCACAGGAGTCGGTGAAATCCAGTGTGTCTGGTGACAATTTGCCTACACTTTCTCTCTCGGCACGCAATTCCTAGCCACAGCAACGCCCCTGGTGCAGGATGACCACAGCCCAGGATACGATGCAAGAAGTTCCCGCGGCTTCAGCTCACTCACAGTGATAACTGCACACAGCAGAAGCAAGGCAGGCTTTTGGGCCAAATTTCCATTCTTTCTTGTTTTTGTTTTTTTCCATATTTTATAACCCTGCTTGAAACAGAATGGTGTCCTCAAAACTTTAGATACTGTAAGCCAAGAGCCTTCTTCTCAAGAAATAAAAATGTAAAACAAAAAGGGTGCATGTATTAATAGGAAACGCTATTTGGGGAGATGAAAAATGAGAGAATGAAATTGTAAAAAAGATCTGAAATTATAAAATATTATACCACTCAGAAATTAGTAATTATCTCTGTTTTTTTTTTTTTTTTTAAGATTTTATTTATTTATTTGACAGACAGAGATCACAAGTAGGCAGAGAGGCAGGCAGAGAGAGAGAAAGGGAAGCAGGCTCGATGTGGGGTGGGGCTCGATCCCAGGACCCTGGGACATGACCTGAGCCGAAAGCAGAGGCTTTAACCTACTGAGCCACCCAGACGCCCCTATATCTGGTTTTAATATGATTTTTTTTTCATGTTATACAAATTCTGCTACCGTGAGTAAGAGAAGTTCTCTCTCTCTTTTTTTTTTTTTTTTTTTAGCATAGTCCCTCCAAAGGTTTTCTATGAAATGTCAGGCTTTATATCTTTAACCCCAGGATTATATAATGTAGTGTGGACTGTGTGTGAGAGTATCCTAAAATATCTATAATATTTCAGGTGTATATGTTTATGTAGCCAGTATCTAGAAAAATACTTACAAATGCAGTAGTTATATTTGGGAATGAGTTTGGGGGACCTGTATAGTGCCAGGGAGGGCAACTTTTGATTTTCCAGTGTATTTCCTTATGGACGATCCAAAGAACTATTAACATATACTATATTGATAAAAGTTAAAAATAAAGAAGCAGGGACGCCTGGGTGGCTCAGTTGGTTAAGCGGCTGCCTTCGGCTCAGGTCATGGTCCCAGCGTCCTGGGATCGAGTCCCACATCGGGCTCCTTGCTTGGCGGGGAGCCTGCTTCTCCCTCTGCCTCTGCCTGCCACTCTGCCTGTGCTCGTGCTCTCTCTCTCTCTCTAACAAATAAATAAAT